>NW_012104253.1:7475415-7509211 GCF_000951045.1 Mandrillus leucophaeus
CAGCCACCCCAAGATAATCCAGACATTCATGGGTCCCAGAAGATCTAATTCAGGAAATGAAACCAGAACATGAAGCCCTAATGAACAGACATGGGAAACAAAAGCACAGCTTTCAAGGCTAGCCAATTTTTGAAAGATCCCAGCAAGTGTTGAGTATGGGAAAGACTTCACAGTGAGCTGAGCCCAGGCTCTGGGTAAAATCTTTTGGCAAGACTTTGACATGGTAATGTGACCTGGCTGGATTCATGATAGTTCCCAAATCCAGAAAGATACCTTCCAGAAAGATGAGGCAAAGTAACTGGGCAGATAGAGTGGGGATCTGAAGAGAGTCCCTGGCTCAGGATCATGAGCCATGGTGGAGTAAGCGGAGCTTTGGCTTGGATCCTTCCTGGCACTCAACATACACCCTAGTCTATCCAATTCTGGGTATGGCTGGAAACTCAAGTTTTTATTTATTCCGTTTCTACACTAATTCACAATGAATTTGGGGCAATGTATAAAAATATAGTCAACACTAAAGAAGAAAATATGTTCTTGAGGAAATCAGGCAGAGGGAGGAAAGGGAAGCAAAATCAAAAAGCCTGGAGTCTGCATACTGAACAGACTCACAGAATGTTTAGAAGTGAGCCAAAAAATTGCTTCTGAGACTCCACAGAAGCAAGACAAACAAAGAAACACAGCAAGCCCTTCTGGGTGGCAGGTTGGGGACACAGCTGGATGAGCTCATAGGTAAAACAAGATGAAGACTGTAGATGGGATTCATCTATTAATGCATCTGTAAGGAACTTCCCCCAGACAGGATCAGAGGAAAACACTGGAGGCTAATATTTTGCAAACTGTAGTCACTCCTTCAAAAAGTCATTATGGAGTACATTCTGGGTGCCAGGCACTGAGCTAAACACAAGAGGAATTATGTGAGTAAAACAAGTGATCCCTGCCCTTATGGACATTAGAGTCTGGCAGGGAGGCATGTGTTTATCTGTTCCTGTTGGGCATCTAGATACTGTTGTAGATGCTGGGTTACAGCAGTAAACAAATGATCAGAAATGTAAATGTAACAAGTGTCACGACAGAACAATGCGGAAAATGCTGGGGACCATGACATCAAATCAGGGATCTAGCCAGGACTTAAAAGAGTCAGAGGCTGGAGAACAGGGAAGGCAAGGAGTAGCATTTGAACTGAGCTTTGACGAATATAGAGACAGGATTAACAGGCAGAAGATAAGGGACTATACCAGATGGGAACAAGCACACATCCATGAAGGACATGAGACAGGAAGCCGCATGGTGTGTCTGAGGAGCAGGTGGGGCTGGGGCACAGGCTGTAGAAAAAGAGTTAGGGGGCTAGAAACAAGGAAGGAACAGACCTGACAGGATGGCATTGCTCCTATGATGGATTTAGGACTCAATTGTAAGAGCCATAGGAAGCTGTTGAAGGATTTTAAGTTGGGGCATGATGGTATAATCAGATTTGTATTTCTGCAAGATCATTCTGGCCTATGTGGGGAATGACTTCGAGCAAAGTGGAGTGGACACAAGGAGAACAAACAACAGCTCTTTCAGGGATCCAGGAGAGAGACAGGGCAGCGGGCAGCTTGAACCAGGGCGGATGGTCTGAAGATACAGACAAATGAATAGATGCAAGAGATTTTCAGGAAGCAAAATAACAGTCTTCAACTCTTCATTTGCAAACCTTTCCTAAGGAAGGCTCTGATCTCTTCACATTGAGTCAAGTGGTTTTCACATCACCAAAAAGATCCCTGGGATGGTGGAAACAGATGAGCGCAGTGGTTAATGACACAGACTCTTGGTCAAGTTATGCAACTTTGCCCTGAGCCTCAGCCCTCTCTTCTGTGACATGATCTCCCAGTGGGCCTCTGAAGACTGCACAAGCACATGTGATCGCCCTCCTGTTCTCTGGACACAATAAGCAAGTGTCCACCTCTGGCTCTTGGCACTTCCTGTTCCCTCTGCTCTTCCTCAGCCATCCACGTCTCACTCCCTCATCTCCTCAATTTCTCATCTCCTACCTGCCAGATGATGCTGTGTAAAAATGCAAACTCTGTTTGACCACTCCCCCAGCACACCCTCTCTCCCTTCCCTGATTTATTTTTTCTGCAGCACTCATCATTCTTATTTTGCATATCTTCCACTGAAATAAAAGCTCCATGAAAGCAGAAATTTTTATCTTTGTTCACTACTGTAGCCACAGCACGTGGTGCATACTAGACACTCAGAACGTAGCTCTTGAATGAATGAATAGATCATGTTTGAAAATCATGCAGGCCATATTAATTGCCCAAGGAATAAAAGCGATCAGTCTGTTGACAACACCAATAATACTAATTTTAAAAATTATAATATAAATTCCTTCTTCTGATGCCTTCCACAATGCCAGTTTTCTGTTTGGAATGATTTCTTTCATCACAATGACTACTTGTTTTAGCAATTATGAAAACAAATCTTTCTCATTGGCCTCAGTGTTGTTCATTGAAATCGTGCCCTGACTTCTTCAATTAAAAAAAAAGCACAAACCCACAGCATTCTAGGTTGACAAAGACCACAGGGCAGGGCTTAGACTTTATCCCTTAGGATGAAGCCCACAGAGGTTCCCTCTTTCTGCCCAACTTCCTCAGAGCTCATTTTACTGCCACTGGGTTGATCTGAGGGTCAGAGATGCTGAGGCTTGTGTCTGTTGCTCACCAATGCATTATCTATTTATATATGTTGCCATTATGTGTAAGGAGCTGAAATTGGAAAGAAGGTAAATAGGACATCTTGATTCTGAGTTACATTTTCCTGTAGTGCAATTGAAACACGATTCATTCTATTCTTACTGCATTGATCGGTAATTTTCATTCTCTAATTTCAAATAAAACCTCTTGCTGCAGTCAAAAGTGGTTGGCTCCTGGATGTAACTTCACAGCTCATTTTAGCTTCATCGCTTAAAGACGTTCTGTTACCATCAGTCTTAAGTGGTAATTCCACTTTTCCAATTAGACTGTGGAACGAACCAGATAAATGGACTCTCATCCCCCAAGCCATAATCTCAGCCCAGCCATCAAGACTGGGACAATGAATACCCCAGGAGCTCTTCCCTGTCATTCCACTCCAGAGCCACAGCCCTCCCCGTGCACCCTTTCTAAATAAGCCACGCTTTGAGGGGCAGTTGTATTTTGAGACGTTGACTCCCAAGTGATTTGAACTTCTTTTGAATAGTTCTAACTTCCAACACAGTAAAGGCCCAGATACCAAGTGAACAGGGCTCGTTTTTAGCATCATCCAAAAGGTAGCCCCTTCTATCATTCTTCCTCTCCTCATCAACGTGCACACACGTGTGCATGCGCACACATACACACGCGTGCACATCATCTAAACTAGCTGCAGATGCAGAGGCACCTGTGTCGTAGCAGAAAGACCTAAGACTTCATATCAGTAGGCACGAGTTCAAGCCCTGGTTCCACTGTGGGGCCTTGAGCAAGTCATTGCCTCCTTTGGGATGTTATTTTTCCGTATTCATGAAACAGACAGGCAATTTTGAAAAACTATGTAGCACACAGGGATATTGGGAAAGTGAAATGGCATTAGACACAGGAAAGCATTCTAGGGACTGCCAGTATGAGGCCAGAAGACGGCCTGATGGGGGTTGGAGTGGGTCCTGGAGAATCTGATAGGCTTGCTGGCATGGGCCGTCGCTTCATTCCATCTAGCAGGCAGCATTTCATTTCCCCAGCCCCACTGAGGCTTAGTTGCTTTGGCAACAAGAGGAATAAAATAAGCCTCATCCTCAGGATCTTAGTAGTCTGCTGTGGAGACTCAGTGACGTCTTGCACATGGAAGAATGTTAAAAAGTAAATGCCATGTGAATATATATGATTATGGTTGTGATCAATATTGTTATTTAACTACATAATTCAAATATGCACTTCGTGCATCCTATGATGACCACATGACTAGCACTTGTGGATGGAGAAACAAAGTGGAGACCAAGATAGACATTCCTCTGAGAAGGGCAAGACAAAACCACAGTCAAACCTGGGGGCCAGACTGCAAGAGAAAGAAACTGGTTATCCCTTGCTCCTGGGCTTCAGGCTGATTTCTTTCCTCTGAAGTCCTTTGGTCATTTTATTCATGGGCTACACACCTCATGTGTCTCCACTGTACATAATCACCAGTGACTTTCTTTGAGGTCCTAAGTTACATTTCCTTCCCTCTGTGCTTCACAGATCTAGCATGCTAATACTGTTTCTTGAATTTATGACTGCCCAAAGCCCCCTTCTCTTTGCCTCTTAATGGCAAGCATGAATTTTTCATACAACAGGGAGAGAAAAAAAAGAGAAGTCAGCTCAAGAATTGCTCTGGAGAAGTTGTTTCTCCAGGTTTCTGCCCCCAGGGAGTCCCTGGCACATCCTGACATCTTCCAACATGATTCTATGGAAAAGAAGCGCCTTTGGGGTCAGATCCCTCTCTCCAGATGTGAATCCTGTCTCTGCCATTTACAGGCTGTGTGAACTTGGGCCGGTTATTTCACCTCTTGAGTACTGCCTTTCTCAACTCTAAAATGGGAACAACATCAGCTTCAAAATGTTCTAGCGGGGAGCCGACAAAATAGTGGATGTAAGGTGCCTTGCAGAGTAAAATCAATGTTAATCTCCTTCTTACTCTTCTTCCTTGAAGTGCAGGAGGATAATTTTAGCAAGGGAGAGATTGGAAGTGAAAACTATTACAAAAGGGACGAATAGCCTATAACAGAGAGATGTAAGTTGCTGAAAATAAACTTCAAGCCCTGCAGAAGACAGCATTTGGTAGCTCAGATTCAGCGGTAGAGGCCTGCACGCCTCTGGGGGGGTGAACGTTTATCAGACACCCCTGCAGTTCAATCTGCATCACTTACTTCTGCCAAATCTCATGCCCTCTCTTAGCCTCAGTTTACCTCACCCTGAAAATTGGGTAATTCCTTCCATTTCACATCTGTGCTGTGATGACCAATGAAGAAAAACAATGCTGTTAACAGTTGGATTTGCGGAGCCCTCAGGGTGGACAAAGTCCTGAAGAGTTAAAAAGTCTACAAGATTTTTTTTTATATTTGTCTTCTCCTTTGAATTATCATACAAAACATTACCATTTAAAGAGCCAAAGTCTCTTTCACTGTATTAATGCATGATTGTAAAACACTTTCAGAGGGTAAGACCATCATTTCTTACAGTTTCTCATTTATTTGAGAGGGTCTTTAAAGTTTGTTTTCTAAGAAAGCACAAAAGGTCTCTGTCACATTCAAGTTTAAGAGACATACAGGAGGCCGACGCGGTGGCTCACACCTGTAATCCCAGTACTTTGGGAGGCCGAGGTGGGCGGATCACAAGGTCAGGAGATCGAGACCATCCTGGCTAACACGGTGAAACCCAGTCTCTATTAAAAATACAAAAAAACTACCTGGGAGTGGTGGCAGGCACCTGTAATCCCAGCTACTCGGGAGCTGAGGCGGGAGAATCGCTTGAACCCGGGAGGCGGAGCTTGCAGTGAGCTGAGATCGCACCACTGCACTCTGGCCTGGGCAACAGAGTGAGGCTCTGTCTCAAAGAAAAAAAAAAAAAAAGACACAGAGGAAAGATGCAGAGACTGGAGCCACCCAGACGATCAATGCCAAAGTGTTCCCTTCCCCAGGGCCCTGTGACCCCAAGTCACAGCTCCCATGGGTGTGTCCTGGAGATCACCAGGGCCCCCGCCGCAGGGCCAGTCTGCAGGGCACAGTCGGTCTCACTATTAAGCATCTCAGCTGGCCTCCCGTAACCAGGCACTGTAGAAAGAAAGTCCTTTTCAAGGAACGGTCTGCAGAGAGGACTCTTTAAAAAGGTAGGGGTCTGCGGCCACTGTGGGAAGAGAGAACTGGGTGAGGAGCCCGGCACAAGAAAGAACAACCCACCGCTCCTTGGGCGATGAAACAGGTTCCATCCCAGCTGAGATGGAAATGGCTTGTGTCTCCTTTTGTTTCGGGGAACAGCCCAGCTGGGGCGGGCCTAGGGGCAACCACAGCAAGCAGTCACACAAAGCCAGTAACATGCCCGTGGAGCCCTTTCCCATTAGGCCTGAGGCAGGCACCCGTGTTGCAGATAATAACTGGCCACTTTGGGACGTGTCGGACAGAGACAGGGGTCTGGGTCGAAAGACTCCGTGCGGAGACCACCAGCGGCCCTTCTCCCCCGCTGGAGTGGGTGCCCTGGGCCCGTTCCGGGACTGCAGGAGAGATTCTGAGTCCTCTGCGGTGCCGGAGAAGCCGGGGCCGCGAAGAACTTCTCGTCCCTTCCAGCCTCTGGAATTTGGCAAGAGCCGCGGACCCTAAACCCAGGCCCGGGAGGAGCTGGGCGCGCGGCTCTCGGCGCAGCTCTGGGCCTGCACCGTGGGATTCCGCTGTCGCAGCAATAAGGTCACGCGTGGGGACAGAGGAGGCCGAACAGATGCCTGCCACGGCACCAGCTGCTGCGCTGCGCCCCGGGGACGTGGAGCGCCGAGAGCACTGCGAGAATGGAAGCAGGACGAGCTCGGCCGGCCAGGAGCTGGGGCGGGAGCCTGGGCGAGGAGCGGCACCTGCCCGGGGCCCGCACCTGCTGGGGGGCCCGCTCCGCCTTGCGGAACTGAAGGAGCGACTCGCGGCTGCCGCGAGGACCCCAGCGCAGACGCCAAGGAGCTGAAGCTGCGGCCCCAGGGCGGCGGATCCCGCGGCTCGGGCTCCCTGGCCCTGGGGTGGCTGCTGCTCGGTGCCGCTGTGCAGGAGGCAGCCTGGAGCGGGGGAGAACCTGGATTGGCACATGCCGGGCTGCTGGGTCATCCCCAGCCCCAACAGGGTGCCCAGAGGCGGGAAGCGCCACGCAGCTGGCTGGGTTGGGGCTTGTTGAAGCGTCCTGGAAGCAGCGTCTTTAAGGTGGGCTCCAGGTCTACGCACGTAGGACCCCGGTCCTTAGAGCCCCACCTTCCAAGAGCCACAGCGCGCGCGCTCTGGGAGCAGCCGCCACATGACACTCTCCGGCAGCCTTCGCACTCTCAGACCCATCGGACTGCTGGCCACAGCTGCCCCAGCTCGCTGCACTTCTGCGTGTGTGTGTGTGTGTGTGTGTGTGTGTGTGTGTGTGTGAGAGAGAGAGAGAGAGAGAGAGAGAGACAAAATCCACAGAATGTGGAATTCCCTACTTTAACCGTTTTGAAATGTACAATTCAGTGGCTTTTAGCACATTGACAATGTTGTGTAATTATCACCACTATCCAGTTCCAGAGCATTTCATCACCCCAAAAAGAAGCCCAATATCCGTTAGCAGCCACTCCTCACTCCCCCTATCCCAGCCCCTGGCAACCACCAATCTGCTTTCTGTCTCCACAGATTTGCCTCTTCTGAGCATTTCCTATAAATGGGTTCACAAAATATGTGGCCTTTGTAACTGACTTCTCTCATCATGTTCTCACAAGCTTCGGCCATGTTGTAGCATACGTCAGTGCCTCATTCCTTTTTAAGGTTAAATACTATTTTATTGTTTGCATATACCACATTTTATTTCATCAGTGGATGGATATTTGGGTTTTGCTCAACCTCTTGGCTGTCATGAATGGGGGGGCTGCAATAAACATTTGTTTCAGGTACACGTTTTTGAGTACCTGATTCTAATTCTTTGGGTTATATAGCTAGAAATGAAATTGCTGTGTCATATGGTAACTCCATATATAACTTATTGAATAATCAACAAACTGTTTTCCACAATGGTTGTCAACTTCTTGTTGTTATTGGTATATAATGGTTGTATATATTTTGGGATACATGTGATATTTTGACACATGCATACAATGTCTAATGATCAAATCAGGCCAACTGCAACATCATCACCACAAATATTCACCTTTTACTTATGTTGGAAACATTCCGGGTTGTCTCCCACAGCTATTTTGAACTATAGAACAAATTATTGTTATAGAATGTTGCCTTACTGTGCTATCGAACACTAGAACTAATTCCTTCTATCTAACTTCGTGTTTGTACCCATTAACCAATCTCTCTTTATCCCCCTTCTCCCACTTTCCTTCCCAGCTTCTGATTACCACCAATCAACTCTCTACCTGCATGAGATCCACTTTTTTAGTTCCTGTATATGAGTGAGAACATGTATCATTTGTGTTTCTGTGCCTGGCTTATTTCACTTAACATAATGACTTCTTACCATGTTGATGCTGATGACAAGATTTCATTCTTTTTTATTGCTGAATAGTATTTCATTGTACA
Organism: Mandrillus leucophaeus; assembly: GCF_000951045.1. Lineage (NCBI taxonomy): Eukaryota > Metazoa > Chordata > Mammalia > Primates > Cercopithecidae > Mandrillus > Mandrillus leucophaeus. Next base: position 7,483,679 of record NW_012104253.1, read on the forward strand.
TACATGCGTGTGAGTGTGTGTGTGTAATGTATACATGCAATGAAAGTGACCCTAAGTTATTCATGGTCCCATATATATATGTATATCATATCACTTTTTTAAATCCATATATCTACTGATGGACAGTTAGATTGATTCTATGACTTGTCTATTGTGAATAGTGCTGGATTGAACTTATTTTTTAAATAGCATTTACCATAGGATACAATCAAGCACATAGTGATTATTTGATCAATATTTATCTTGCCTCATCAGAATGTAAGCTCCACGAGGCAGCGACCACTGAAGTTCCATTTACTTCCATCTCTCTAGTTCCTAACACAGCGATGAGTCCCAAATGGTGCCCAATAAATACTCATGGAAGGAAGAGAGGAAATATCCATGGACGGCAGAAAGGAAGAGATGGAGAAAAGGAGAAAGAGAGGGAGGAAAAGGGGAGAGATGGAGGAAGAAAGAGAGAAAAAATTATTTGCAAAAATAGCCTTTACTATTCCCCTCCCTCTACCCACTGCACTGGGCAAGTGACTTCACAGCTTCTCTTACCAAGAGGTTGAGGCCATCACACCACCACTTGAACCTGGGCAGGCCTTGACCAATAGAATGAGCTGGAGAGGCAGGGTGCCCTTTCTAGGCTTCAGGAAGCCCGTGTGCTTCTGTACTCTCTCAGAATGCTGGCCAGCTGCAGAACGAATGAGCCAGGGCTAGCCTAGTGGATGATAGAGACATTGCCCCAGTCAAACACCAGACACGAGTGAGGATATCCTAGACAGCCAGCCCCCAAGAGAACCAGAGAGGAGCCCCACCCATAAGATCAATTAAGACTGATCCAGGACAGCCTAACTGCCCAGCTGATCCACGGGCTCATGAGCCCTAATAAACACGTGTCGTTTTAAGTCACTGCATTTTGGGTTGGTCTGTTACACAATAGATAAGGTATACAAAACTGTCTTTCAAAAATCTGTCCCTCTAACGAAATAATGGCATTTGCAACAACCTGAATGGAGTCAAAGACCATTATTCTAAGTGAAGTAACTCAGGAATGGAAAACCAAATATCTTATGTTCTCACTTGTAAGTGGGAGCTAAGCTATGAGGATGCAAAGGTATAAGAACTATGTAATCGGCTTTGGGGGTTTGGTGAGGGGAGGATAAAAGACTACACGTTGGGTACAGTGTATACTGCTCAGGTGATGGGTGCACCAAAATCTTAGAAATCACCACTAAAGAACTTACATAGAACTAAAAAACCACTTGCTCCCCCAAAAAAACTATTGAAATAAAAAATAGATTAAATGAATAAATAAATAAATCTGTCCCTTTGTTCGTATATCCCCTCACTGTTAAGGCCTCCTCCCAATCCTGTCTACACTGAATTCTTTTCATTTTCAACCTCTAATTCAGTCATCCTCCTTCTGGCAGCCTTCCTTGATTTCACCAGCCCATACTACACTTTTCTAAACTTCTATAGCCTCAGTGGCATGGTGTCCTGCTCAAAGTACATTCCAAAACTGTCTTGGTTTGTATGGTAAGCTGATGGGTGACCAACTAGTTTTAAACTCCAGGAGGATCAAGGAATTAACTTCTTCCTCCTTTGAATAGCTTTGGAGTCTTATGAATTGGGGCTAAATCTGGCCTCCTTCCCCTTTGCCTTAAAGAAGTTGCATATCTGTAGTCAGGTGCTTGAAAGCAGAAGTTCTTGGTCTGAACCCTGGTTGTGATCCTTCATATCTGAGTGACATCAGAGCAGTCATGCAATAACTTGCACCTCAGCTTCCCACCTGCAAAATGGGCACCATAATTCTTCCAAGGAGATCCCACAGTTAAAGTGGGTTTGTGTATTAATACTCAGTAAGAGTGAAGCTCTAAGCAGATGTGAGAATTTCTTCTCAGCCTTCATTATCTTCTTTGCCATCTCAACCTGACTTCTTAGTAAAATTGCCTTGCAAAAGAAGTGATGGGCTCCAGCATCTAACTCTGAACTCTCCAGTTATCCTCAATGCTAAAGCAACTACCATGGCTTTGGGAAAGCAGAAAGTGAACCAAGGACTACAGGGCTGGAGCCCCCCCAGCTTCTGCCCTATCAGCTGGCCAACTGACCATTCAACATGCCTTTTGCCATCTGTCGCTTCTGTTATAGCAGAGGTGCTTCCCTTACCCTGAGATGTGGGTTCACTTAGTCTGGGGTGGGCCCCAGGCATGGATACTGTTAAAGCTCCCTTGGTGATTCTGATATGCAGCCAGCATTGAGAAGCACTGCTTCAAAGTAAGCATTGCTTTATTGGTGCATTCATTGGTTTGCTTGTCAAATATTTATTGAGCACATACTATAGGCCAAGCCAGATATAGGTACAGGAATCACCAGCACCCAAAAAAGTGATGAGTCCATGATGGAAACTATTCATGGAAGGAAGGAGGGAAAGAGGGAAGGAGGGAGAGAGGGAAGAGGGAGGGACAAAGGAAGGAAAAAAGAAAAAGAAAAGAAGGAAACAGAAGAAAGAAGGAAGAAGGGAGGGGGGACTCATCCTGCAATTCCTCCATCACTCTGCCCCTGTCGCGCCTGTCCTCCTGTCCTCTCACCTCCCACTTCCCTTCAGGAGTCTCAGGAAGCAGGAGCTTGTGCCACTTCCACAGCACAAACACAACAGAGAGAACAGGGCTATTTCAAGCACAATGCTTAAGCACCCTGGGCAAAGGAAACCAGAATCTTGGTGCTGAAAGTGGGTCACCCCAAAAAGACACAATTACCTTTCTTACCCCAAATTGAACCCAAATACATTGCAAATGGAAGCCACTGGGATCAGAGAAGTTAAGTGCCTTGATGGTAAATGATCATGTGACAATCTCCTGATGCCAAGTAGGTGTCCTTTCCAGGGTGCCCTGTGCCCTCCACCTCTTCTGTTACGATAACCGTGATTGCCACCAGTTCTGAGCACTTCCTCCCTGCCGGGCACTGTGCTAAGAGTGCCCTATGCTGTTTCATCCTTACCTAGAGGCAGGCCCTATTACTCCCCTCTAGGGCTGAGGAACTGCGGCTTAGAGAAAACTCATCTGGGAAGTGCAGAACCCGCATGAGAAGCTGGGTCATCCTGGGTGGAGCCAGGGGGAACGTGCTTTCCTTTACACCAAGTCGGTCAGAATGTTTATTGCATAATCATTTCTCGTTTTAGAAAGGGTCTGTGTCTTCTTTATCATTGGATTCCTAGCTCTTTGCACCCTGTCTGGCCACGCACAGGCACTCATTAAGTTCTTAAACCGGCAGAACATAACTAGCACTTACCACTATTGATAAATATATATTCATAAGGTGTTTGCTTAATGTCTATCTCTATCATCAGCCTTAAGCCCACAAGGGCAGCGACTGGCTCTGTTTTCTGCATCTTGTATCACCAGCATCCACCCTCTAGGCCCTCAGCAAGCAGCTTTTGAGTAGATGGATGCATGGCTCCGTGGAGATTTGGGGCACAAAGCCAGAACACCGTCAGTACTTGGTGGGGATAGCTGCTTCCAGATCACCAGAGAAAAGGAAGCTACCCCAGGGGACAACCCGAGACCCTGAGAGGAACGAGGCCCCCTTAGGTAAGAAATAAGGACCAGAGGCAGAAGGGGCTTCCCTGGCTCCATTTTCAGATGGGGCTTTTTGGAAACTCTGCCACAGCTTGTTAGCAACACTCACCCGGACCAGGCAGTTAACCAGGAACCAGGTTAGCTGGGAACCAGCCATGAGGTCCAATGTGCTCACCTACAACTCAAGATGTCGGCAGCTCATGTATGGAGCTCGTGGCCTGGGCTGCTCATCCTGTTCCCCAGTAAGCAAAGGTCAAACACAGCACTCCCCGGCCCCGTGATCAGATGCCCAATGTTTCATGTTCTTTGTGCTATGTTCACCCAGTTTCAAGGTTGGACTAAAATCCATCCAAGTGTTGTTGGAGGCAGAAACACTGAAAGACGGGCATGCTGTCATTGTGCTTTCCACCAAGGTCACGGTGCATGACCCTTCCCCACTACACAAAAAGCTGTTGCCATGGGAACCACACAGGGTGTTGCTAACTTGACAAGAGACATTCAAACCAGGAGGGACATTGACCTGACCCCCCCACCCCACATACTCCCCTAAAGTGCCAGGGGAGAAGGAGCAAAGAGAGTGTCCTTTCCTTTACCTGAAGCACTTGCTTATTCATACGCATTTAAATGAGGATGACAAAGACATAACTTCCATTACAATTTGCTACCAGAGGTGGAGAAAAAAAGCTGGACAGGATGGGGGTGCCATTCATTGCTTTCAGCCTCCTCGGCCCCAGGCCTAGGAGAGAACACAATTCTCTGTGTCATTAGCATTTGGTGGGCAAAGGGACAGCTCCCTCAAAATGGGGTCCTCCCTAATGGATAAAGGAAAAATCAAATATTATTTCTCAGCAGATGTGCCTAGAACTTGTTTCTCATGTTACCAAGTTCCACATCGGAGAGGCTTTGCCCAGGAAACCTACATGGCGTAGTTCCAAGGTCCTTGAGCAAGGAATGATTTGTACATGGGTGGAAAAGAACTCAGAAGAAGCCTTTGTGACCCTTGAAAATTACAGGAAATTCCTATTGCTGTGTCCATCAATAAGGTCTGATGGGAACACAGTCCACGTGTTCTTTCCTATATCATCCAGGACAGCTGTTGCCGTATAGTGGCAGAGACGGGTGGGAAAAGGGGAGAGCAGGTTGCCAGCCAAGCAGGGCCCAGCACTCCACTGGGCCCACCAGGCACAGTGCCTCAGGCCTCAGTTACTTTTAGGGGCTCACAAAAATGTTTTAATTCTAGTTTATTTTAAAATCAGAAGAAAACATGAATATAATAAGAAGAAATCCAACCTAGGCTATCTTCATCTTTATCGTAAATAGACAAAATATTGTATAATATTGTAAACATTGTATAATATGTTGTAATACATTTTATATTTTCCTACAAAGAAAAGGACCCAAGAAGGTAAAAGTGCCAAGGACCCACAAAAGTCAAGAAGTGGCCCTGCCGCAAAGCCTGGTGTTTACTCTCCGGCCCTTACAGAAGGAAGGACTAGTAGATCAAGTCCTGGCTGGGCACCAGGAAATCAAAGTGCTTGCCTATTACTGACGTGCTGGCTGACCTTGAGGAATCCGCTGGTCTTCCCCGCACTGCTGGCATTCCCTCCCTGCTCCACCAACTTCCTGGCAGTGTGACCCTGGACCAGAGACTTGATCTCTCTGAGTATTCTGGAAAATGTGGATGGTGACAGTCCCACTTTGTAGGGTTAGTATAAACGGTGGTAACCTTACGACCCACAGCACTCAGCCCAGGGGACTTGGCACTTAAAAAGCAGTTCATTCTACAAGGCCAAGAAGCAGGCTGAGCCCCTGCTATCTGGAGGACAAGGTGCCAGACCTCACTTCCCTTTGGTAAGCCTGTCTTGCAAAACGATCAGGCTTGGGAAGTCTTCCCACGTAAGGAGAGGCCCTGGAAGTCCCAAAATAGCTCTACAGGTTCAAGGGGACTCAGGCAGGTGAGGGGAGCCCTCCCAGGGGCCTCGCCTTGCACTGTCGTCCACCCTGTGGCACCTCTGCCTCGGACACCGGTGGGTCTTTCTGCATCTGAAAACTGCCGCCTGGTAATCTCTACATAACCTTTGCAACGTGCCTGCATATTTCACCCTTCCAGGCGAGCACTCCCATTTTTATTTTGTCATTCCAATTTCATTTCCTGGGCTGTGTGGACTGCGGGCTCAGCAGTCGCTCCGGTCTGAAGTGACTCCTGGGACCTCCTCACTGTTCTATATGCAAATGGCCTTGCACCTGGGCAGCCGAGCGGGCTCGCAGACAGTTTAGTTATGCAAATCTGATTGATCGAGAGCATATTGCAGGAGCGCGCGCGCAGACTTGGGACACTGGCAGCTATATTTCACTGGCTAAATTCCCGAAGAAGGGGGAAAAAATTAAATGCCAGGCATTTTGATGCATATTCCCTTTCAACCCCTGTAGTGCAATAGTGTTTATTTCTGAATGTGTTCAACACTCGGGTTAGACGTTGCTAATGCAATTTTTGCGTGCAGGGTGTGTTATTGCTGAATTAACAGAAGGCTTGTTTTCGGTGTAAAAAGCCAGTTGCTGTGATGTCACAAGCACAATAGGTCTGTCAGTTGATTTGAAATAATTCCCCAGGCAAATGCAGTAACGGCAGTGTTAAAAAATAATTAGGTCCTTCGGCCTCTAAATGCTCACCCAAGTGGAGGGAGTAACGTTAAGTTCCTCCGACTTTATTCTCTTCTACAACAAAAGGTAAAATAAACCACAGGGACGCTGATTACATATTGTCATCCTATGTTGAAGGCGTTTGTCTATTTCCCAAACACGGGGGTTTGAAGAGGGAAGATGGAGTAGCAGTAGCAGCTACTGCCTTGGAGGAAATAAATTTTAAAAAAAGAACCTCAAATCTACTTGAATCTGCTTAAAATAATAAATTCCACATCAGACACGCTGTATTCATGCGTGTTGAAGTCTGTAATTCCAGAGGCTTGGGAAGCCTGGCTCATCCCGCTATTCTGCATTGTCCTTATTGATTTATAATCACTGATAAATAAGGTCCACCTACATGGCAGACTATAGGTGCAGAAGGGAAACAGAAAGATATTTTCGCCAGCATCTTTCTCTACAACCCCACCACCCATGGGTCAAAATTAAAAATAAATCAATGTTTTATGTGGGAGAAGGGACGGTGATGAGACTGGTAGAAAGACAGAGTAAACATTGTCTGGTGTCTCAATCATTAAAAATGGGGCTACAAAAAGCAGGTCTTGAAAAGTACAGAGCCTTAAGAGAGGAGACGGCAGGGCGTGCAACTTGGTTCAGGAGTTACACTGATTGTGCAGAATGACATTAAAGTCAAAGTTAGCAAATACATGCAGTCATTCACTCATTCATTGACGTCAATTACATTACCCTTTGCATATGGCCTTGGACAGCATCAGTGTAGCTGTCTGCATGGAGCTACCTCAGGTGGACACATCCTATGCACATGAATATCTGCCCACAAAACACCTGTCTTTAGCTACAAAGGAAAGGGAAAGAGTGAGATTTAAAGGAGTACTTATGGACAGAATTTGCCACAAGTGACACAGCATGAATCCTTTGTTTGCCCCTAATTCCTTCTTTCTCACTGCCTTGCACACACAGACACATATGCATATGTGTGCACACATGCACAATACACCCTTGCATTGTACACACACACGGACACATGCATGGCCTCATACGTTCGCATACACATCTGCATACACCATGCAAACATGCATACGTGCACATGTGCACACACATGCAAGCGCACACACACTGTTGCAACTACTTGTATGCACATGCATGAATGCACACACACATGCACAGATATACGGTGCACACACACATACTTTTTTTTAAAAAAAAAAAGCAGCCATCTGACAGGCAAAGCCCAACCGCAGGGTCAAAAATGAAGACCCTAGGAAAGGTCAAGTTTAATCTCTCCCCACGATGGCCCAGCACACCCCTCCCACCACTGACTAACAAAAGGGCCTCAGCACTTTGACTGACAGAATTCTTAATTGTATCCACTCATTCATGACAATTTGATTAAAATATTACGCCAAAGTCTCACCCCCTGTTTGCTTCGATCCTCCAAATCTAATTTTGAATTTTCAGAAAGGAGATTACCTCCACAAGCATGACTGGGATGCTATTAACTTCTACTTAATCTTTATTACTGATGTGAATTTAACATATGTACAGCTTCGCTCTGCTCCTGTTGTTTTCCTCTCGAAAGTAACGTCTAGGCAATATACAAGCAGCGGGCATTAATTTTCACTTTGATATTCTGTCAGAGTCCAGCTCCCACTTATCTGTGAAGAAGAAGAGGCGTCTCTCAGTCTAGGGCCCTGATTAGGACATGAAACCTCCACCTTCCACTCCTCCCTAAGGCATACCTGCAGGGAGCAGCTTTGGGACTCCAGGTTGTGCAAACACGGAGGTGTGAGGCTGGCTGTCCTCCCCTCTCTGCCTCAGTAGCAATCAGCAGATGCTAATCAGCCTCACCCTCGGAGGGGCTTGCAGAGAAGAGACCAGCAGGTCTAGAACCCTCCAGGCTGCCCACTGTCCTGCCCCGTGCCTCAGAATCACGTCTGAGACACAGCCCATCACAAAATAAAGGCAAATCAACAAATCGGCAACCTAAGAATAAGAACCTGGACTTTGAGGCTTTGTGTTTTCAGGGATTTCTCTATTTTCCATGCTTGTAGGTTTATCCTTTTTCCTGATGTTTCTCTCATCACACATGACATGTGAGGGTATGTAATCAAGGGATGTGTAAGCACAGGAAAGTCGGAATCGTGGCCTCCAAGGTATTGATAGTAGTTGCTTCACCCTAGGTGGGGAGCTGGAAGCAAACGTCACAGCAGGTGCAGGGAGCTCCTTCTGTTGTGTTTCTCCCTATCTGTTATGGCTTGAATTGTGTCCTCCCTCCCACAAAATTCATGCATTGAACCCCCGGTACCTCAGAATGTGACCCTTTACAGATAGAGTCTTTCCAGGAGGAATTAAGTTAAGATGGGTCACTAGGGTGGGCCCTAATCCAATACGAGTGGTGTCCTTATAACAAGGGAACGTTGGAGGCAGACACACACACTCAGGGAGCGCTGCATGTGAAGATCCAAGTCTGTGGCCACAAGCCAAGTAGGGAGGTACAGGGGAGGGAGGCCTGGAACAGAGCCTTCCCTAGCGCCTTCAGAGGGAGCACAGCCCTGCAGACCCCTTAAACTTGGACTTCTAGCCTCCAGCACTGCGAGAATAAGTTTCTGTGTTTAAACCACTTTGCTTAAGCTTTGTAATGGCAGCCCTAGTACACAAATACACTCTCCATTCCTATACTTCTTGAATCGGGTATCATAGTATTGCTTTGGAAAATTTTTAAAAATAAGTGTACATTTTTTGATTCCCATAAATTACAACCCTGTCTTACTGTGTAGAAACAAAGCCTCACCTCCCTTTCCTCCTTCCTTCTTATCTCCTCTAGGGACCCCACTGACCAAACCCAACCAAAACCAGACAGCAAGGGAAGCCCCTTGATGAAGTTCATGAGACATTTCACACAGGTTAGTTCCTGGGGCACTGAGCAGGGGGAGAAGGGTAGACAGGGGGTCTGCAGGAGCAACAGGAAGACGTAGGAGAATTTAAACTTGAGAGTGACCTGGACCATCTGTCCATTTAGAAAAGTCACTTTGACACTTAGTCAAGAGCAGATCATTCTGTTACAGGACACTGAGGAGATGGGCTGCAGCTCTAGGTCTATGATCTGATCAGAAAGAAGGTGAGGAGAGACAGTCTACCCCAACTTTAAAAGGAGCAATTTGCATTTGGCTAATGTGGGTTCTGTGTTCCTGTTAAATACAGGACCTTGCTTGTGATAAGCAAGAACAAGAGCACAGTCTGCCACAGCTTCCTCTACCGCCTGTGTGCTTTCCGTGTCACTGCATCTACCTCAGGCCAACCGTTGTGCAAGGCACTATTTACCTTTGTTGGAACTTCCCAGCCCCCAAAAACCATTGGTGTTTGAATATTTGGGGAAAATGGAGTACACCTAGAATAATTAATTCAAGATGTTGTTCTCCAAATCGTGCATAGCCCAGACACCTTCCAAGAGCTCCTTCCCTACAAGGTGAGGGTGTTAGACATCTGAATTCCCAGAAACTGCACAGAGCCTAGAACAAAGGAGTCACTCTGGAAATGCTTGTTAGATAAATGGATGAATGAATTGTTGGGAGAGTTCATTCATTCATTCTTTCGTCAAACACAGGTGGGCCGGATGTGGTGGCTCACACCTATAATCCCAGTACTTTGGGAGGCCGAGGCAGCTGGATCACATGAGGCCAGGAGTTCAAGACCAGCCTGGCCAACATGGAAAAACCCATCTCTCCTATAAAAGTAATAAATAAATAAAACACACTTGAGCCCCGACCATGTGTCAGGCTCTGGGTGCTTAGCCCACATAATCAGGGCCCAGGAGGGACTGGGAAACTTCTGGAAAGAGAAACCAAAGATGTTGTTCCCAAGATCAATCATAGCCCAGCTCCACATGTGAGGAGTGAATTAACCAAAACACTTTCAACACTGCTAGAAACAACAACAACCAGAAACAACAGAAAAGCCAAGTTATGTTTGTTTTTAAAAGTACTTCTTGTTTTGTATGCCAGCGCTTTGCAAGAGGCACTGCTGGCAAGGGCCTTTGAATAGACTTTGAAAAAAAAAAATCTGTTTACAATGTTCACCTCAAAATTAAAATAATGTAAAACTTTTCCTTATTTCCTGCTTCATGGTCTTTTTCCACTTAGCAAGCGTTTGATTTATTTTGGTCCTGTTTTCAACGGGGCTGAAACTAGGAGCATTTGATTAGCTCACGGGGCCATCTCATGGATAAAGAAAATGTGGTATATTTACACAAGGGAATACTATTCATCCATTAAAAAGAAGGAAATCTTGGCATTTACACGGATGAAGTTGGAGAGCATTACATTAAGTGAAATAAGAAAGGCACAGAAAGATAAATTCTACATGATCCCACTTATACGTGTGAGCTAAACAAGTTGATCTCATAGAATTAGAAAGTATAACAGTGGTTACCAGAGACTTGGGAGGGGAGAACATAGGGAGATGGGGAGAAGCTGGTCAACAGGTACAAAGTTGCAAATCAGGGAGATCAATTCTGATGTTCTGATGGGCATTAAGGTGACTACATTACCCCTGTAGAATAAAGTATTGCGTATTTCATAATAGCTAGAAGAGAGGGTTTTGCATGTTCACAACACAAAGAAATGATAAATGTTTGAGGTGTTGGATATGTTACTTACCCTGATTTGATCATTGCATGTGGTATGCATGTATTAAAACACCACATTGTGCTCCATAAATATGTACTATTATTAGGTATGAACTTTTGTTAAAAACTTTTATTAAAAAATGAGCCAGCTGCTAGGAGTCAGCAAGACAGGGTTTGTCCTTTGGCTCTGGGCATGGAATAGAGCAGCTCAGGACTTCTGGGCAGCCCAGCCTGAAAGATCTAGTGGGACCATCTGCAGAACATGCCTTAACCCCAGGGAGACATCCAAATATCCAGAATATTTAGCAACTGGCAGACAGGACAAAGACCAAGCAGAATGAGCCCTGGCATTGTCCCAGAGCTGACCTCTAGTGCCCCTTCTCCTGGTCAGGCATTCACCCCTTTCATTGCTAAGACAAGGGGAGTCCCCAGGGGGGTTCTGGGACAGCCAAGGGAGCTATCACAGCGTAGCTATCTTCCAAACAGTAGAGAAGTACTTCAACATGTAACAATGCATAAGTTGTGCCAGGGCCTTCCAGGGGATGGAGGCTGCCTTCTCCCCAAGACATCACCAACACTGAGATAGATAGGTGAGAACTCAGAATTGTCTATCACACACCCAGAGGTCCTTGTGGTCTTGGGCACGTGTATCAGTTTTCTAGGGCCACTGTTACAAATTCCCATAAACCTGGTCACTTCAAGCAACACAAGTTTATCCTCTTATATACAGTTCTGGAGATCAGAATTTCAAAATTGGTTTCCCTGGGCTAAAGTCCAGGTGTCATCAGTGCTGGTTCCTTCTGGAGGTTCCAGGGGGAATGTGTTTCCTTGCTTTTTCTAGCTTCTAGAGGCCTCCCGCATTCCTGGGCATGCATTGCTTCAACTTCTGCCATCACATCACCTCTCCCCTGTGTGCCCAATGTCCCTCAGTTTCCCTCTATAAAAACTCTTGTGATCACCTCGGATCCCTCTGGATATTTCAGGATCATCTCTCCATCTCAAGATCCTTAACCAAATCATCCATATGCCATATTAGGTAACAATCACAAGTTCCAAAAATTAGGACCTGGATATCTAGAGAGGGTAGCAGGGGGCTGTTATTCAGCCTCCCACAGCAATACAGTAAGAGTCTCTGGGCTCATGTTCCCACCTCAGGGCCTTTGCACTCCCTCTGTCAATAAAGCTCTTCCACCAAATACCAGCCTGCTTTACTCTCTCAGTTCATTAAGATCTCACTCAAATGCATCTCTTTGGAAAGGCATTCCTTGAGCACCTTGTCTAGAACTGCCCCCTTTTCCCAGTGAGGTATCTCTTCATCTCCTTATTCTTGTTGTGGTCCTCACAGCACTGATTGGTACCTCATGAATCAGGCAACACTGTTTCCTACCCATTTTCTTCACTAGAACATGAGCCCACGGGGCAGAGATTTGACTGCTTTGTTGACAACTGTAGCCACAGTGATTAGAACAGTAATAGGCTCATAGTAGAAATTCAATAGATATTTGTTGAGTTAATCTGACATGAGGACAATTATAAAAAACAACCTTGTAGGCTTTCTGTAAGGATGAAAAGAGATGGTAAATATAAAAAGTTTTGTAAACAATAGAGTTCTGAATGACATAGCTCAGCAAACATTTTTTTGAGTGTCTGTTATGTGCTCGATGCTGGGACACAGAATTAAAAAGAGAAAAGTCCCTAGCCCTAGTGGAGCCTAAAGTCAAGGGCAGAAAGAGAACAGAGACAGAGCCTTAATAGCCACATGTCTCAGTATATTATTATAAAGTATAATGTAAGCAATGGGTGGATTACCTATTGATACACATAGAAACACCCCGAAAACTAAGCAGTTTACAGTAACAACAACCTTTTTGTTATATCTTACGGTTTTTTGGGTGAGCAATTTGAGCAGGGCTCAGCTGGGCAACTCTTCTGCTCTGTGTGGCATCAACTGGGATTACTGGCTAGTATATAGCAGGCAGCTGGGTGGAGTGGAACACCCAAAACAACTTTACTCACAGGCCTGGTGCCTTGGCAGGGATGGCTGGAAGGTTGAACCCAACTGGGTCCTTCTTCTTTTCATCTCAGGGTCTCTCTACATGATCCACTCAGGGCTCCAGAAGACCACAGGGGAAGCTTCTAGCCCTCTGGAAGTCTAGGCTCAGAACTGGCCCAGTGCCATTTCTACCGTACTCTACTGGTGAAAGCAGTCACAAACTGACCCAGATTCAGCAGAAGAAAAGTCTACTCCTTTTCACAACAGGAGGGGTGTCAGAGAACAGCAGCCACACTCAGCCCACCACAAACATCATAAAGGAAAAGTACCAGGTATACATGTAACCAAGGAGCTGGGTTTCCATCAGGGAGATGAGGTAGGTCTTTCTGGGGTCTATGTGTAGAAGCTGAGCAGGAGAATGAGGTGGGAGGGAGGGTGTTCCTGACAGAAGGAATGGTGTATGCAAAGAAGAAACTGTAGCAGAAAATAGCTCGGCCAGTGTGAGGAACTAGAAAATGCCTGGGGACAGGGGTGGGAAGGGGCAGGAGACATGGGCAGGAGCCAGGCCACAAGGGCCTGCTTGTAAGTTTCCAAACTCACTCTGTGTCTCAGTTGCTCCATCATTAAAAGGGCGGTAATAATTTTAACCAACCTCATAATGTTAGCCCATGTCAAGAACTTAGAATAGAGCCTGCCTTGTCATGGGCATACTCAATAAGGGATTAGCTGTAAATTATTACCTGAATTCTTTTCAAAGATGCCACTGGCTGCAGCAGTGTGAGAAAGGGACCAGAGAAGGTCCCGGTCTGCTGCTGCCACCCCTGACCTGTTGTTGTCTCCTACTTGCTTCCTGCTCTTTGAGCCTCTGCCCAGCTCCTTCAAACTGATGTTTTGGGGCTCTCTGTCTGCTTGCCTTATTACATGGAGTTCAGGCATAGAAGACCCTTACTTCTTTCCTCCACATGCATTATCTCCCCAGGAGTAATTTACATTGAGACTTAGGAAAGGTCAGTGCTTGTTCAAGTTCACCAAGCTATAAACCTGAAATGGGCCTGCCTGACCTCAGAGTCCTACTTCTCCACCCAGACGCAGTACCAGAGCCTGTCTGGGTGCATTGCCAGCGGCTGGTGGCTGAGCAAGTCCTACGGCACGTGAACTCAGCCCCAGCTTCCAGGACCTTTGCCCAAATTCAGGGCCTGTCCGGGCAGGTGGGGGAAATCAGGGATTCAGGACACCCACAGTACAGAAATTATGATCATCAGCTCTGGGGAAAGAAGAGGAGAATGATGAGGAATTTATGTGGCAGAAACTCAGGCCATAGCCCCAGGCCTGGAAGAATCTGCAGGCTCTAAAAGCTGCATAAAACAGTACCCAGATTTTTAGCTGGGCACAGGCCTACAAGCACCAACACCTGCCAGCCTTAGGCAGCCCTTGCCTGTAAACCCAGCATCAAGCTCACTGTGGCCTTTTGCAAAGCAGAGTGAGTTATCGGATGTTCTCTTCCAACATGAGACATAAATGCTGGGTAGTATCTGCTTTGAGAACTCCCCTCTTTCTCCCTGTTTCTCAGTTAGGGTATAAATAGGCAATGGAGACACAGTAGAGGTTTTTGAGTTAATGGCAGCTGATAAGGCAAAACACTGAGGGTTTGGGGAGTATACCAGCTCGATAACCATCAGGAAGTGATTTACCCTTTCAGAGCCTCAGTGCCTTCATCAGAAAGATGAAGATAGAAAACCTCTTTCCCTATATGGTTGCTATGAGGATTAGCAATAACCGATAGTGCTGACCCTGACTAAGAAATCGATTTTTTTTTGAGACAAAGTCTTACTCTGTTGCCCAGGCTGGAGTACAGTAGTGCTGTCATGCTTACTGAAACCTCCACCTCCTGGGTTCAAGCGATTCTCCTGCCTCAACCTCCCAAGTAGCTGGGATTACAGGCACCCACCACCACACTCAGCTAATTTTGTATTTTAGTAGAGATGCGGTTTCACCATGTTGACCAGGCTAGTCTTGAACTCCTGACCTCAAGACCTCCTGCCTCAGCCTCCCAAAGTGCTGGGATTACAGGGGTGAGCCACCACACCCAGTCAAGAAATCAATAATTTGTAACTGTTGCAAGTGTATTGTTATCACTGCCTTGTGGGCGCCTAAAGAAATGAGAGGCACTTCATGTGTTTTCCTTCTATTACATTAAGTATTTTTGGACCCACTCACCTGTATGACTTTTCTGAATGTGTCACTTGTTCTGACTCATTTGCATCAGGAGTTTCTTTTGTATGTTCTTCCTAGGACTCATCCATCACCACCTAGCGTGGTGCCTTGGTTCCAAAGACCCGGCAAGCACTCATGCACCACATTGCAGACCACCTGCATCTGCAGTTGACTTAATTAATTCTCCCTCAAAACCACCAGAAGTAGACAGGAAAAGAGTTCTTAGCCCCATTTTGCGGGTGAGAAAACTGAGAAACAAAAGGAAAAAAAAAAAAAAAAACAACAACCATGGTTCAGGTCACATAGCTAGTAAATGGCCAGGATTTGAACATAGATTTTATCACTCTCAACTGAAGCACTGGATACGTTTGCATAAGATGTTCATTCTACATTTAATGAAAAGCATACATCTTGGGTTGAGTGATTACATTTCAGCATAACACAAAATGTCAAATGAGATGGTAGAGAATTAAACCATCCTAAAATTATTCCAAAGGTGTAGCTACTTAAGAAAGACATTCTTTTTATCCTATAGCAATTCTTTAAGTTTTATTGAGATATAACTTATACACCATAAAATGTGCCTGTTTTAAGTATAAAATTGAACATTTTTAGTATATTTACAGAGTTGTGCAACCATCACCTCCATCTAATTATAGAACATTGACAGACAGCGCTGGTAGGATGTGTCAAGATCGGTTGAAAATGCTCTTTTAGAAGGGAGCTTAGCAATATGTATCGAAGCTTAATGCTACTCATGACAAAAATGAAAACTTCTCAACATAAAAAGTTCTGCTAAAGTTAAAACGTTATATGCACTAGGTTGTGCATTTTAGAATTTATCATCACTGAAAATTGAAAAGATTCTAAATTCTGCCAAATCCCGAAATATTTGCCTAGATGATATCACTTTCTCCTCACAGAATATTCTGTCATTAATAGTCATGGTTGTCATATAACCCAGGTCTATGTTAAGATTTCTAGGATGCAAGGTGGCAAATAAAGCATTTGATAAATGGAAAACAATAAAAATTCAACATAACACACTAGAACATAACATCCAAAAATGAAAATATTTAGTAGAGGGTGTAGAATCTTGATTACAAATTTTGTCCTCAATTTTCATGCATTCATTTAGTATGTTGTTGTTCAAAGTCTACCGAGGATGGCTGTGGTCACCCAGGGTGCTGGCCCCCATGGGCCTTGCTCCAGACGCGGCCCCCTCCCTACCCTTCCTTGTCCCAGAACCTTCCTTTCCTATGTAACTTAGGGTTTCAATGACTATATCCACATTCTATAGAAGAGAGAGAGCTATGAACAACAGCTGGCCAGAAAATTAAAGGAATATAATAAGTGTCCATTGAAAATGAAAAAAAAAATTGGGTTCAATGCTACACAAAGAATGAGAACCAGATCCACGCACACAAGCTCCCCACACACACATCTGGCACCCACTTACGGATGCTGTCAGAGTGTGAGCAGTAATGCTCAGCTTTCAGTGTGAGGTATGTCGAATGGTTTGTGGTTATTTTAAGCAGTAGCTTTTTTTTTTTTTTTTGGTTTTGCCAGTTCATAAATTCCTTCTATTGTCAATTAAGTGACAAGCCAACATAGATTTCAGGCCACTGGGGTCCTCCTGCATTGTCCCAGGCCTGGGCATAGTGAGAGGAGGCATGACCACCTTCTGTGCACAAAAGAGAAAACATGCAATGTCCCTCAGCACTAGCTCATCACTGGTCCCAGACAGGCCTGCCTAGGTAACAGCCATTGTGGATTCTGCCAAATGCAAGACTCGACTGTCATAGTCCACATCAGAGACAAAGACCAGGGGAAGCCCCAGTCATGTTCCTTCTGCAAGCAGCTGAAAAAGGACGCCAGCCGACCTGCCCAACAATGTTCTCAGGAACACGCAACCTCATCCAATACAATTCCCAAGGAGCTGCCTTCTACCCAGTTTTGGAGAAGGAAGATGACAACTCAGAAAAGAAATCTCCTGTGCAAAGGAGGAGGGATGATTCCATGATGAAAATGAAATGCTGGCTGCACTTGAGTGTCCTGTGATTCATTTGATTTTTCGGAAAGTATATATTGAGACCTAAAATGTTCTCTCCAACCTCCTAATAGGTGTAAAGAAACATAAGAAAGTCTTTTTGGTTCATTCTTCTTTTCAGTGGTGCCCCAAATTGACACACTCCCTCATTTGTCTTTCTGCATACGTTTCCCGAGGATCTGGGAGGTGTGCCACCTGTGCCAGGTGTTAGGGACACAGAGGTGGGTAAGACAGCATCCATGGGGTAAACAGAGAGTGAGCAGGCTTTCACAGAACAGAAGAAGTCTTGGGAATGCCAAGATTATCCACTGATTACAGAGGAGATTGAAGAAGACTAGAGCTTGTCCTGGGGTCACTCAACTTCTCCCTCCACCTACCTGAGCATTTTATCCAGACACCAATTATTTCAAACTCAAACTTGTCTGCCAAGATGAGTTGCAGACTCCCTTCAGGGAGGAGCTAGGGTTTCTTTTCTATCTCTACTAGTCCAAAGCACCCACTGGGGAGAAAATAGGTGCTCAATAAAAACAGCAGTGGTCCTGGCATGGCAGCTCACACCTGTAATCCCAGCACTTTAGGATTCTGAGTTAAGAGGATTGTTTGAGTCCAGAAGTTCCAGACTAGCCTGTGCAACACTGCAAGACCCTGTCTCTGCAAATAAAATAAAATAAAATAAAAAATTGAGCCTGGCGTGGTGACACACGCCTGTAATCCCAGCTACTCGGGAGGCTGAGATGGAAGGATTCCTTGAGCCCAGGAGATAGAGGCTGCAATGATTTATGATTGCACCACTGCACTCCAGCCCGGCCAACAGAGAGAGACCCTGTCTCAAATAATTATGTAAATATTTGTAACGCTGCAGTGATTTACTGAGTAGTGGAATTTACACCAGCATCAAATCTTTTCTTGGAGACCGACTCTTATTTGCTGAAAGGAGAGAGTGTATGCAGCAGCCTTGCTTTGAGATTTTGTTGCAAGCCCTGTCCATATTCAAAAGCAAAGTTGCCCAATGAGGAGAGCGTGGTTCTTTCATTTGGGGAATTATTCAGTTCTGCGTTCTCCCCCTGGTTGATCTTCATTCCCTTAGCTCATCCCTCACATCCCTTTAAATGAAATGTCACCTCATGCTTTTCTGCCCACTAATTTGTCATCCGGGATATTCCGGGCTAGGCACTTCTTGGTGAGCTCATGGTGGAAGATAAATACCCCTTTCAGCAACATTCTTGGGAATTTCATTGTGGGGGGCTTTGTCCTGATTCTGATGAAGGAGCACGCTGAGGAAATAGTTGAGGGCTGAACCCAGGAGCTGAAGAAACACCAGAAGTAAGATAAAATTTTTCCATTATTGCTCCAGTGGACAAAACCATACAAGAATTACAATGGGTCCAATTAAGGTTCCAACAAGTGGAACTCTCTAATGTTTAGAAAAAAGGAATGAGCTACTTTGTGTAGGATAGAACTCCCCAAGAAGGAAAAAAGTCTGCAAGCAGAACCTAGATAGCTCTCTGTCTGAGGCACTCACTCACTCCATAAGGAATTACTGTGCACTCCACATGCCTGGCACTGTGGCAGGTACTCCCAATGCAGTAGAGACTCCTGTTTCAACGAAGCTTGTATGACAGTGAGTGAGGCAGCTAGCCTATCAATAAACGAGGAAGTGACCCAAGAGTGCTCACACTCAGATGTGTAAACACAGCCGCCTTGTTTAGAAACACTGGTTGGGCACTGCACAGCTATGAGCCATACTCAGAGGTCCCATTCTCAGCTTGCCGGGTAGCAAAGGCACTGTGAATGCATTGAAAGCAAACTGCTTTAAAACTAAATGTAATCCAAATTCAACGAGTTCATCAGTTCTTTGAGGTGTAATTTGGCTAATTGTTCAGTGTTTCAGATTCCTGTCATCCTCCCCTTCACATCCAGAGATGCGGGCTGGTATTTTGGCAGGTGCATTTCCTGAAGCCATCATATCTGGTTCCATCTTTGAGTATTTTCTTGGATTTTGCTGCTGACATCTGAGGCTGGTGGACTGTGGTCTTTCTCAGCTGGGTCAGAACCTGGTGTCTCCACCAGCTGTCTTCTGCTGTCTCAGCCTCACATTGAGCTCTTTCTGGAACCGCACATACCCAGGAGAGCCTGCCACTGCCACTCTGCCCTGGGCCTTTGCACAATCACTTTGCCCCTGCCACTGCAGGCCTAGTGACCAACACACGTACTCCATATATCTTCCTGCCATTATATGTTGGTGTGCTCAGAGTCTAGCCTCACCTATGCTGTTGTCCTTCTATTCAACGCACACTTCCTGATGGTCTCACCTGACTCCACCTGCCATCTATCAGATAATGCCTTCTAGACCAAAATCTGAACAAGAATCCTCTTCTGATCTCCAACTCAGGTGCCAAATGCCTCTGGTACTCATAGTCCTAGTAGACATCTCTGAAACCTGTCCCTGAAGTTGAAAGCTCCCCCTTCCCTCCAAGTCTGCTCACCTGTGCCCCCTGCCTTTGTGAATAGTGCCATTCACTCAGTTGCCTAAGGTCTCCATTTTAGGATGGCCCCTCTCCCACATCCCACACATCCCACAGTCATGAAGTCCTGTAAATTCTGCCATGTTTATTTATCTTGGATCTATCTCACCGTAGACATTTCTTTGTCCAAGAAGTGTTCTTTCCCTAGTGCACCAAGCGGGGCTGAATGTTCTGTGTCTACGGCATTTCTGTGCTCTTATGCAGGTGTACCCTTGACTCAACCATGAGCTGGGTGGGGGCAGGAACAAATCTCACCAGCTCATCTCAGTGCTTGCTACCCACATTTGGGCAGGGAGGGTGCTCAAGTCAAAGCACACTTGTCAAATGACTGAAGACAATGAATGAGCGAACCTACGTCAGTAATTCACAGGTCAGTGGGCTTTCTACTAAACCTTGATTTAAAAAATCAGAATGTGTGAGTGCCAGTCATGGCCTGTTTGCATCAAAAATCCTCACCAACGATCTTTCTTCTACAGGAACACTTGGTTTTGTCTCCATGTAAAAAGTTACCCTGAAACAGGAGAGTACACAGAGGGACAGAGGAGCTATATGGGAGCTCTTTGTACTTTCTGTTCAATTCACAAACCAAAAACTGCTCTATCAAACAAATTAAGTCTATGAAACTTTTTAACAGTTACTTCGAGGACAAGAACAATTAACTGAATACTTCAACCATTCATGTCCTTCTGTATACACTTTCCTTTCAAGACATTTCTGTAATGAAGGAAAATCAGCCTGGTGGATTTGAATTCCTTCTCTCTTGGCCTCAGTTCTTCATGCAGAGATCAAACCAGGACTATTCCAAGGGCCAGTAATGCAAAACATTCCAGCCTTTCCATCTCGAAGACCTCAAACATGTTGGTACCACCCCCGAAAACAGCAGAAGTGTTTCCCACCCTTACCAAAACTGCTTTCAGACCATGAAGGACTCTCCTCGCAGGAAGCTGTTGCATGATTTCAGACTGAGTCCCTGGCCTTGGCTGTTCTTAAACATGAAACGTGGAATTCTCGAGTACTGGTGCCGAAGCGGCTCTGTGCCGTGGTTAGTCAGCCACCCTCCAAGCACCTCCACGTTACTATCGCGGTGAGAGATGGCGGAGGCGGAAGTAAATCAGGCTGTATCCCTGCCCTCGCCTGAGTCAAACTAATAATTACATCGCTGTCTGCACAGGACAGCACAAAGCTCAAACCAGGAGAGAGAGATTAGCTCTGCTGGGTGGAGGAGGGGAAGAAACAGTGGCCCCTCATCCATTCAAGCACTGCAGCTTTGCAAAGTGCCTTGGCACGCTGGAACCACCTTCCAGCCTTGTAACAAAGTTTGTTCATTTTCCTTGGAGAATCCCTGGTGCCATACATATCTTCTCTGTAAGATTCAGGGGAAGCTCTGAGAGTCCTCGCACCTCACTCAGACGGGTGGTTTGGAGGAGAGGAATCTTGGCTGTTGTTTCCCATCTGTAAAATGATGAGACTGATCTGGAGTTAACAGAAAGTTTAGACATCCCTTCACAACTTCACTTCCAAGCATCTCGCATTCAATGGCTATAAACCCCTAAACCCCTGGATGAGTGCAAGAGAATGCTGGACGTGGTGGATTGGTCCCAAACATTTTCCAGAGATTCTGAATCTAGAAAAATCCTTTTCTTCTATTTCTGGTTATTTCCCCCCAAATTTCTGACCCATCTGGCATTGACCCATGTAGGGAACTCTTTCTGTCAGCTGAAGCAGGCTTCACGCCATGAAAATGGGAATATTTCCCATGACTGCATCATACTGTGATTTTTCAGGGAAAAAAAAATGCTCCTGCATGCCTCTTCCCAGAACTGGATTACCCGATAGATAAACTGAGCAGGCAACTGAGCATCAGCTGAACAGGAGCACCCCCCACCCAAAAAAAATGAGAAAAAATTGTTTAGGAAGAACTTTATATGTGATATTTGCCTCCAAAATTATCAAAGTAAACCTCCGAGGATAAATCAGGACTTCCTGACATGTTTTCCCTTATTTTATGTATTTATTTTTTGCTTTTAATTATATATGAAAGGGTGGAGAGGAGCCATCATCATCTTTTTGATGTTTAAGGCCTCTAACGTTTTTTTCTCAGATCCTACAACGATCATGCCTTAAACAGGAGGCAAAGAAGCATTTGAAAGATTCAGGGCATCTTGGGGGTGCAGAGGGAGGTATGCACTGAGCCCAGAGAAGGGAAGGGTGGCTGGAGGCACTGGCTGGTGGAAGGGCAGGCCTGGATACAGCTCTGTAGCTAATCCACAAGGCAGTGCATCCCAGTAGTTAAGCAGGTGGATGGTCGCTGGGTTCAAATCTTGGCTCCATCACTGACTGGATGGGTGACCTCCGGCAAAGGACTTGGCCTCATCATACCTTACTCTCCCCATCTCATAGAATTGTTAGGAGGAGTAAATGCAGGCAAGGTGAAGGGAAAGCGACACATAGGCAGGAGGATGAGGGAGGAAGGAAGGGCCCCAAACAACTTCCAGATTCCTGCCTGGGATGGATGAATCTGGGATTCACCCTCAATCTCCCACTGGGATTGAGTGCACTTTGGGGCCACTCAAGCCCTGAGTGGGATTCTTCTACAGGGACATACTCCAGTCTTTGGAGAGCTACTTGGGATCCATGGTTGCTTTCAGCACTGTGGGGTCCATCGCGGGCACCCCAGTGAGTTGTCTTCCCCTCTGTACTAGCTAATATTCCCCACCCTGCCTTGCACACTGGAGGCTCTCGCATGGGAACACCCCCTGCCCACCAGCCAGTGGGAGGCACCGGCAGGCTGCAGGTGGCAGTAACTCTATTATCCTACCAGTCACTGCACTTGCCCCTTGAGGCTGGTAATGGGGGGTGAGCGCCAGCCCCTGATGAGGGTAAGGGCCCCCAGCTGCCACTGGCCCCAGTGTGCAGCTCCGTCCCGTGCTGGTTCCCTTCACCTTTATAAGTAGTCCCTCCATCAAGCTCTCTTTTCTAACCCTCTGTGATGGCCATATCTTGTCCTGCATAACTCTCCTTCTCTGCCCCCAAAACCTCTTCCCTCTCCTCTCGTGGAGCTCCTTGCTATTCAACAGTAAGACCAGACCCCTGAGATCCCACCAGGGGCACTAAATCCAAAAGGAAAGCATGCATGAAGGAGCCGTGATAAACATCAAGGAGAAAGAAAGAACAATCTCATCCCAGATCCAGGAGACCCTGTGCCACAGCGCTGCAGGAGTTAGCACTCAGTGGCTATAGAAAGAGAAAGAACAGCTTCCCCAGGGGCTACCCTGGAGCTGGGGTGCTGCTGTGGCCTCTGATCTCTCAGGGAGCCGTGAAAGAGCTTGGTCTGGAAGAGTGTCCCTGAGGCTCACTGGGACTCTGAGGGCAGAAGGGCGTTAGGGTGGGTGAGTGGACAGGATTTAAAGAAAGTTGCCTCTTGACTTACAGCAAGAAGTGGAAGGTAATCTCTTGGGTCCAGATGTAGTGTGGAGCCCCTAAGTATCAGAAGGGGACAACTATTTCCCTTGGGGCAGCTGCTGATAAAGACATACCCAAGACTGGAAGAAAAAGAGGTTTAATTGGACTTAGAGTTCCACATGGCTGGGGAGACCTCAGAATCATGGCAGGAGGTGAAAGGCACTTCTTACATGGTAGTGGCAAGAGAAAATGAGGAAGATCCAAAAGTGGAAACCCCTGAAAAAACCATCAGATCTCATGAGACTTATTCACTATCACAAGAACAGTATGGGGGAAACCACCTCATGATTCAAATTATCTCCCACGGGGTCCCTCCCACAACATGTGGGAATTATGGGAGTACAATTAAAGATGAGATTTGGGTGGGGACACAGAGCCAAACCATTATCAGATAAATTCCAGGGCAGTGCCTGTGAGTCCTGAGAGTGGTATCATGACGAAGAGAATTATATATGCTTGGAAAGGGCATCTTGGAGTAAGGAAGAGTGGCCATGCCCCAAAGGTGAGCTGCTTTCCCATACCCCTGGCCTGGCAGGTCATTAAGTAGTCTTGATCTCTCCCACCGCCCTGGCACTAACTTCTCCCCTTCTTTACTCCCCACAACCTTGTCCAGCCTTCTGGTCACCTCCCAGTAGCCGCTCTCTCTCCCTGGCAAGTCTCACCATCTACCCCAGCCCCTATAGTCTGAGCCAGGCCTTTTCTTCCCCTGAAGCACCTTCCTACCAGGCTGACCCCAGAATGTGAACAAAAAGCCAGGCAGACTAGAACCAGCCTGTTTGTAAATTCCACCACCAAAGGGCCAACGCAAAGCCTTAAAAGCCCAAAATTGCTAAGCTAACTCCAAAGAATGACTCATTTGCTTCTGTATCCCTGGAAGGATCAGCCCATTATATTTAACAGACTTTGATACTTCCTATTGTAGTACATAAAGGCTATTATTAAAATGAAAGATTGTTACAGTGAAGGATCTGATCCTTGCTACTTTGCTTTTTAAAGCTATCCAAAGCAATTGGTATCAGGACTCCTTGCAAGTTTTTCTGATTATCTGTTGACATTGTCTCATAAGAAGTTTCTTTAAAGATGTAATTGACTTCATTTATTCCATGGTCTGGGAAGATGTCTGAGGCCTTGGGCCTTAGCTGCAGGAGGGGGAGATTGAGGAGGCCCTGCGATTAGAGCACGTCCTTATAAGCATATTTATGAAATAAGAGCAATGGTTTGTGCCTGGCAGCTTGGATTCTAACACTGGGCCGTATCTACCTTATTTGCAGGATTAGAAGCCATTAATTCCTGGAATTGTTCTCTGGAGTGTAAGTGACAACAGCTGTAGCTATCTGCTCACTGTCTTTCCACATGGGCTCCCCTGTACAAGGGATGCATGAACACACACAGTCAAATGGGATGCTGCCGATTCCACGTGGGAGCTAAGACAGGCCTGCCACTAACAGACAGACAGACAGTCCCAGAGCAATCATCTGGACACTCGAGAAAATAGGCTTAGTCCTGATTCCCCTCTCTCTAACCCATTCTCAGGCAGACACAGGCAGAGAGAGGGAGACTTTTCCATTTGCTCTGATCATGGAGAGGCACTTTGAAAGTATCACTCTGTCCTCACAAAAGGCTAAGTATCAGATTAGTCCAAATCTAACCTCTCTCAGCCTCAATTTCCCCATCTGAAATTAGGAACTTGATTAGTCATCTCAAGGGGACTTTCTGGCCCTTCAAATACAAAGCAAACTAACAAATAAAATCTCCTCTCGTCTATCATTACGGCTGGGCTCAGTTAAAACTCAGAGTGAAAAGCTGTCAGAGAATAATTATAAATTTCTATTAAAATAGCAATTGTAAATGATTATTGTGTTTCAATAACATTGACTAGGTTTTTGATTAGATAAATTTAAAGAATAGAACAAAAATGTTATCCCCAACAACCAGTAACCCATGTTGGATATAAATACAGCAATGGATGCATGGATGGATGGATGAATGGGAACTACAGTGCACATATCTTAAATTATTCAAGTAGTCCAGAAAGGAATGAAATGAAATGCAAAAATCTCTCTCTCCATCCCTCCTGCAAACCTGACTCCTCATCTCCCCCTAAAGCTACACTTTGCTAACAGTTCCATGTGTATCTCACCAAGAAAACAAAATTTTTTACACTGATACCAGCATCTATACTAACATATGCTTACTCAAAAGGGAAACATAATATATTTGGCTTTCTGCAAAATTTTTCAAACATACAGAAAATAATATAACAGACATCCATGTATGTATCTTCCAGATTTAAGATATGTTTGCCTTATTTTATTTGCCTAAGATCCAAGAAGAAGAAAGAAAGGAAAAAACTGAAGAAAGGGAGGGATGGATGGGGGAGGGAGAGAGGGAAAGAAGGAAGGAAGGAAGGAAGGAAGGAAGGAAGGAAGGAAGGAAGGAAG
>NW_012104253.1:7510106-7511469 GCF_000951045.1 Mandrillus leucophaeus
CTGTAATCCCAGCACTTTGGGAGGCCGAGGTGGGTGGATCACCTGAGGTCAGGAGTTTGAGACCAGCCTGGCCAACAGGGTGAAACCCCATCTCTACTAAAAATACAAAAATTAGCTGGGTGTGGTGGTGGGCACCTATAATCCCAGCTACTCAGGAGGCTGAGGCAGGAGAATCCCTTGAACCTGGGAGGTGGAGGTGGCAGTGAGCTGAGATCACACCATTGCACTCCAGTCTGGACAACAAGAGCAAAACTCCATCTCAAAAATAAATAAATAAATAAATAAATAAATAAAATATAACAATAAGTGTTAGAGCTCTTCTCTTATCATCTGCATCTATCTCATTTTTTAATCACTTAGAAAGAATTGTATTGAATGAATATATCATAACTTATTTAACTTGTCTACTATTAATGATCAGCATATTAGTCCATTTTCATGCTGCTGATAAAAACATACCCAAGACTGGGCAATTTACAAAAGAATGAGGTTTACCAGACTTACAGTTCCACGTGGCTGGGGAGGCCTCACAATCATGGAGGAAGGTGAAAGGCATGTCTCATATGGCGGCAGACAAGAGAAGAGGGCTCGTGCAGGCAAACTCTCATTTTTAAAGCCATCAGATCTCATGAGATTCATTCACTATTACGAGACAGCACAGGAAAGACCTGCCCCCACAATTCAATCACCTCCCACTGGGTTACTCCCATGACATGTGGTAATTGTGGGAGTTACAATTCAAGATGAGAACTAGGAGGGGACACAGTCAAACCATATCCATCAGTTAGGTTGCTTTAAGGATTGTGTTCTTATAAACAACGCCCAAAGGAATATTCTTTTATCAGTTTTTGGGCATACTTTTAGGGAACATTTCTAACAATAGAATAACTGTGTCAATGAACCCATACAATTAAAACCTTGATAGATCTAACAAAATTATCCCCTGAAAAGTCCACAGCAAATCATATACCCCACCAACAATGTTTGAAGAACACTCTTTAATTTTGTCAGCCCGATAAGTAAAAATGCTATCCCAAATGACCTCCACATCATATCCAATTTATCTTTTTAATTCCTCATTCATAAACTAGAGAAGAGTCGTGATAGTATACTGTTTCTTCAGACAACTGTGGGCAAATTGTTTTGCACATCTCGTATTTCGGACTGCTTCAGGTCAAGCAAGAATCCAGACTGGGAGTAAGATTTCTCAGGCCACCCAAAGTACATCTCTCAGAAAGCTGGGCCCCTCAGATGGTTGACCCCAATTGTCACCATTGTTTGTGAATGTATGGATGAGAGATTGATGAACAAATAGATGGGTAGATGAATGGATGGAAAGATGGATGGCTAGGTGGATGAATGG
>NW_012104253.1:7511519-7512555 GCF_000951045.1 Mandrillus leucophaeus
GGAGGGAGGGAGGGGTGAACAACAGAGATAAAGGTAAAACCCCCAAGTTCCATATCTTGTCCCCTCCCCAGAAGTAGCCACCATCTTGAAGTTTGGTATGTATGATTCTAATGTACATTTTTGTAATTGTACTACATGGATTTATAGTCAAGAACAATATATTGTGATTTTGTGTATGTGAATTTCATATTGTGTAAACAGAATGATATCAACTATATCTTCTCTCAGTAAACATTCTTATTCATTCATGTTGATGTAAATAGATCTAAGGCATTGTCTTAATCCACTGTAACAAAAATACCATACACTGGGTGGCTTAAACAACAATCATTTATTTCTCACAGTTCTAGAGGCCAGGAAGTTTAAGATCAAATTGTCAGGTGATTAAAGTGTTTGGTGATTCAGTGTCTGGTGAAGGCCTACTTCCTGGTTCATAAACAGCATTTTCGGGCTGTATCCTCACATGGTGAAAGGGACAAAAGGGCTCTCGGGGGTCTCTTCTATAAGAGCACTAATCCCATTCATGAAGGCTCTACCCTCATGATCTTATCACTTCTCAAAGGCCTCACCTCCTAATATCACCACCTTGGGGGTTAGGATTTCAACATATGAATTGGGTGAAATACAAGCATTCATCCATAACAGATACTCATTTCAATTGCTTCATAATGTTCTGTTGCGTGACTAAACCACGGTTAGTTCATCCATTCTCCACTGATGGACAGTTAGGATGTTTCCTGTTTTGAATTTTGCTTTTGTTTTTGCAATTAAAAACATAGTGGGTCATGAGTAGTGGCTCAAAACTGTAATCCCAGCACTTTGGGAGGCCGAGGTGGGTGGATCACCTGAGGTCAGGAGTTTGAGACCAGCCTGGCCAACAGGGTGAAACCCCATCTCTACTAAAAATACAAAAATTAGCTGGGTGTGGTGGTGGGCACCTATAACAAATAAAATCTCCTCTCGTCTATCATTACGGCTGGGCTCAGTTAAAACTCAGAGTGAAAAGCTGTCAGAGAATAATTACAAATTTCTATTA
>NW_012104253.1:7513761-7589352 GCF_000951045.1 Mandrillus leucophaeus
GGTGGGTGGATGGATGGATGGATGGATGGATGGAAGGGAGATAGATGTGGTAGATTAATAAATAGGTTGATGAATGGACAGATGGGTGAATGGATGGATAGGTAGGGAGATTAATAAATAGGTGGATGGATGGATGGATGGACGGATGGATGGATGGATGGATGGATGGATGGATGATAAATTAATGAATAAGGATTGAGGAAATATGGTTTCCATGGGCTAATGAGGCAAGAAGTGTAGCCTTAAGAGGTTATCCTACATCATGTTCAAGCCTATCCAACAGAGAGTCTAGCACCTCCACTAAGGAGTTAGCTCCTCAATATTCTTGACATTAAAAACTTTGCAGATTTGTTTTTGATCTCTATAAAGTACCATACAGGCTGGCCATGGTGGCTCATGCTTGTAATCCCAGCACTTTGGGAGGCCAAGGTGGATGGATCACCTGAGGTCAGGAGTTTGAGATCAGCCTGGCCAACATGGTGTAACTCCGTCTCTACTAAAAATACCAAAATTTGCCAGGTGTGGTGGTGTGCACCTGTAGTCCCAGATACTCAGGAGGCTGAGGCAGGAGAATTGCTTGAACCCAGGAAGCAGAGGTTGCAATGAGCTGAGATTGTGCCACTGCACTCCAGCCTAGGTGACAGAGTGAGACTTTGTCTCAAAAAAAAAAGTACCATCCAGTCTCCAAAAGTCTTGAAGCAGCAAGAATTATGCAGAGAGTAATGAGCTGCATAATGGTTCCCTGGGATCTGGGAAGGTGAGACCGAACCATGCCCTTCTGGGGCAAGTTGTAGCTGCAAGTTAGACATAGGGTGGAGCCCTACAACAGCAGCAATATGGCAGGGGTAAAAAAGAGAACTTTGCCAACTGCATCTTTCAATTCTGAACCAACAATATGAAATGTTATTTTGTCAACTAAAGGTATTTGTAGACAAAAACAGCTCATCCTCATGATTCCTTCTCAACTGGACTTTTGATGGGCCGACCTTCTCAGGTAGACACCATTCTAGAAGGGGCTTCATGGGGCAACATGAAACACCAGCATTCTCACCTTTTCACAAGAGAACACACATGAGCAAAATTAAGCCAGAGAAGCCTCGCCATGGAAGTGTCAGGGTTCCACCACTACATGTACTTGAGAGATCTTGCCACAAGTAAATTTCCAGATGATAGATCATTGGAAGATGTCTAAAAGCATTAAAACATTTTCTACACTTTTGTTATTCAGACCTAGACCTGTTACTGTTGAGAATGTAAGAATCTCAACTCGAATTAGCTTAAAGGAAAAGGAAAGAGTTGATTCCAGAATGGAAGTACCCAGGCCTGATTGGATCCAAATGATGGCAGCAGCCACTCCAGACAGCCTGTTGCTGCCGCTATCACACCAGCTTCAGCAGAGAGGTGCAGTGGGGGCTGCACATTCCATGAAGCTGGTGGGAGCCAGGGACAAGCGAGAGCCCCGGGCCTTTCAAGTTGGGGTGGGAGCTCCCTGGGTGGCATTGCAGCTGCCCAAACAGTGGCTGCAGACCAAGGTCTCCCACTCCAAGGAGCGGGGAGGAGCTCCCGTGCAAGGAACAGCACTATAGACTCATGCATCCCTGAACTCCTGGGGGCCCAGGAAGGCCCCTCTGCCTTTGCAGGATTGGAAGTGCCTGCTTCCACTGCCTGGCTTCTCCCTGCTCTGGTACCCCTTCTGATCTTGGAGCAAAGTTAGGGCCCAGCCCCACAATGGTAGTAGGAGGCAGACAGATTCCTGGGTGGAAGGAGGCGGGTCCCCAGTGAGGCCCCTCCTTCAGGCCAGGGAGGGCCTAAAGGCTGGGGGCTGGGGTGCCAGTCCCACAGACAAGAGTGGGAAATTTTAGTGCCTTTTCCAGGCCTACCCATGGCCACTCATGGACCTCCCCTCTGAGGCTCATAAAAGCTCGAGGCTCAGTCAGAGCTGAGCAGATAATGGGACAACTAGCTGCAGAGATGCTGAGAGTTTCAGAGACCTGCAGAGATGTCAGGACTACCAGCTGCAGAGAAGAGCAACCCATTTCAGGGCCTCCTTTCTGCTGACGGGAAGATGATGGGATGACTTGCCTGCAAAGAGGAGCAACCCACTCCAGGGCCTCCTCTCTGCTGAGAGCTGCAAAGATGAGAGGATGACCTGCCTGTGGAGAGGAGCTTCCCACTATGGGGTCTCATCTCTGCTAGGAGCTTAACTCTAGTTGAGACACCCTGGCTGCGGAAAGGAGCTACCCACTGTGGATCTCCTGTGAGCTGTTCCATTGCTCAATAAAGCTCCTCTTCATCTTGCTCACCCTCCACCTGTCTGCATACATCATTCTTCCTAGTCACAAGACAAGAACTCAGGACCCACCAAATGGCAGAGCTAAAAGAGATGTAACAACAACAGGGCTGAAACATGCCCCTTGCTTGCCATGTTGTGAGTAAAGAGAAGTAGAGAAGATCTGTGGCCCTTTGGGGATCCCAGACCTGGGAGCTCCCCAAGCCAGGACTGTGACTTCCTCTTTGGGACCCTGTGGTTCCTGGAGTCTCCAAACTTCCTGGCATCACTGCATTCCCCAGTGCCAGCTGGGGAAGCTGTTTGTGGTGTGCCTGGTCCAGCTGCAGTCTTGCAGAGAGCTGGCACCCATGCCAGCACCTGGAGCTGCTCGCCCCATGGCAGCCAGCCAGCATGTCTGACTGCACAGTGGTCAGATCCCATGCTTGTTCACACACACCCCTCATTGCTCTGTGCCTGACTCCAGTCTTCCTTGGAGGCATGGGATCCAGGCTGGTAGCATGAGCTGAGTGCAGTCTGCCAGGCTGAGTGGGCAGAACGAGCACAGCGGGCCCAAGCAAAGCTCAGGGAACGGTACCACTGGCCACAGGTTTCCGGTCAGCAAAGTGACACCCCGAAGATCCCATAACACAAAGTCTCAGAAAATGTCCTAGGGTCTTTCATGCTTGTATGTGATTCTTCTTGGCTTTTCTTCCCATGCCAGTCTTATTCCTTCTTTCTGGACAGATAGCCCATGTCAGTTCCCAGCCAACAGCATTAAAGATGACGCTCCACAGGAAAAAAGTAATATTGTCTCTTCAGGTCCAGCGGGGGGTTGTGGGGGAAAGGCCTATGAAGGGTTCTAGTTTTCCATGTATACTTTTAAACCAGTCACTCCAGGTAGGTTGAACAAGATACCTTGCTTAGGTCTAAAAGGATCAAGTTCTATAGTTCGAACCTGGGATAGTCAGGCCCAGAAAGTCCACACCGAGTTGGAATGTGATTCCTCAAAAAGCCAAAAGAAAGAAAATGGAAAACGTGCTGGGCTGAGCAAACAAACAAACAAAAAACAACTCGCAGCTACCAGTAGCCATTATACCAGCAGTGACCAAGGGGAATTGGGGAAACAAGATGACCATCAGAGAGCAGGGGAGAACCTCATCACCAACAGCATTCAGAAATGCAGGGCCATGGTGGTGACTCTGAGTTAGTTTTTTCTGTTCTTTAATTCCCTGCAGTGAATGCATCCCTGATTACTGCACCAGGCGAACCACCCTCACCCACCCAACCACCGTGATGGGCCGTGTCATCCACTGTTGTCTAGTGGCCCATCTACTCTACCACTGATCATTCCCTGAAGGTACAGAGACCAAGAAGACATGGTTTCTGTCCTCAGGGAGTTCACATTTCTTTTCAGAGAGATGCAGGTAAGACCAGCAAACAGCAGCACATGCACAGCTCTAACAGAGGCTTTGTAAAAAGCATTGCAATTTTAGTGAAGAGAGAACTCGGTTTTGCTAGAGAGGAAGGGACATGGTCCACTGAAGGAAAGAAGGCGTATGAGCTGGACGCACGGTTGAAATGGACATTTTCCAGGTAGAGACAGAAGAGCTGGAAAGTTCAGACAGAAAAACAGGGGGGCTTAAGCAAATGTTCAAAGACTTAGACAACATAGATGTTTATGGAGTTTGGGAAAGAGCAAGGTGCCTCTTACTCTAAAGTATAGGAAGCCACTGGGGAGAGGCTCAGAGAGATGTTGGAAATGAACACCCACAAGACCTTTCCAAGGAAGGACCATCGTGACGCCACGAGGACAACCAGAAACCATGAGTGCCTTGTAGAGGGGGCTCAGAGGTCCTGGAGGCAACACAGAAGTCAGGCTTTGATGGGCCTGCAAGTCCTGGAGGACTGGGAGGAGTTGAGCTGGAAACTGACTGCCCCAGAGCTCCTACTGCTGGCAGATCAGAGACCTCGTCCTCCTGCTAACTCAAGCAGAGCAGTCCAGGGCCAAGCAGGGCCAGTTGCACAGGTTACAGGATTGAAGCCCTACAAGGCCTGTGACTCGGCCTCTGGCTCCCACACCCACCTCCTCTCTTGCCACCTTCCCCTTTATGCACTGGTCTTATTTCTGTTCTTTGAAAACTCCAAGCCTGTTCCTGCTGCAAGGCTCATACGCCTTGTAATTCCATGGCCTGGACGTTCTTTCCCCAGGTCTGTGAATGGCTGGATTCCTTGCGTCATTCAGATCTCAGCCCAGCTATCATTTTTTCAGGCTTTCTCTGACAACTTTACACAAAGGGTTTCCTCCATCAACAGTCACTTTCACATGATCCTGATTTATTTTATTACCTGAAATCATGAGTAAATCATTGATTCACTTTACAACATTTACTAAGCACCTAAGTGCCAGGCACTATTCTGGTGCTGCGGATATGACAATAATCCTGACAGAGTCACTGCCTTCACAGAACTTTTGTTCCACTGGTGAACAGAAATAAATATAAACAACATAATATCTAGTAGTGGTAAGTGCTATGAAGGAATAATTCAGTGTCAGGAGATTAGTACAGATGAAGGCTGCTATTTTATTTAGGTAAATTGGGAAAACATCTCCAAGAAGGTGACTTCTCAGCAGAGACATGGATGAGCCGAGGAAGTGAGCCAGGTAAGTACCCGGGGAAGAGCATTCCAGGCAGAGGGCACATCACTGCAAAGGCCCTGAGGCAGGGGGATGCCTGGTGAGTTCAAATAACAGCGGAGAGGCAGCCCTGATGGATTCCACCAGGGTCACAACCTTGACCCCACTGGACTGCAAGTTCCATGAGCATGCAGCCTCATCAGTCTCACTGTCCACAGATTTCAGACCCAATACAGTGCCTGGTCCATGGTCAATGTCACATGAATATCTGTGAAATGGATCAACTCATTACTACAGCATCCCTTCCCTGGCCCTGCAAACTCGTACTAGTTGAACGTTGACATTACAATCTGAACATGCAAGTTACGTTTTAACCTGTCAGACCAAATCCTTTTCTTGTGGCAGATTCAACGGACATTCAAGATGCCAATAGCTTCACAGGAGTCAAATAGCCAAGAGAGGGCCTCGGTTGCTCACTGACCAGATTAGATTCTTTGTGTGAAGAGGGTGTATGGGTGCACACACCATTCCCCAAAGAGATAAATGCAAAATCAAGTTTTAAAGGCAGCTTTGATGCCACCAACCTCCTACTTGATAGTCCTCAGAAACTCACATCCATTTGTTCAGCACAGGAAGAATAATCACTGGCTATTGCTTCTTGGATCCCCTATTTCCTTAAAGATGATCACCCCCACCAGAAGCTTCCCACCCGGGATGGGAAGGGTGGATTATCTGGAGGTTTTTTTACTATTAGATTGCATAAATGTCACCCCCACTGTTGGCACCTAAATATCATTGGGTTCTTAGTCAACATGGTAAGACACAGCCTGTGCTAAGGAAACCTTGCAACATGAGCAGCATTGTAATTGTAGCACTTAACTGGATATTTTAAAAGGGGGAGTAAGATTAAAAAAAGGCAACACAACAGCATTTTTCTAACCAATCAAAACCAAATTATACCTGAGCAACATAATTGGAGTTTAATGACTAGTTTTATGTTGTGATAATCAAATCACCATATTGATGGGGTTTATCAGCAGAAATACAATGTTAATTACTAAGGAATGATAAAAAATTAATGCAACTCCAAATGCAACATCCCACACTACATACGGAAAGACCGTGTGGACAGTCAGGAAGCTGGTCATTTTTCCTTTTAATGAGCCCAATAGCTTCCAGGCATGGGAGCTCTGGCTGGGCAATGTTTATTTGCCATTTTCAATTAAACATGGTTCAAGGACTGGATGTCATTTGTGTGTGCTAACGGGAAGCATTCAAAAGTGAACCAACTCCATCCCTGGGCTGTCATGGAAGGAAAGAAAGCTGTACGTTTTGAAGGCATCGTGGAATCCCTCCTTTTTGGTATTCATGGTGTTAGAGAACCTGTCAGGTGAAAGCAAGAATAAGCCCAGATTCAAAAATAAATAAAATAAACTCAGATTTTAAAAGTCAACTACATTCACACTCTCCTATCCAAAAGAGATCTTAGAGCATATCGGAACAGCAGAGAATGACTCAGTTGGAGGTCTGGCATCACTGAGAGGTTTGCGAATTAATATGTTAATGTTAGTGTTTCACAGGACTCACTAAGAGAGTGACCATGTGTCCCTCACCTGACCCCGGTGGGAGCAGCCTAACACACCCTCCTGGTAACCCGACATGAAAACTAGCTGCAACGGGAAGGAACCTCACAAACTGAACCTTCTATCCTAGTCCCTGCCGAGTCGTACCAAAGTAATGTCTGTTTCTCTTCCAAGGTTTAGAAAAGACCAAGGGAATGTTATCATCAGCAATGAGAAGAAAAGTTGGCTGGCTTAATCAGTTAATTAAGGGAAGCTAGTTAAAACTTCTCAGACTTTTTATTTCCCCTAAACACGTAGAAATATTCTCTGATTTTCTGCAAGACACTTTATGGCATCGAGAACAATATGTGGTCTTGATGTCCAGGTCTACTCATAGAGTCGGGCTCTCTCATCCTCACTGGGAACTATTAATAACTTGGGCATGACCTGCCCTCTCTTTCTGAATGTGGGAATTTGGAACCAGAAAGAACATCAGAGGGCACCAGGTGTGACCTTCCATTCCACTGGCCAGGAGCGGTTGTAATAAGTAACTATGCATGTGCTCAAGGCTTTGCATTTGCAAAGGAGGTTCACATATGCCGTTTCATTTAAACTTCATAACTTTAAGTGGGTGGCGTTGTCCCCATTTTACTGCTGAGGAAACTGAGGCTCAAAATGTCAGATGTCTCACCTGAGGTTATGCAGCCGAGGAGGAGCCGAGTCAGAACTTCAACCAAGTTGCATCTCCAGTGAAGAGCAAGTTCCCATCGATGTTGTTCTGGGACTTAGGGTGGTGTCTCTTGGCTTACAGAATAAAGCCCCACACTCATCCCCACAGTGGCTGGCCAGCCCTCCATCCCACTGTCCAGCCTGATGGACTCCTGTATCAATCCACAAGTTTCCTGGCAGACATCCAATATCCCCTTGGCTCTCCCTCTCCCATGGCTCTGCTTCCACTGGCCTTTCCTTGGGAAGCCTTTTCCCAGTGTCTTGCTACCAAGCCCACCTGTTCTTCCTGGACCAAGTCATGCCACCTCCTCCAGAATGCCTGCCCAGATTCCCCTGGCCAGGAATCAGATCTCATCCCTCCGTATTCTCAAAGCTGCCCAATTGCAATTCATTTATTAGTTGTATTATTAGTTATTCAATGACCATTTCTCCTCTTGACTGCACATGCCAGGGAGCCAAGGACTTAGCACAATGAGTGACACACAGTAGGCATTCAAAAATGATGTGTAGAATGAGTAAATAGATGAATGAATGAGCAAACGGATGAATGAATCAAGTATTGAACATCTTCTATGTTCAGGAACCTGCGCCAAGCACGTTACACACATGGTACATACTTTAGAGGACTGCAGTCAGGATGAAACGAGAGAAAGCAAATAAAATGCAGGGCCCAAAGTCTGACACATTATAGATGCCTAAGCAATCTTAGCTGTCATGGTTACCATTATCATTTTTTATTATCACGTCATCATATTGTCTCAATTAAATACTTAAAATTTTTTTACCTCCGACTTTATCTATGTATTACAGATGAGGAAATTGAAGCTCAGAGAAGTTAGGCAGCTTATCTAATGTCACATAGCTGGTAAGTGGTGGAGCTGAGATTCAGGTAGAAATTCAAACACAGGTTTGTCTGACAGTAGCAAAGCTGTCTCCTTGGCCATCACACTATTCCACTGCCAAATTTGCAGGGAGCCTGGAATTGCATTGTTAAGGTGGCTCTGAAGTGTAGAACCATGCCTACCTCCATCTCCCCATCAGCTCCAGACAAAGTACTGTACTACACAAGTCAAGCTTATGTTGGTACAATATTCTTTGGGACAGAAAGAAAATGTCTACAGGGCAAGTTTAGGACAGAGATGGCTTCTGTAGCCACAGAGTGTTTTGTCCTTTGTCCTTGCCCATTTGTCCTCAATCAGCTGAGCACACGGGTGCCATAATCACTCTGGACACCAACCCAGACAAAGCTGCTTTGTAGATGATGGCATCAGAAAAATTTAAAGAACCAAAAGTGATAGTTGGAATGCATCTGGTGATCCTCTGATTTTATACAGGAGGAAACTGGGAGCTGGGCGTGGTGGCTCACATCTGTAATCCCAGCACTTTGGGAGGCAAAGAAGGGAGAATCACTTGAGTCCAGGAGATCAAGGAAATTGGAGACCCAAGAACAGTCAGCAAATTAGTTAGAGAGGCCAGGCCAGAGCTCAATCCTCTGCCTTCTAGTCATTCTGCTTTTTTCTACTACACAAATAAGATATTTTTCTCAAATACGTGGCTCCACGTTTTCTGTCCACTAAAATGTAAGGTCTTTAAAGGCAGAGACAAGAACATAGTCTGGCCCAAAGTCAATATTTGCTCACCATCTGTCCTTCCCAGACCCTGCCCATTGGAGCCCACCCAAACACATGAGGGTCTCTGACATGGTAAAGGGAACGTCAGCAGAGATGTGGCTGTGGCCCAGATTTCGGTATCACTCAACCACTGAGAGGGGCAAGAGTCATTGCAATTATCTTGTCCAGTGTTTCTCAGTCTCACCTTAACTAGGGACCCTCTTTTCTCAGCAAAAGCTCAACAAGAAGTCTAATTTGAAAGCAGGAGTCAGAGCATTCAGATCCTGTCCACCTCTATCCCCAGTAAGGGCCTCAACAGGCACAGTTGGAAATCCTATCATCTGGTCTACCCAACCTGTGTATGCCAATCACCATGACAGTAACACCTGTGTCAAAAGTTTATTTCTCACTTATCTCATGTTCCAACGCAGTGGGATCTCTGCTCCATACAGTCACTTGGGGACCAGGACCCTTTCATTGCATGGCTCTAACATCTCCTAGGACTTCAGCATCCTCCACCAAATCCCCTACATCTCTCCAACACAGAGAGAGTGAGTTGGGAGCTGCACAAGAGGTTTATCCCACTTCCACAGACACTGCACAAGTCACAGAACAATTCTACAGCCTCACCTAAGTACAAAGGAGACTGGGAATTATAATCCGACTATTCAGGAAGGAAAGATGGGATTTGGTGAAAGCACGGCATTCTCTGCCACTTCATCACTTTATACATGAGCACTCTGAGGTCCAGAGAGGGAAGGTGGCTGTTCCCTGGTCACACAACTTGCTAACACCCAAATCTATTGACTTCCCAGCCAGGGCTCATCCATGCAGTGCAATCTGCACCCACAGGAGGTAACATAGTAAAACAAGAAACAAAACAAACAACAACGATAAAATTTAAACCTTTGCACATAGGCAAACCTGGATTTGAATCTTCACTCTACAACCTATCAGCTGAGCCAGGTTGGATAAGTCTCTGGCTCTCTCTGAATCTTAGTTTCCTAATCTACAGCGTGGAGGTAGCAATACTGACTTTAATAGATCATTAGCAGAATTCCATGCACACAGAAACCCCAGTCCAGGGAAAGAGGTAGTGAGGAGAGAGACTGGACCCCAAAAGCTTTAATTTTGCCCCACTCTTGCACCCCCTGGGCCTTTCTGATCCCCCTTTCGCTGCTCTAATATTTCTTCATAGCATTTATTACCTTCTAACAAAGTATATAATTTAGAAACTTATCTTTATTGTTTATGTCTGTATCACTCTCTAGAATGTAAAAGATATGAAGGTATTTTGTTTTGTGAATGTATCCCAAGATCCTAAAACAGAGCCTGGTACAAAGGAACCATGCAGCAAGCACTTGATGAATGAGCGAATTATTCAATCAATTATTCCATCAGAGGATGGCACCTAACTGTCATCATGCTCATTCATCAGTCTTGCTACTGCCCTCCTAGGGCATCTATCCTCTGAAGTTCTCTCTCCTCTACCCATTTTTCACAAGGAATATGCTACTGAACAGACCCTGGATTGTTCATTCCTCACTTGGTCACACCTGTTGGGAGGTGCTTTGGAATCATAACCCATGGCATCAGAGTTCTTGGCAGAAGAGCCACCAGAAATAGAAAAATGTAAAATTACTCTGGTTCTCCATTCCTTTTACAAAATACCTTCGAATCTCTTACCTCATGGAGTTTGCATTCTAGGGAGAGAGACAGACATAAACAATAAATATAAGTTTGTAAATTATATACTTTGTTAGAAGATAATAAATGCTATGAAGCAATGTTATATCCTTTCCTCCCACTGGCCAAATCTATCTGGAATCCAGGGAAAAAGAGATTTCAGAAAATATTTTCTGAAATGCAGAAGGCAGAGAATAGCAGGGAATGGATCCAAGAGCAAACTGGCACAAAGTGTTGTTATTTTTTTAATCACCAGCATTGGAACATACCTGGCACATAGTAGGTGGCCACTAAGTGGTTCATTAGATGGTAGAAATAATGAATTCTATATGTTTTGTGTCCTGCACACTTTCTGAGGTTGAAATCTTACATGATCTATTTATAACTGACTCCAGTGATCCCCACCTTCTGGTCTTAACACACTTGTGTCATCCCGGCAGTTGAGTGTGAATAGAACCTGTGACTTTCTTCAAACCAATAAAATATGGCAAAAGTGATGGGAAGTCACTCCTATGATTATGTTAAACTAGTTAAGACTCATATTACAGATGGCCTTTGCTGGCTTGAGGAAGTGAGCAACCATGTTGAGGAAGTTTGCATGACAAGGGGCTGTAGGAAGCTTTTGGCAGTCGTAGGCAGCCTCTTGGAGCTGAGGGAGACCTCCAGCTGTCAGGCAGAAAAAGCCACTGCCCCAAGACTCCTACAGATGCAGGGAGATAAATTCTGCTGAGAACTTGAATGAGCTCAGAAGCCAGTTGTTCCCCAGTTGAGCCTTCATATGAGAATGCAGTCAAGTCAATGCCTTGTCTGTAGCCTTGTAAGACCTGAGCAGAGGATTCAGCTCAGTTAAGCCATTCCTGGACTGCTGACCCCTAGAAACTATAGAATAATAAGTGTGTGTTGGCTTAAGTTGCTCAGCTTGTGACAACTTGCTACATAGCAATAGAAAATTAATATGAACACTAACTTATTGGGGTGGGGAAGGGGAGGGCAATAAATATTGAAGATCTTGTTATGCAATTATCAAATTCCATTTTCTTTCTCCCCAGCAGGTAACTAAGCTACAGTCTTCAGCTTTCCTTGCCAGAGATGTGGCCAGGTACCTGAGATCAAGCCAAAGGAATGCATGCAAAAAGCTACAGCTGCCACTCCAAGGCCTGTGGTGCCAAGTAACCCTCTACTTGCTCTTTCCCCATCCTCTGGCTGAATGGAGAGGCGTCTGGCACCTCGAGGGGGCAGAGCTGAAGTGGAAGCCAGATTCCTGACTCGCTGCTTGAGAGGCTGCCTAACACTCACTTTTTAGGAATTTACCTGAGTCAGAAATAAATACTCATTTTGTTAGGCCACTAAGGTTTTTAAGTTATCATTTGCAGCTACTAACTATTGTAAATAGGAAGATAAGTAATCTGTTTTGAGCCCTCACTATGTACTAAGCACTTGGCTAAACACTTTACATAGGTTATCTTATGCAACTATCTGGTCAAGCCTGTAATGTAGCTTTTGTTCTTCCATCTTCCAGTTTAGAAAACTGAGACTCTGGAAGGTTAAATAACCAACCTCTCACATGGCTAATAAGTAACAGAGGCCAAATTAAAAACAGACTCTGACTCCAAAGACAATGGAATCTTTAAAAAAGATATGACCTGCAGAAGACAGGAACGAGGTATTTTGGGACATGAAAGTAAAAACAGTTCACTCTGAGCAAGAAGATGGGCACATGCTCCAGGAGGAGGAGGCCTGTGAGATGGTCTTTGAAGATGGGCAGTATTGAAACAGATCAAAGTGAGCAATGCATCTCCAGCACAGAAAACAACCTGGGCACATGGGCAGAGGTAGAAAAGTACAGGACCCAGATGGAAGAGAGGGAGGAGCCATGTGTCCAGGGTGCAGGTGCAATAGGAGATAAGGGGGTGGCAAGGCTAGAGAAGGAGTTTGGGTTTAAATTATGGAGGATCTTGGATTGCCAAAAATACAATAAAAAATAAATAAAGGCATTTGTACTTACAATATTAAATGTTTTTGAATAGAAGAGTTATATAATCATAGCTGTACATCAGAAGCCTAATTTAGCATAATCTTATGTAAGCATAAATACTCTCTTCTAATTTTTGTATTGGTGAAAATAACACATAGTTTTCTTCCTCACAGTCAGAGAGATTTACCACAAGTGATTTCAGTAAGCGCTAATGAAACCCCCTTTCTAAGCACACAGAAGTAGTTTCATTAGATGACAGTCACACTTGCCATGTTTTGTTGGCAGCAGCGCCATATCTCCAAGTGTATATGTGTGTACATGCATCTATGTGTGTAACACAGATAGAAATATGCACACAGCCTGTGCAGAAGGGATGCTTTGTCCAGACCAACGCTGCCACTGGCACACACACAGGACAGACGGTGATGCCAATGCCTCCTGAAATGCTGTGTGTCTCTTTCACATTTCACAAGAGGGGCAGTCATCTCCTTTGCAATTCAAGTCCCTGTCATGTCTTCAGACACGTGATAGATTTCCTTTTCATAAACAAAGGAGCTGCTATCCCACCCATGACCACAAACAGTACCCCGTGATTTCAGGGCCTGAGAAGGAACATCTGAAGGGCTACTGCTTGCTGACGTCCATTCAGTTCCACAGATAAATGCGGGCCATGGGCAGGTTATTTGGCCATAAAGAGATGACTCCTGAACCATCTCCCTCCTAAGGGAGCTTCTAGTTAGGAGGATGAACCAGACATACCTGCAGATGGTTAGTAGAGGGTAGCCGTGACTGTGCTGGTCCCTACTGTGGGGTGCTGCAGAGATATATCAGAAATTGATTGGCCCAACATTTGGATGGACATTTTCAAGGCCACTGCAAATTCCCATGACTCAGTCTTCAGGCACTCCTCCTTCCCAGCTCCTCTACTCCTCTACTCCTTCTCAGCCTCTGAGCAGAAAGAAGGAATTTGAGCTGAGCTCATGAAGGCTGCCCAGCACAGCAAATGAAATGCAAACTTTGGACCTCAATATCTGGGTTCAAATCCTGGTTTGACTGTTCCAAAGATCCCTAGACTTTAAGTAAGTGACTTACTTTCTTTAAATACTAGAGAATACTGGGGGAATTAAAAGAGAGACTGATAATTGATTAGGTGCCTGGCACAAAAAAGGCACTCAGTAAATAACTGCTATTATTATCCATAGTATCCATAGTTCCTTCCCATAGTGAATACTGTGTGTAAATGGTATTGCGGAGATATTTGGAATTTGGGGGAGATGTTTCAGCAAGTCAGGAACTTCTGGGCAGTATGTGATCTGTCTTGATCACTTAGACCCAAAATGCCAAGTATCAAGGTCATTTCAAGTCTAGAATCATCGACCAATATATCCTCACTTTGAACCAGCTGCAAATCTGATAAAAAAAAAAAAAAAAAACTTCTCTTTCTTCATCTGGATTGTGAGAAATGATCAACTGGACTGAGCCTGAGGCAGAGGCCTGGGCACAACCAGAATTCCTTCCTGAGCAATGACATTGACCCAATGACTGATTTCCTCTGGGTTTAATTGTTAACAATAACTCCCTAACACCTCCTGGTATTTTACCGCCATATACTCATCCTGTCTGCCAAGATATCCTGAGAGATTTGATCAAGTTCCTCAGGGACTCCAACATTAGACACAACTATGGTGTTCTCTGAGATGAAGATGGGAGTTTGCTCAATAATGTTACACAACAAAATTTGGGTCTACTTGCTCAGTGCACAGGAAAAGCCAAACACTGACATCAGGATTTGCAGCGAGAGAAAGTGAGACATTTATTGCAGGGTCTCCAAGGGTCCCTCCAAGCAAAGAGGGATGGGCAATTAACACTTAAAACTGAACCTCCCCAGTGGCTTACAAGCATGGTTTTTTTAAGACAGGGTACATTTCAGGAAAGCAGAAGTTACCAGCAAAAATGTAAATCAATACATGGAGGTTATGCATTGCTTCAGCCCAAAACGGTAGGACATCTTGAAGTGGAGCTTTGAGGGAATAGTTGGATTTAGATATTCTTTCATTTGCAACTGATTAAGGAAGCAAGGCTTTGTCTAAAAGCTTGGGGTCAGCAGAAAGGAATGTTAAGGTCTGGCCTGTGGACATCACTCTCTCCAGGCCCCACAGGAAAAAAGTTAGAACAAAGAGTTCAGTCCCCACTACTGAGGTCTACATGACAGCAATGGACATTTTCCATCCAGTGGGGATGTGCATTTCTAAAAACAACTCAAGAACATGGGTTAAGGTGTCATCTTTTTGTTTCTACAGGGAACAAAAACACCTTGTGAGCCTTCCTTGCTTGGAATATGACTGCTTAAGTTACCACTATCTTCTTGTTTATCAGGTTGCTCATTTACATCTCAAGACTAACCTCGTGCCTGGAATTTTCCTTGAAGGGACTCAAGATTTTTCCTTTATTTGTGTGCTTGGGGATTCCTGGCAGGCTCCTAAAAGGCGTCCGTGCTCTATCTCAACAGGGGCTCGTGAAGAGTGATAATTACAGGCCACACTTGAAACCCTCTTGATAGAGATTCGAATCTGGACTCTACCACTACCATGAAGCTTTCTGAGTCCCCAATTTCCTCTTTAGAAAACTTAAAACCACAAGCCAGATTCGTGGACTTGCAGAGGAAGTTCACTGTGATACAGCCTGATTCCCATCTAGCCCCAGGCCTGGCCCTTGTTAAACAGTGGCCCCTTTGCTCTATGCAAAGGGTTTCTAGCTAGAAACTTGGAGAGGAAACAACGCCTTTGCCCTTCTAAGCCAGGTGCATAGGTTTGTTTGCTTGAGCTCATCTCAGAAGATGAGAAAAGGGGCACTAGTCCTGGAGACTCTCCAACAAACCACTTACCAAATCTCTATACTTTTTGGCAGAACATTCCAGTTTCTTGCCTACTCCAAGAACAACATTTGTAAAAGCACATCATGGTAGACACATTAGTACATCCGAGACTGGGATGATTCTGGCCAGAACCAGAGAGTGCCACTTTCTCCCTGGGGGTTCCTTTCTGAATTAACAAAGGAGTGTCAGAGCTGAGCTTCATTTGAATATTTCAGCCATTAATCCTGGGCACTAGCTCTTTGGGTGCTTTGAATACATTTTAAGGATCATTGCAAATTTGATTGCCATCAATAAAATTGCAAACAATATAATTATATTTGTTTGCTTAT
Source organism: Mandrillus leucophaeus (assembly GCF_000951045.1). NCBI lineage: Eukaryota > Metazoa > Chordata > Mammalia > Primates > Cercopithecidae > Mandrillus > Mandrillus leucophaeus. The sequence goes on from NW_012104253.1 coordinate 7,529,432, forward strand.
GTCTAAATAGGTGCACACATGTGAAATGTGAGTATGGTAATACAAGCAAACATGCATGCATATACATATTTGTGCTTTCAGATGTATATAGATTCATACCTACACAGCACAGAAATGCACTTCTATAACTTGCAAAAATAATCTACTTCTTCTATGCTATACTGGAAAAAAAATCAAATCTAAGCACGGAGCAACTGAAAAAACTACATGTATCATTCACCTGATTTCAATTGTGCTTCCCTTTGAACCTCAGCCAAATCATTTTGTACATTAAAAATTGGTCAGGGATGATAAGATTCCATTTTCATGGTTGGTAATGCAGAACCAGGGAAAGAATACAATTACAGACCCCTGAGTAAACTCTGCGAATGTCAACTTGATGTAAATGATCAAGTGTCGACAAAGGGGCCAGGGAGGGAGGGAGGGCTTGGAGAGGAAAAGAGAGCTGAACTCCAAAAAACAGAAAGAGACAGACAGACAGAAAGGATGAGAGATAAGACTCCAGCATCCCTGTCAGACCATCATGTGACTGAAACAGGTAGCTCTTGGGGCTCAGGAATTTTTTTAAGCACTTGCTCTCAGACTAGTCTTGACTGTGCCCAGGTTTTGCACCTAAATGCATTTATTAATTCCCCTAACATTTTCTAGGCACCCACTTAGGCCAGTCAATGCCAAACAAGGGGAATAAAATAGGTTGACTGCAAAAGGCTCAGGTCAATCCTGTGGCATTTCCCAGAGGAATAAGAATAGCAGATGTCCAAATAGAGAAACTACCCTGGTACCCAAGACTTTTGTGCAAGTGGACACATGTACAAAGATCCCTTCTGAGACAGAAAGTCAACTGGCTCAGCCAACTCCTCCCACCATCATCTGGGTAAAGGGGATAACATGAGATAGCCCCATTTTACTTTAAGGCTGCCCCTAGTGGGACATTATGCTTCAAGACATGGCCAGAAAATGAAGGATCTCAAGGATCATATCATGCAAAAAACTGTTGTAAGAACTGGGACTATTTCTCTTGAGAAGCAAAGACTCAGGGGCATGATGTCTGTCATCAAACATTTAAAGGAATGTTAAGACTTGGGACAGGGTAAATCAGGCTTCTAGAGAGTTTTGGAGGTCAGACTCAGAACCAGAAGGTAGAAATGGCCAGAGCAGATTTCTGTGCATTGTAGTAGAGGCATGCCCAACAGACTGAGCTGCTTTGGAAGGTAAGAGCTCCCTGTCACTGCAGCTATGACAAAAGGCTGGTTGATCACTTGTGTGGACTATTGTAGGAAGCATTTCTGCATTGGAAGGAGAGAGGTATTGACTGGATGATATTTAAAGATGCTTAAAAGGGGAGACCATAAATTAGAATTTGAGTAAGAATCAACCTTGGGGATTGCAGAGGGAGGAGAGTCCGAATTCATAACCTGCCCTCTATATACCTTACATGAGTTCCCCAGGTCCTGGCTTCTCACATCGTGGGTCATCTTATATCTAGCAAACAGGACCACCAGGGAAACCTGCATAGCCTCTTGTCCTAGATGGTTTCCACATCCCCTTTCCCTGGCTGGAATGTGCATTCATTCTCTGACTCAACAATCTTGGGTACCTGTATGCCAGGCACTCTTCTAGGGTCTGAAGCTACAAAGGTATGCAAGACACTCAAGACCTCTGGTATGTACCTGATCTGTTAGTGCTGGACATGAAGGCAGTCAGGCATGGACTCAAGTGTTAGTCATGAAATCAAGCCGGCAGGAGCCCTTCCAACCACCTAGAAACTCATCAGTACTTGTGGGGATATTATATGGCAGACGGTCTCTGGAGCACAGCCAAAGATAAGCTTCACTCAACTGAAGGCAAGAATTGCACCTTCAGGCCTTCCCTCACCTCTCTGGTCATGGTGTTATGGTAATGGAGGGTGGCAGAATGAAGTAGCCACGAACTGAAATACAGCAGCTGGACAATGAGTTTTCACATTATGAAAGGTATTGTCCACATGCGTTCCTTTAAGCCAAGCTTGGGAAGTCATACTGCCACTCCTGTGATGCTAGACTGTCAAAAAAGGGCTCTGAGCTTCTGGGCACCATACCTTTTTTTTGTCTTCTCTCCATTACCATGGGAGTTCAGGGAGTGAAGGGTGGGTTCCCATTCTGGGATTCTATGACTCTGGCTTTGTCTTGGATTTCCCACTTCCCTGCCCTGGCATCCTTACAAGGGAGTCAACTGGCTCTCCTTTAATTCCAGAAATTGACAGGATACCCAACAGGTTGCTTCCCAGTTGCCTGTGAGGATGGATCATCAAGTGAAATTCAATTACCTTGTAATTACATGTGTCGACACCAAGGCCATCTTCCCACCAGCAGTAGATTCAGAAGAGTTGTCCTTATGCTCCCGCCTTCCCATGGACTCTAACGTGGCTGGAAGGATGTTTGCACAGCCAGTGTCTCTACCCAGGAACAGCTGGAGATGAACAGGAGGCCAGCAAAGGAGTTCTGCAGGTGACGACATCAGAGGACCACCAGGACCTGGTTTAGAAAATGGGGTGTGTTGAACACAGCCACTTCTGAGGTCCCATCTTACTAAACGAACCTCAAATTATATCCACCACCATCCTTAAGGGCGAGACCCAGGTCTTATTTTTCTGTTTTCCTAGAGTCTCCTGTTATACCTGGATAACTGACTTGCTAGGTAAGAACAGAACAGAACAGAACAGTGAGAAGGGATTCTCTGTCTTTCCCACAGGTGCTTCAGGACCAGCTCACAGTGTTGATTTGGGAGGTGGAAGGCTCTGAAAAATAAGAGACTTCCAAATCCACTCTTCCAATGGCCCACCAGCCTCATCCATGAGGAAGTCCTGAGTTGTTCTATGAAAAGCATGCTCAGTGAGGCAGGTCTGAGGGCTAAACATGCACAACATGCATGGAATGGTGAAGACAGGAGAAAAGCTGACCCGGGATGGGATCCACTGGGGACTGAGGATTGTGTCCTTGGCAAGACCCAACGAGAACAAGCATTTTGCAGGACAAAAGAAAACACATTCCCCCTACCATCCCATCATCATTCAAAAGCCGAGAGCAAGACTGATTTTTCCAATTTATTTTAGAATTATCAACCGAACTGATTAAAGCAGCTATCAACTTCGGTTGTTCTTTATGTGTCGTCCTCATTTCACATTTCCAATGTTTTTTCGCGTGCAGGCTGCATAAATTATTGAAACATTATTTTATTTATCCATCCCCCTGTGACAGAAATAGGTTTTCTGAAAGCAGATCTTTCCCTAATCAGTTTTGTTTTTCTTGGTTTTGCTTCCAAATAGCTCTGTGAATTTTAGCTGACAGATGTGTAGCACTGGTTTGCTTCTTTAGGGTGAACCAAGCCACGGTGGGAAGATAAAGAGAGCAGTTCTGGATTCCAGAGTCCCTGGAAATGTGTTATTGGTGGAGATAAGTCCCTAGGAGATAAGAGACTCCCCAAATGTGTCCATATAGTGTGCAAGAGGGAGATGGTAAAATGACACTGTGAGTCATCAGGGCTCGGGGCAATGGAGCCTAACTTCATGGATTCTTCCCCTGGGCTATAGACCTCCACTTCCAGACAACGGGTCATGTCCAGTGGGAGGCCAGAAAGCAACCAAGTCCCAAGATGACCATAGACAGTTGTGGGTTTCTATCTTGTATAAAACCAGCTCAGTGTTTCCCATCACCACAAAAGATAGATATTCTCAGGAAATCATCTGAAAAGGGCCACTTTGACAGCTACAAATATTTAAAGTGTGGGATCTGTTGCATCTTCATGCCTTTGATTGATAGTATTGGGGGATGAGGAGCAATATATTTAGCCAAGGAAGGAAACATGCAGATGTCAAACCAAGATGTGCCAAAGACAATGCTAAGGCTCCATGTGCTGGCATGAAGGGACTTTCAGGGTCTGGAGCCATGGGACCTACAAAGAGCCATGCATTGTGCCGGTCCCACCCTGAACTACAGTGCATGGGAAAGGATGGGAGCCAGAGGGAAAGATGAGCAAGTCACTCCTCCAGTTTCACTGAAACCCGCGTCCTCTCAGGCCAAAAGTGAAGGTAGCAGCTTGACTTCCTCACGCCAACTGCCTTGAGATCCCAGGTTTGCTTCTGCATCCGCCACCCCAGCCCCGGCCCTTGCATTGACTGAAGCCTTGGGTCCTTAACGAAGTCACAATCAAATGCTGGCCCTGTCATTTCTATTTAAGAGACAGAGAGAGATAGAGCTGAGATCTAGAACCATCTTAGTTCACAGAGCTGCAGCTACACAGCCTTAGGAGTTTGGAGTCATGGGCTTAGCTCTTTAAGAATGTCAGAGAATCATGCAGAAATCAATCTGGTGTACCACTCAACTCTTCAGTGTGCTAAAACCTTCCTTGGGTCCATGCCATTCCTAACGTAGTTCCTTGGTTGTAATTGCCATTGATGGTAAACTACCATCCTCAGGAACAGCTTTGCCACTGTAAGACACATTCCAACCCCAGAAGCCAGAAAGAGGGGGACATGCCCATTTCACAATGAAGGAGGTGTTGTAAGTATCTTTGCATATGCTGTTCCCTCTTCTTGGAATGCTTTTTCCTTGCCTGGGCCCCCCACCAAACTCCTACTCATCATGACAGCCTTGGGTGAACCACTGACTTCTCCATAAAGATTTGCAGGTCTTGTTCAGGCAGACTATGGCAACCTTTCTTGCAGTGATTCTATCTGAGGTCAGGTTTCCTGCAAAGCAGAGGCTAAGCATGGATCTCCACCCAGGCCACAGGACTCACTGTGACAGAGAGTTCTTCAGGATAGGTTGATAAAGGAGAGAGGGCTGCAGGACAGGCGAGGAGTTAACAAGGAGGTTGCCTCAGGTCAAGTTAGGCCACGACCTGCTCCGAGGGTAGGGTAGGACCTCTGGAGCATAAACACATCCATAGAGTTCCTCCTTGAAGACTTTGTTCCTCCTGAACTAGTCATTTATCAACAATCTGCTGCCCACCAAGCCAAGTGGACATCCATCTGCCAAGGGCAGTTCTCCAGAGAAAGAGGACAGCTAGAGTGTTCACAGCCAGCACTCTCAGCAGTTGGGCACTGCAGTGGCTGCATAAAGGGCATCTGCATGGGGCACCAACGGTACCCATACAGACCTTCTCCCAGGGTATTTTATATACGGTGCCATTGTGATAGTAATGATCATTTGCTGAGCTCCTACTTAAGTCACACTCTGTAGTTGTGGCTTTGTTGTAGTTGTAGTTTGCCATCCCATTTACCACAGATGGCCTCAACAGAAAGTAAAATCCTTATTGAACAGAAGCATCAGTTCAGTGCACCCAGAGCCAGGCCCTTTCTGGGCTCTTATGGTAGATTATTACTTGTCCCCTTTTGCCTGTAAGAGGATGAGGTACAGTCACTTATGGCCATGAGACTTCCTTGCCCCACTGGCATCAGGCTTGGTCATATGACTTGCATTAGTCATACTATGGGTGGAAAGATACACAATACCACAACATGGTAAAGCAGAAAAATTCAGGGGTCAGGAGAGGTACCAATGAGGACAAGGTCTGATGGCCTCAGATCTAACTAAGTGAAAGAAAAGAAACATGCCACCACATGTGCAAAGTCCCTGTGGTGGAAGGGAGCATCATGTAGTCAAAGATTGTAAGTAAGGCCAATGGCTGGAACACAAAGAAGGAAAGCACAGTATAAGTGAGGGCTGGAGACTTGGCTGGGGGCCAGAACTGCAAAGTCTTGTAGGTCATCTAAAGGATTTGGATCTTGCTTTTAAAAGCAATGAGGAGACTGGGCTTTTCCACTAACAGTTGGGTGGATTAGGCAGGTCATGTGATTTCTCCAAGCTTCTTTCCTTGTTTGTAAAATAAAAGTACAGGACAAAGTGACTTATCCTGTTTCCTTCTTCCCCCTTTTCTGCCTTTATTTTATGGTTTGAGGCAGAGAACATTCCCATAATAAGACACAAGTGTCCCAGATCATGGAATCTCATCTTTGGCAGGATTTTCCTGAAATATGAGTGATATTCACATCCACCAACTGTCACATCACACTGTATTTCTAACATTAGTCAATAAAAAAATAAAAAATCAATTCGGTTAATCTTCTTCAAACAAAAGAACACAGAAATCTCTTAATAAGAAAAAAAAAGCCTATTTATAATCAGATCAAGAAAACTGCATGTAATGTGCTTTGTGCCTCAAAACTAATTTCTTTAAAATTTTTAATTTAGAGTGCACAAAATAACTATTTTTAAAAATATGCAATTGCATGACTAATTCCATATTAATGAAACTCAACATCTGTGGCTTTTCACATCTGATAGAGTTTAAAAATTACCAAATTAAAGGAAAGGATTAATTTGTTTTGATTTACTAATATTGGTTAGCCACTAAAATTTATTTTCCCCCATTCTATGATTTTTTTTTCTTTTTTGGTCATTACCTAGCTCTGTCCTGTCCTTCAATAATTTTAGAATTACAGTAATCACCTTAAGCATCTTGCCATTCACGCAAGGTATCATTATTCATAAATATGCACTCTGCTTCTTTTTAGCTGAACAAAGTCAATAGTCGTAAAATATCATCATCATTTTTTCATTCAATTCAATTCCCAGCAACTTCATTTCTGAATTTCTCTTTACTTAGAATATCTGATGTCCAAATGAAATTGGAGCAATTGCCAACACAAACATATGCCCCTCTCCAGTTTGCATGTGGTTTTTCTTTCTCGGCGTTTGCTGCACAGCCTCCAAGTCTTTATCTGAGTCTTTCTCCCCAGCTATCCACGCTTCTGGCCACCGCCACCTCTATGGTTGATTTATGCTTGGGACACACCAATTAATTTTACAACCAACTACTAAATCAAAGTTCTTTCAGCATCTCCTATGGATAAAACCCAGTGCCCAGTCCTATGGGGGCATGTAAGGAAGCACGCCTCCTCCTGCCCTTCCAGAGCTCACAGTCCAGTGCCAGACACAGTGACAGCACACGTGAAACAGACATGAAAACTGAAGTCCAGTCTCACAAAACAAAACTTTGTTTTTATTGACTTAAGCACTTCACAATTAGGGGACTGGCAAGGAGTAAGGGTTAGGTGCTTGTCATCTTGCTACCCTTCGTCTCTCTGGTCCTCAGTTTCCCCAACTATATGGATCACAGTAGTCTCTTCTTTGTAGGGTTGTTTGGCCAAATGAGAGGAAGCATTGGGTTGTTGAATGGCCAAATGTAACTAAGCATTTAAACACAATGTTTAGCACTAAACAACACTCAGTGTTTATTGAATAGATAAATAAAATAAATGTTTTCAAATAACTCCTTGCTGAGAAGAGCTTGTAAAGGAAATCTCCATATAAACGAAGCTCATACTATCTACCTGATGCTGAAATAATCAGTAATTTTCTCAAATTATTAGAGCTGGGGTGGGGGTCGACGAATCATCAGGAAAGACAGAAATAAATATCAGAGGGCACTGTCACGCGGCCAAACAGCCTCTCAAGTCCACATAGTGGCCCTCTCTGTAATGATTTCTGAAATAGCATCCAAACATGAGATAATGCTCCGTAAACTGTAAAGTGCTTTACAAAGCTTAGTTGAAAGTAGTTATGTCACCTAAGCACATAGAAAAACTTCTATTGCCCCTTGTGCAATATAACTTTAGATTCAAAAATATGATTTATTTTGGAGAAAAAAAATGTCCTCCTGATTTCCATAACGCATCATGGCAAAAGGTATTATTGAGTTCTTTGTCTAAAGTTTGCTTAAAATTTAGTTAGCTTGCCTTGCTGGAAAAAAAATCAAACAGTTTTGTGGAAAATTCAGTGTTCAGATCTGTGGGGAATTCATAATTGGCATTTCCATAACCCAGCTGTCTGGCTGTTGAATGGAACCCTAGAATAAATAAATAAACTAACAAATGAAAAAGCAAACACTCAAGTTCTGTGGTATTTACAAAAAGGAAAGGACAATACAGAATAGAAATAAACTGTCATGAACGGGTCTTACTTAAAATGGCTTGATTGAAACCCTTCTAGTATTCTAAAAATTGAAAGTGACTTTTAACAACTCAAAACTATAGCAAATTGGGAAAAACACAAAGTCTTCCCAGTACCATTATTTTAGAAGAGTCTAATTTTTTTCTGCTGTGATATAGGAAATATTCTGTGACTCAGAATTTTCCATGTTTCCTTTTTTTTCTTTTTCTGGACATTCTAAAATGAGCTGCCTTGGGCTTGGAGTGAAAAGGGCATTTTATGAGAACAATTAGCAAGAAACAAAAGTGGGGTTCAATTTGCCACTTTATTCTGCATCACTGGAAAAAAAGAGAAAAGAAGGATCATGGAGGTCTGTGGCAGAGACTGCTAATAAATATTCAAAATCTGTTTTTCCTTTCCTCTTCACTAACAAAACCCCTATATTTTGGCAGGTGGTAATTTGCCAACTTAAAAAAAAAAAAAAAAAAGGAAAGTACATTTCCCATTTTTCCTTGCAGTTGGGGCAGCGTGTGACATGTAGGTAGTAAAAGTTGAATGGAATTTTCTGGAAAGTTCTTTAAAGGGAGTTGACTCAGTGGGGAGCTACATCCTTTAAGCCTTCCTGCTTATCACCGACCCAATAGCTGGAGATGCAGCAGCCATCTTGGCACTATGAGGAAAAGACCCCAAAAATTATAAGCATCCTGAGCCTGACATTTTGAAGCTGCTGAGCCCATGCTAGCTAGCAGCTGCTTCCTTCTAAAATGTCTTAGGAAGCGAAAAGATAATACCCTATTTGTTTAAACCACAGTGGTCCAACCTATATTGCTTGAAATTCCTAACTGACACCAGGTCCTTCGTTTTCAGATTGCTTTTTCAGTGGGAGACTGTGGATTTCCAAATAAGATTAATCCAGAAAATCACAAAGCAAAGATCGACAAATATTTACTGTGGATTTTTAATAAGTGTGCTTCTTCTAAGTCTAAGAGTCACTTAATTTCAGCCACACACTCTGAAAGAGGTTTAGCATGTCTAAAGATTTTGATCTAGCAGTCATCTCTCACATGTGTGGAACATGAATATTTGCTCTGAAATATTTAACATGTACACAGAGTTGGAGATGGCAGAACAATCATCACCATGTACCACCTAAGAGTTTAGGAAAGCATTACCAACACAGCTGAAGCCCCAGGTGTGTCTTCTCATCAAATCCTCTTTTTCCCCTACCCTAAAGTAACCACTTTTCTAAATTGAGGACTCATGATTTCTTTATATTTATACTCTCTAAGCAACATATAATATCTTGGTGGTTTTTTAAAAAGAAGGCTCTGGACCCAACTTCCTAGGTTCTAATCTTGACTCTGACATTCACTAGCTAGATGAGCTCCATCTCAAAAAAAAAAAAAAGAAAATTACTTAACCTCCTAGTGCTTCAGTTTTCTCATTGTCAAATGGGGATAATAATATAGTATTTACCTCGCAGATTTATGACGAGGATTAAATGACCTAATAAATGTATAATCTGCCATCTAGTAAAGACTAAATGAGTATTTATTAGTAGTAGTAGTATTCTCATGAGAATGCATATAGTTTTCTATGGTTTCTTTACTCATATTTTATTTAAATGTCACACAATTTTAAATATAAACCATAATCTAATACAAAGGTTATTGCATTTATAATAAACTATGTTAAATATATAATTGTTTATACTTGATGTCACATATGATGAAATTTTTTTTCACAAATAGAACTGTATTCACCTGCTCCTCCTCTTCCCTACCTCAGATGCAGGTGACATCCACGTTCATCTGATTCTCCCTTCAAAATCTCTGTCTGATGCACCCCTTCTCTGCATGTCCACTGCCACCCGTGGTCTTGGTTCCTCACTGCCTCTTGCATGGACCACAGGAATAGCCTCAACTCCAGACTGCCTCCCTAACAGTGTCTGATTCACTCTCCATAAAGCAGCCAGAGTACTCCTTCCTGGAAAAAAAAAATAAACCTATCTGATGATGTTCCTGGTTACACACCTGTAGCGTATGTAATTTTAAATTGCAAAATTAAAAATAGTTGGACCCCCAAATTCACCTTCTTGAACAATATCCTGTAAAAATACTAGGATATATGTCCCTAAGAGCATTTATAAAAATGTTTATTACCTATAATATTAATAGAAAATCTGGGATCCACCTAAATATGCTTTAATATAGAAATGGGTCAGAGGCTGTGACTCCCACCTGTAATCCCAGCACTTTGGGAGGTCAAGACAGGTGGATTGTTTGAGATCAGGTGCATGAGATCAGCCTGGGCAACATGGTGAAATGCCATCTCTACGTAAAATTTTTTAAAAATTAAAATACAGAAATGGTAAAATGAGTTAAGTAATATCTGTTATTCAAAGACTCCTTGAATATATTATTAAGCAAAAAAAACTTGGATTATATTGTATATAATAAGTTACAATTTACATAAGGAACAATATAAATATGAGTGTGTAAATGAATACAGACAAGTCTGAAAAAGACATTATTAGCAGTGATTGCCTCTGAGCCAATGTGTGCATGCAAGGGAATTGGAAGAGGTAAAGAGGGATTTTGATTTTTCAACATGTTTTCTGCATTATTTACATTCATGCCAAGTGTCTACTTAGATATTACCTGATATTTTACCCAAGAACAATACATTTTTTATTTTAAAAAATATAATGAAAGATGCAGAAGTCACAGAGCTATAAAGTTAACAATCACAGCTTCACAGAATGTAAAGAGGTAAAAATGACCAACGTTTTTTCTTTTTCACTTTCTTCCTTACTTCTAAAGACATCATACATAAGCAGCATTATGAAGTAAGAAAGAGAAGTTAAAAATGTAAATTTTATCATTGTCATTTAAAACCTGAGGGAGAAAAATAAAACCAGCTCAGAGAAGACAAATGGCCGCACATCACCCCTTCATTCAGCAGAGATTTATTAAGCCCTTGGCACATCACTTAAATTTTTAGAACCTCAGTTGCCTCATTTTTAAAACAGAAGAGCTAATACATGTGGTTCAGATGATTAAATCTAAACAAATATGAAAATATATCAGCACAGTACTTGACACATAAAAATACTTATAATTGTCCAAAATTCACAGAACTAATTTTTTCTCTCTGCTTATCACTGTCATTACCACTCTGTAATTCATTATGCTATGTCTAAATGTGGATTTTTATTTTTTAACACTGCTTGAAACTTTTCAAATTGCTCTTTATGGCTCTACATCTCTTTGTTGGTATTTATTTGTATTGCTGTATGCTTCGTTCAGGAAGTGAAAGAATGTTACTCATTTGCAGCTTCCAATTCACTAATTCTCTCTTCAGCTATCTCTAATCTCTCATTTACTCCATTCAGCTTTTGCTTTATAACTATATTTTTTATTTCCTATACATTCTTTCTTTCTCCCAACTTTTTTCTCTTTAAGTTTGGTATTCTGACCTTAATCTAATTGAAAATTATAAACATACTCATTTTAAATCCTTTCAGATTTATCTACATCACAAGTGACATAGCATAGCAGTTAAGTATTAGGAATTCAGAACCAGACTGGATAGATAAATTTTGGCTCTGTCACTGAAATAATTGTAATTGGAATTAACTTTACTGTACCTCTATTCCCCTTCTACTTAATAATTATGATCATTATAATCCATAGTCCATACAGATTACAGATTTTATGAAGACTAAATGAATTAAGGCACATAAGTCATTTTGAACAATACTTGGCACATGTTCAACCTTTAATACATGTTAGCTATCATTATTATTATATTATTATTATTATTATTTCTATTTTCCTAGGTTTGAATTCTCTAATGTGTTGGGTATACTGGCTGTCTTTTGTTGCATTGAGTTTCATGTGATTTTTAATTTTTGTTTAAGAGCTCATTTTGCATGGAAGTTTTTTCATGAGGATCTCCCTTTCAATAGGTTTTACAGATGTTTCAGTTCAGACCTTCAATTTTCCAACCCTGAAATATGTCTTCCACTAGGGGTCTGTACATCCTTGAGATTATGATTACCATCATTATACCTCTGCATCATTCAGGCCTGTGGAAATGACTTTTAGACCCAGTTTTTCTGATTCCACATGCCATGCTCTTATCACTCCTCCACAGCTGCCTCCTTCACAAGTGTTGCAAGGATGCAAACCAGCAGCAGCTTGCAGGGGATTGAGAAAGGTAATGAACTGGAAGTAACAGCAAAATGGTCACTGAATAATCAGCTCTGGCTGCCATAACAGAATACCACAGACTCTATGTTTTAAACAACAGAAGTTTATTTTCTCAACAATCTGGAGGCCTGCAAGTCCAAGACCAAAGTCCAGCAGAGTTGAGTCTCTGGTAAGGGCTCTCTTCCAGGCTTGTAGATGGCCACTTTCTTGCTGTGTGTTCACATGGCCCTTCTTCAGTGCATTTGTAGAGGGCGGGGAGAGAGAGAGAGAGAGAGAGAGCAGTCTCTGGTGTCTCTTCTTCTAAGAACACTAATCCTGTGAGATCAGGGCCACATCCTTATGACCTCATACAACCTTAATTACTTCCTTACTCCAAATATGGCCACACTGGGGATTAGGCCTTCAACATATGAATTCAAGAGAGGGAGGGACTCAAACTTTCAGTTCATAGCAGTCACTCATTCCAGAAGCTCAGCCACAAAAAGGAAAATTATATGGGCTAAAAAACAAAACTGGACAGTGAGGTCAACAGAAAATTTTTCTAAGATTAGGGAATTCTTGACATGATTAAAGATTTAAATAAAAGAAGGCATGATTCTGCTCATAATTATCTCTATATGTTCAACACCGAACACAGTGCATTCAATAACTTATTGTTGAATAATTACTGAATGAGTAAATAAATAAATGAGAATGAAAGAGGTTGGCAAGAGAGAGATCAAGGCCACCAGTAAGTCTAGAAAAAAAGGATTTTTATCAAAGGTAGGACAAAATCACAGAGTGAGACTCCGTCTCAAAAAAAAAAAAAAAAGATTTGGTGGTTTGGTGGTATAATCCTGGTTCTACTACTACTGACTAATTGTGGGAACTCAGAAAAGTTTCTTATTAGCCTGGGCCTCTGTGTCTTCATCTGTAAAATGGAAATAATGATAATGCTTCCTTCATAGGATTGTACAGAGGAAAAATTAGGCAATTCGTAAATTCATGCATTTATTCTTTCAGTAAAGATCTGTTAAATGGATGCACGGATGGCTATCAAGACAAGTAAGAGAAAAGCATGTTTTCTTCTTTAGAATATGTTTCACTAATACAGAACTTGAGGTAATCTTAATACATGGGAAACTGAGCAATTAAACAGACCTATCCATATCAAAATATAAACAAAATGTAAAATCTGGGCAACTATAAGCAAGATTATACTATTCTGAGGTTGTTTTTGTCATTGTTGTTTTAAGTTTCATAATTTGTTACTATTTTTAAGGTCAAATTGGCTCTATATGCAAATACTGAGTTCCAAGCCATGATTAAAATTGAAGGGAACAAAATGAAAGTCAGACATTTTCTTCTGAAAAAGGAGAAAATTTAAAGTTTGTCTAGAAGACAAGATAATTGAAGCCAGTGGTGATAATCCCCCAATATCATCTTTAGTCAGATGGCTTATATCTTTCAAGATGAAGGTGAAACTATTCTTATTTGGAGCCAAGAAGTGAAACCACAGGCTCTATGATCTGATTTGGTGCTAAAAGAATTATAAGGATGTAAGGATAGGTTTATAGTGATCACACAGTCATTCATCTGAAGGTGAAATAAGTAAACTTCAATAACCCTGGGGTTGAAATTGAGGATCTGATCATATGGTCTTAATCTTATTAATGATACACAAAAGCTCAACATGTCCAAAGGAACAATACATTGGAGGCCAAAAAACCTAGATTGAAGACCAACTTTGCTGTTAATTTGCTGCATTGCCTTGGAGAAACCGTGTACCTTCTCTGGTCCTCATTTTCCCCATGTGAAACATACATGCTCTGATTCCTGCCATGACTTACTCATAAGAAATAAGTACATTAATAGCAAGAATATTGTCCTGTAAGGTTTTCAGCAACCTATCTGGGCAAAAGTCTTGCTGTTGTTAAGGCTGGGGTTGTCCATAGTGTTTTACAAAGGGAGTTAATTTTCATATCCCTAAACCTTAGAAGTTAGGGCATAGGGCAGAAGGAGGGGCTTGATGCCGATTGATGTTTTCGCAAGCAGAACAGTGTAAGAAAAGGCCCTGATGGAAATCCTTGCAGGTCATGTAGAGGGTGCAGGTGACGATAAGAAAAGTTAAGGGCTCAGAGATTACTATGGATGAATGTTCATGTCCCCCAAATTCATACTTTGCAATCCTAACCCCCATTGTGATGGTATTGGGGGATAGAGTTCCTAGGAGATGATTAGGTCATGAGGGTGGATCCCTCATGTGTGGGATTAGCACCATTATAAGAGGACACTTAACTCTTAATAGCTTGGGGTAAAAATAAATAAATAAATAAATAAATAAATTGAATTTTTTTAAAAAAAGAAAAGACACAGATTTCCCCCCGCTCCTTCCCTTCCTCCCTTCTTCTCCTCCTTCTCTCCCCGTATGAAACTAAAAAGAGAAGGTGCTGTCTATAAGCCAGCAAGCAAGCTCTCACCAGACATCAGACCTGCCAGCACCTCGGTCTTGGACTCCCCAGAGTTCAGACTATGAGAAATAAATACTTATTGTTTAAGCCACCCAGTCTATGGTACTTTTGTTATAGCAGCCTGAATGAACTGAGATAGAGACAAATCAGGACCTACTGTTGAAGGACCAAGGAATTAAGACCAAGAAGGGAAGTTGATGTAAAATTACCATTCTTGGCCTTAAATCTCTCTCCTAAGTACTAAAATTGGCATTTGAGGAAAGCTCTGGGTCTATCCATCAAGCTGGGTATATGGACAGGAATATCACCCGTTCACAGAGTCTCAGAGTTGGCAAGAACCACGGTTGTCAAAAAGTGAGCCACGGTCACTCATTTGATGCCGCATCCAGGCCCTGATGGAGTTTGCCGACTATATAATAGCAGATCTAAAAAGTGATGGTCATGCTTGAGTGCAGTTACTCTTACTGGGTCATTGGCTTTCTGAACCAGAAAGCCTCATGTGCATTGCTTTTGTGCTTGCTAGTCAAACGTCCCAGACCTAGTCATTAATTCAGTAGTTTCCCAAAAGTGGGGGCATTTCCCTCTGAGGGAGAACACACAATGATTTTAGGTGGCTTACAGACACAGCATTAAAAACATTGATTCACGTGTTATCTTTCATCTTTCCGATTACATCCAACAGGAAGCCTCTGGTGCATGCTAGGGTGACTATAGCATTTTTCTAATGCTTGCAGGTCTCCCTTTGAGTCTAACTCCCATAGTAGGCAAAACTCTGTAAATGTATTTCCATTGTACATTTCACAGTTACCTTCGATCTATGGCATGGGATCTCGATTTTCCATTTGTAATAGTGATATAAAAGTTCCTTTTTAAGTAAATATATTTACATTTAAAATTAGTTAAAGAAACAAAAGTGCAGTGACTATGGCAAAGAATAGTGACTTAATTCAGGGATGATGGGAGGCTGAAAAACAATAAGTTAATTAAACAGAGCCCAAAGGGTTCAACAGGTGGGAAAGAGGGAAGGAAACTGGCATTTATGGAGTGCCTGCTATATGCCAAGGCAGATGTTAGGCATTGTTTATACTTTGTTTGCTCAATTGATATTCATAGTGAATTTGTAAAAGTGAGAAAGGAGAATGGCTTAAAAGTGCAGACTCTGAAACCACTTACTAGTTGTAGGATGGTGACTAAGTGACCAAACTTCTCTATCTCTCAGATTAGGATTGCCAGGTTTAAAAATACAGAATGTCCAATGAAATTCGAATTTTAGGTAAACAATGAAAAAAAAGTAGAAGTATATCACATGCAATATTTGAGACACACTTTAAAAATATTTTATTGTATATTTTTAAGATGTATAACATGAAGTTCTGATATACATATACCTAGTGAAATGGTTACTATAGTTAAACAAATTAACACATATCTATCATTTCACATAGCCACTGTGTGTGTGTTTGTGTGTGTGTGTGTGTGTGTGTGTGTGTGTGAAGCAAGAATACCTAAAAATCTACTGTTAGCAAAAATCCTGAATACAATACAATGTTATTAACTATCATCTGCATCTGGTATATTAGACAGCTCTACTTATTCCTCCTACATATTTGCAACTTGTATCTTTCGATCTCCAACTTCCCATTCTCCTCGACCATCATCATCTCCCATTTCACATGTAAGTGAGACCATGCAGTATTTTTCTTTCTGTGTCTGCCTTATTTCACTTAGCATAATCCCTTCCAGCTTCAACCATGGTGTGGCAAATAGGAGGATCTTTTTTTCTCTTTTTTTTTTTTTTTTTTTTTGAGACAGTCTCTTTCTGTCACGTAGGCTGGAGTGCAATAGCACGATCTCAGCTCACTGCAGCCTCCACTTCCCAGGTTCAAGTGATTCTCCTGTCTCAGTCTCCTGAGTAGCTGTGATTACAGGCACCTACCACCACCATCCAGCTAATTTTTGTATTTTTAGTAGACACCGGGTTTCACCATGTTGGCCAGGCTGGTCTCGAACTCCTGACTTCAGGTAATCCACCTTAGCCTCCCAAAGTACTGGGATTACCAGAAAGAGCCACCGTGCCCAACTGGCAGGATCTTTTTTTTAAGGCTAAATAATATTCTATTGTGTATGTGTGTGTGTATACACACATCACAGTTTCCTTTTCCACTTGTAGATGGAAACTTCAGTTGCTTCCATAACTTAGCTATTGTAAATAATGCTGTGATGAACCTGGGAGAACAGGTGAGGTGGTGATTTCATTTTCTTTGGTATATACCAAGAAGAAGGATGACTGGGTCATGTGACAGTTCTTTTTTAAATTTCTTTAGGAAACTCCATACTGTTGTCCATGATGACTGCACCAATCTATGTTCCCATCAACAGTGTACAGGGCTCCCTTTTCTCTACATCCTAACAGTTTGCTATCTCTTGTCTTTTTGACAATAGCCATCCTAACATTTGTGAGTTGATATCTCACTGTAGTTTTATTTGCACTCCCATGATGATTAGTGATGTTGAGTACCTTTTCATATATCTATTAGCTATTTTTGTCTCCATTGAACAAATGTCTATTCAAGTCCTTTGCCTGTTTTTTAATCTAGCTATTTGTCTTTCTATTATTGAGTTGTATGAGTTCTTTATACACTTTGGATATTAATCCCTTATCTGATAAATGGTTTGCAATTTTTTTCCCAATTCACAGTCTGCCTTTTCTTTTTTATTGTTTCCTTTGTTGTGCAAAAGCTTTTTAGTTTGATGTAGTTCCATTTTGTGGCTTGAATTTTTGGTGTGATAGCCAAAAAATCATTGCCAAGGCCAACGTCCAGGAGCTTTTCCTTTATGTTTTCTTCTAGGACTTTTATGGTGTCAAGTCTTAGTTTAGGTTTGTATACATTTTGAGTCGATTTTTGAGGTATGGTGTAAGATAAAGCATACGAATCAGAAAGGAAGAAATAAAATTGTATTTGCAGATGACATGATTCCATATGTATATAAAACCCCCAAAGAGTCCATAAATACATTGTTACAACTAATAACTAATAAATTTAGTACATTTTGTAAATTTACTAATAAATTTATTAAATATTTTTCATTAATTATTAATTTCTTTATAATTTTGTATTTATTTATTTATAAATTAATAAAAACAATTTATTTATTATATTTTATATTATATTATTAGATTTTATATATTATTAATAAATAAAATTAATTAATTTTAAATTGTTTATCAATTTATTAAATGATTTATTAATAAGTTTATTAGCAGATTTACTAAATTTGCTAATAAATTTAGTAAAGTTGCAGGATACAAAATCAATATAAAAAATCAGTTGCATTTCTGCACATGAATAATGACCTTATGAGAAAGAAATTTAAAAATTTTTCATTTATAATAGCATCAAAAATAAAATAAAATAAAATAAAACATTTAAGAATGAATTGAACCAAGAGATAAAAGATCTGTATGCTGAAACTCTAATGAAAGAATTGAAGAAAATCCACACCCAAAAAAGATATCCTATGTTGATGGATTGGAAGAATTAATCTTGTTAACATGTCTATACTGCCCAAAGCAATATGTAAATTCAGTGCAGTCCCTAAATTGCAACGATATTCTTCACAGAAATAGAAAAAACAATTCTAGAATTTGTATGGAATCACAAAAGGCCCCTAATAGTCAAAGCGATTCTGAGAAAGAAAAACAAAGTTGGAGGCATCACATTTTCTGATTTAAAATTATATTACAAAGTTATAGCAATCAAAACAGTATGGTACTGGTATAAAAACAGACACATAGGCCAATGGAATAGAAGAGAGCCTAATATATACTGTCAAATAATTCTTGAAACAGTGTGAAGAAGACACATGGGGAAAAACCAATCTTTTCAACGAAAGGTACTGGGAAAACTGGATTTCCACATGCAAAAGAATGTGATTGGACCTTTATCTTTAGGACATACTTATATTTAAAAAAATGTGTTATTTATCTGAGATTCAGATTTAACTGGGCATACTGTATTTAATCTGACAGTCTTTTCTAAGCTTCTTCCTCTGCAATATGGTAATAATAAGTCTGTACCTTGTAAGTAAATTAACACATGTTAAGTATTTAGAACAGAGCTTGACACATGGTAAATGCTACATAACTGTTTTATTGTTAACTTTCTAATCTTTTCATGAGGTGGCCATCAAAATTCTGCCTCCAAGACGCCTCCATGGAACCCTAGGACTCTGTGGCACATAGTTCAGGAAACCACTCATCCAAACCTAGCATCTATTTTAAGCAAACCAAGAAAGCTCCCTGAGAGCAGGGATCATGCCTGTTTTCCTAAACAGTATATTTCCACCACAAGCACAAGGCCTACAACGAGTTGAAGCTCAATTAATATTATTGAGTAAGCCATTAAAAGATTATCTTGCAGATTAAAAAGGCCAAAATAGATAACTGTGTGGCCAGTGGTTGTACTGGTGCTAGAATCCACCAGTAAATATGCTTTGAGAAACCATGTTAGGTCTTAATGAGCATGTAGTCTAGCTAAAAAGATAAGCACTAAAGACCTCCAGGAAACAAGAAATGATAGCATGCAAGAGACACCCGATTTGTGGTGTCTTTTGGAGCCTCTAAGAATGGGATTGTTTTGTTCGGGTCTAATCCAGGCCTCATCCTGTGAAGCTGTGTCCTGACACTGCCAGTTCACACTGCCCAATTGGAGTCTCTGGATTTACTTCTGCAATGAATTCACATAAGTGGTTAAACAACAACCAGCAAGTGTTACTTTAGCAGCTACTGAAAATTAGCCCTACGAAAGGCACAGGTGTAATTCAGAAAAGCGTTAAGCCAGTAGTGTGACCTCACAACCGCACAGTCAGAGAGATGAGACAGGTACTTTAAACAGCAAGAAAACAAGAGATGAAGCATAATATTGAATGAGGAGGAAAAAGTTGGTGTGTCCTATGTGGCCACTGGGGAGAAAATTAGGACCAGTGAGGAGAAATTGTAAGAAGGCATATGTGAAGGTAGTTTCTGACAAGTAGAACTATCTAAAGACAGAATGAATGGCACAGGGAAGCAGTGAGTCCCATGTCACTGGAGGCATACAAGGGAAGTCTGGACATTCCTTCGTGGGAATATTGTACAAAAGAGTCCACAGGAAGCTGGCCACACTGGTCTTCGTGGTTCAGTCTGCACCTAGTATGTAATGTAACCAGTACCTGAATTGCATCGTCCAGTTTGGGGTTGTCCACATTACTCAAGAATCAAGCCTGTATCTGAGACGATATTGTGCTTGACAGCCGAGCTGAGAGCTGGGCTCAAGCTCCATAAGCCACACTTCCCCTAGCTGCTAAGTGTTGGGGGAGGTGTGGGGAGTGCAGAGGAGATAAGCATGCCAGTAGGAAGGGGATAGTTTTCCTCTCCCCTATTCAGAACTATTTGCACTCCCAGCAAAGCTAAACTGCACAAACCACACCACTTACAAGGATTGTTTTACATCAGAATTACAACAAGATTGTACAAAGCTTTTTTATATAATTTATTTTTTTTGTACCATTAGAAGATATTATCTGAGTTACGCCAAAACCATCTGGAAAGGCAGGAAGGCACTCGGCCTGCTGCCTGGATCCTCTGCTCAGCTCAGCAGGCCTGGCATAGAAAATGAAATGCCACGGCTCGCACCAGCCGCAACAGCCCCTTCACCCGCTGTCCATACGTATCTTTAACTCAACCACAGACACCCGCCAAGCACACTTCTTCTGCACACTTCCACCTCCTCTTGGGCCTTCTCACAACTACATCTGGTAGAGAGATACTGCCCGGACATCTTTCAGCAGGGCATTTTTTTTTATTGTTTGCTTTTCAGTAAGAAGCTTGAAGAGCCTTGGTACTTAATTTGTGGGCAGGAGAAACTTAAATGGATAGAAGGCAACCCCAACCATCTTTCCCTTGAACCTGTGTGTCTGCTGCTACACCACCCCCACCACCTCCATATACCACGCACAGGGCTGCCACTCAAACTGAAAGAGACTTGCCCAGCAGACTGGACCCTGTTAGATAGGCAGGCTGAGGAGTGACCAACCAAAGGTCTGAATCATTTAGAGCAGCCCAAGTCCTGAGTCTCCTTTGGTGTATAGCGAGCCATTATCATCCCAAAGTCTGAAAATACAAGCATTGAATTTTTCAAAGAGAAATATATATATGCCTTGTTTTATAAACAGCAAAGAAAAGAAGATGAGATACCTGGAAAATATATATTTACCAAAAAAAAAAAAAAAAAAAAACAGATCCTGATTATTTTTAATTGGGTTGGAAGGGGTTACTTCATTATGCAGCAAATTAGAAAATTCATAATTTATCATTGCACCCAGTCGAAATGCCACCCAACTGAGTCGCACCCCTGTGAAAACCATCACATAGTAGCAAACTGTCAAGCCTGCTGCAGCCGACGGGCAAAATTAATATGCAAATGTATGCAAGAAATTAAAAAGCAGAATTACCCAGGCAAATGAGGTAGCTATACTTGAATTGTTAGAATTATGAATAATTACTGCGAATTTTCTGCTCCTAATATAACTTGTTTTTTGATAAACAAAGACTTAATTATCGAGATGCGCTGGAGAATTTCCGTGGCGCTCATTAATCTTGCAAAAAAAACAAGTCCCTGGTGCCCAAGCCGTAATGAAGAGCGCGTGCCCTGAATCTTCAGAAAGATCACAGGCACCAGGGTGCCAGGGCTGGAGAAAAAAAATGACAGTGCCAATGTCCCCTCCTGTACCCTGGAGTGTCATAACGTCTTCCACTAACTATCAAAGGGACTTATTTATGCCAGCAGCTGAGCTATAAGTCCAATTTACGATGCCTTGAGCAGTGGTGAAATGATCTGTTGATGTGCGGTGGAAATGCCATCTTGCAGTGGCGTGCGCTGGTCCCAATGATACCAACATGATGAGGACCCCGAGCTCCGGCGCTAATGGATGTCGCGTGACAGACCGTAATCCGCAAGAGGGACCATCTTTTAGGACCGGTCTCGATGGTTCTCCATTAATCTTGGTTGTGCAGCTCGCTGGTGTCCATGGGAACAAGGGCATTATCGTAAACACTGGTTTTAAATTTTCTCATTAAGAGTGGCAACTTGAAGGAGCAAGACCAGGCACCACCCGACGGGGCCGTGGCCTGTGCAGCCTTCACTGTCCCTAGTGACCAATGCCCAAGCCCGATGGGTGGACCAGGGAAGCTGTCCTTTCTTCCGGTCAGGACCAGCAGGCAGAGGGGAGCCAGGAAGGGTCCCAGGCAGCCTGAGGGGGCTGTTTCCACAGCCCACAGCCCGAGAAGCCACATGGCCCTGTGGGAGCTGCGCTCATTTACCAGAAGCTTGCAAAAGGGCCATCTCCCACCAGGTCCTCCCAGCACACAGCCGAGGGGGCCTGCTGAGCGTGTATTATTACTTAAAACCTGGCATCTAAGTGGGAATAACTGAGTTCCCGTCATCATTAGGCCGATTAGCGCCATGATAAACCCTCACAGATCATAAGGCGAAATTGCAAAACATCACTTCTGGAGCTCTGGGTCGGCTGAAGGAGCTCCTGGCTGCCTGCATTTTCAAACACCTCCTTTCTGAATTCAGGCCCCCAAATACCCTGATGTCTTGACAGAACCATTTCACTGTGTAGGCAAATTGTCACCTTTTACACCAGGGCATCTGTCATTTTTATACTCAATGCTGCCTCTCCTTCTTCCTTGCTTGCCTGCTCTCTCTCTCTGTCTGTCTCTCTCCATCTCTCTTTCTCTGCCCCCAGTCTTGGTATAAACCCCTTGGGAAGCCAGCACCCTATCCAGGAATGGACTCGTATATCTCCTGCATTATACTTACACAAAAAGAAAAAACCCTCAACAAGTCAGATAGAAATGATGTATCTCCGACATCATTCATCTCCAGATTTTATTTTTATGCAGAGCCCAGAGCAGCTTGTCTTGCATTCTCTCACATTCCCTGAGATTAATTCTCACCATGGGCCTGTGATAGGATTGTGAGGGTGAGAAGACATCCAAGCTCAACAGGAAATGAAATGCAACTCAGCAACTCCATCTTCAGCCACTCAGACCAATTCCTGAGGGGACGTTCCTGGTGTAGCCATCCTTCTCTTCAGGCTGAATACTCCCCCAGAAAGAGGGAGGCAGGAGAATCCATCATCTACGTGTTCATCAATCCACCATTGGACATTGGACCAATGAGTAAAATTGAACAGCTACTTAGTCCCTAGCACTGGAAGGTCACAGTAGAATATAAGTCACCAGACAGAAAGACTCAATATTCATAGCAAACTCTACCACTTAAAAGCTGTATGACTGTCTTACTCTATTTTCTGCTGCTATAACAGAATACCACAGAGTGGATAATTTATAAAGAAACGAATTTTATTTGGCTTGTGATTCTGGAGACTGGGAAGTCTAAGAGCATGGCAGTGGCATCTGGTGAGGGTCATCCCATTGCAGAAGGGCAGAAGACAAGCTCAAGGGCAAGACAGAGACAGAAAGGGAGCCAAACTTATCAGGACTTCTGCAATAACTCCTGCAATAACTAACCCACTCCCTAGATAATCCATTCATGAGGGCAGACCCCCCTTGGCCTGATCACCTGTTAAAGGCCTCACCTTCTAATACCATTATAATGGCAATTCATATTAACATGAGCTTTGGCAGAGTCATTCAAATCACAGCAGTGACCTTGAGCTATTACTTAATGTCTCTGAGCTGCAGTGTCCTCAACTGCGAAAAGGGGACAGAATGTGGCAAGAATTACATGGCATAAGTATTAAAACCTCATCACAGTACCAAACACATGATAGGTAATTTGCATTTTTATTATTGGGCTAAAAAATAAATTAGTCTAGTCTCAGCCTATCTTCAGGAAGGGTAGAGTTCAGGTGGGTGTCACAGGGAGGCAATACCAAAAAACATGATACAAAAAATTAGCAAATAATCGTGAGCAAAGATGAATTACCCTGACTTTAGAAAGTGTCAGTGGGGATTGAAGTAATCAGTGAAGTGACAGACACACCAAGATGTCATCTCTTACTCAAACCCTACCCTTCAGAGCTCTCTGCTTTGAGACACTGGGCTAGGCTCTGGAAGCCACATGTCTGTTTTCTCTGCTGCTCCCTGGTAGGCTCGCAGAAAAAATGAACTTGCACTTCCCGTTCCTCTGTCCTTCCTGTTTTCCTTCTTCACTCCAGCAGCAGCAGTTCCTTCCTGCACCAGGAACTGAATCTAGTTTGAATGTTTTCAGTACCTACCAGACCAGTTTTCCTGTGCACCACGCCAAGGAGACCAAGTGTTAGTGCTGACAGTCCCACACCCTAGGCATCTCCTCCATCTAAAGGCAAACCAGAACGGTTGGTCACCCTTCTCATCTCAGAGACACTAGAACCAGCCGAGCAGTGCCTGCTCCTCAGAGGTCTAGGTTCAAGCTCCACAAACTCTGCTGTGCTTTCTAAGTTCTGGCAATTCTACCTTCTTTCTTTGTCCCCAGCCCTGGGAGGGGGTTAGGCCATTTTCTGCTGCAAAAACAGAATACCACACACTGAGTAATTTATAAAGAAAAGAGGTTTATTTGGCTCATGATTCTGGAGACCGGGAAGTCCAAGAGCATGTCACTGGCATCCAGTGAGGGTCATCCCATGGCAGAAGGGCAGAAAACAAGCTCAACCCGGGGGCTGCTTCCTGCTCCCATGACACCTTAATGTGCTCTTACTGAGGATGTGATTAACAATCTCATAAATAGTTAATGCTTCTTTATTATTAATTGTAGTAAAATATATATAACACAAAATGTACCACTTTAACCATTTTTAAGTGTATAGTTCAGTGGCATTAAGCACATTCACAGTGTTGTACAACCATCAATACTCTCCATATCCAGAGCTTTCTGTTTGTTTGTTTTTGGGGGTTTTTTTTCTGTTTCTTTGTTTTTTTTTTTAGATGGAGTCTCACTCTGTTGCCCAGGCTGGAGTACAGTGGAACAATCTCAGGGCTCACTGCAACCTCCACCTCCCAAGTTCAAAAGATTCTCCTGCCTCAGCCTCCCAAGTAGCTGGGACTACAGATGTGTACTACCATGCCCAGCTAATTTTTTGTATTTTTAGTAGAGTTGGGGTTTCACCATCTTGGCTAGGCTGGTCTCAAACTCTTGACCTAAGGTGATCCACCTGCCTCAGCCTCCCAAAGTGCTGGGATTACAGGCATGAGCCACTGCACCTGGCCAATCTCCAGAACTTTTTCATCTTGCAAAACTGAAACTCTGTACCCATTAAACAACTCTGTATTCTCTCTCCCCTGCCCTGGCAATCACTGTTCTACTTTCTGTCTCTACAAGTTTGGCTGCTCTAGGAACCTCATATAAGGAATTATACAGTATCTGTCCTTTTGTGTCTAGCTTATTTTTCTCACGTTTCCAAGCTTCCTTCATATCACAGCATGTGTCAGAATTTCCTTCCTTTTCAAGGAAAGGAATAATATTTCTGAATAATGTCCCACTATATGTATATAACACATTTTCTTTGTCCATTCATCCACTGATGGACCCTTGGGTTGATTCCACCTTTGCCTATTTTGAATAATGCTGCTATGAACATGGGTGTGCAAATATTGCTTTAAGACCCTGCCTTCAATTCTTTTGGATGTATACCAAGAAATGGCATTGCTGGTTCATAAGCTAATTCTATATTTAATTTTTTGAGGAGCCACCATAATATCTTCCACAGAGGCTGCACTATTGTACATTCCTACCAGCAAGGCACAACGGCTCCAATTTCCCCTCTTCCTTGCCAACACTTGTTACTTCCTGTTTTGCTGGTAAGAGTTATTCTAGTGTATGTGCAATAGACTACTTCTTTATGTTAGATTTACTCTGTTGGACTAACAGGCATGGCTCCATCTCCTGGTTGGGCCCTGGGTGATACAGAAGGCTTCCAGGAGGAGCTGCAATTGGAGCAAATCACTGGAGGATGAAGCATCCGGTGGGTGCTGAGAGGGAGGGCATGAGGGCAGTACTATACTGTTGAGGGGAAGGACCAGAGAAGAGTGGGATTGGACCCTTTCCAGTTTGGGGTGAGGCCATGCAACTCACATAGCCAAGCTGGATTCTATTCTCCCAGCAACCTGTCCCTGAAGCTGAAGTAAGTGTCCCCTGACTGCAAACCCAGCAGTGTGCTCCCAGATCAACACTTCTCTAAGCATCTAAGGAGCAGACCTAGGAAGCCTCTGATGAAGTATGTGGCCCACTAAACAAATGCAAAACCTGAGGCCTGGAGGGAGGCAGTAACTCAGCCACAACACCCTGTGAGAACTCAGCCTTCTTGATTCACTCCATCTCATAGCACTGGTCTCAGTCTTTCTCCTACATACCACCCTCTGTGTAGAGGAAAACACCTCCTTTGCCTTCCCAGGCCCAGTGGTGGTGGTAATAAAAATAAGCAGGTTGATTGAGTGCTGACAATGGACCAGGCACTTTACAAGCATCATGCCACTGTCCAGCCTCAGCATTGTCCAAGGTCAGGTCTATCACTGTTCCCATTTTACAGATGAGGAAACTGAGGTTTAGCAAGTTTAAATGGGCTGTCTGAGCTACAGAAGTTGAATCAGGATTGGAACCCGGTAGTCTGACCCCAAAGCCCGTGTGCTTTGGCCATTCCACCCCTCCCCTCTGCACTGTGGGAAGATGTGAAATTTTCCAGAGGAAGGACCTGAATCCTCATAGCTGCATGCCCCCAGAGTGCTGAGAGGGGCTGAAACATGGATGCTAAGAACTTTCAGCGACAGCTGCTGATGGCAAGTTGACTTAGCACTCCTAAGGCAACATGTGGAAGGCAGAGGCAGTAATTGGGAGAGACAGAGAGAGCCCAGAGCCAGGCAGAGCAGTCCTGTCAAAAGTCCTGAAGAAGGCAAACACGTTCTGTATTTTTTTTCCTGCCCATATTTATTATTTATTTAGGAATGTGTTTTTCCCCCAAGCTCTTTCTGAGGCTGTGCTGAAGAGGGCAGGCTGTGTGGGGTGAATCCAAGGAAACATGGACTCACCCTGCACAGAGGCCCATGCCTACTTCTACCGTGCACTCAGGACTGGGATCAACAAGGGCCCTGATAGGGAACCGTGGCCCTGGGCAAGGCTGGTGCGGAAGCCTGACGCCAGCCCTGGGTCGGAGCAGGTGAGCAGCCCAGCCCTCCAACACAGGCAGGTGTAAAGGCTAGGCTCCCCCAAGGAGCAAGATCCAGAATCTGATGCAACTCTCCTCTCTGCCCAGGGCCTCTCAAAGATCCAGTGAAAGCCCCAGACCTATTTCGTACACACCTGGGGGGTTTGTAGAGCCCCCTGAAGCCCACTGTGGACAGCCTGGGGACCCACAGACCCCAGATTAAGTACCTCTGAGCTTGCCTGCAAGCTTCTTAGGGACAGGGATGGGCTTGTTGTGGAATCCTGATACCCAACACAGGCTAGCCCATCGCAAACCCGCACGCATGTGCTAAACGACGAAGTAACTCCAGGTAGATTCTCACGGCTGTTTTGCAGGTGAGGAAACTGAGATCCAGAGAGGATGTGCAATTTGTGCAATGCCAGGATCTGTCTCCAAAGTCCAGGCTCCATCTTCTCTAGCTGCTGCCTTCAGTGGTGCTGGGTATCACAGTGAGAGGTTAGCGTTTCCTGTATGTTCAGGTGTGCAAGCGCATCAACACGTTGTCTCGTTCGATCTCCACAGCAACCGTAGCAACAGGCCTAGCATTGCATCTGTTTTAAAGCTGAGGAAACTGAGGCACAGAGATGTTGAGCAACTTACCAAGGCTCTCGACAGGCTAGTGGCAGAGCTGGATTTGCACCAAGCAGGCTGTCCCCAGAGCTCATGTGCCCACCAAGTGGGCTCTGCTCCCTCCCCCAGGGGATCCGCTTAGGTTTTGGAAGGTGGGAACACCCCAGACTTCCTGCCCTTGTGGGAGGGGACTTTGAGGGGCAGCAGCATGTGGAGCTAGAGGCCAGGCACAAAAGCCAGGCAGGGCCCCCAGGCGAATCCAGGAGCCAGCACTTGCTAGCTGTGAGAACCTCAGGCCTCAGCTTACTTAGCAGGAACAAAAGGTGGGGAGGGGCTATCCCCACTTTGAGATGTGTGCCCAGCATTTGGCACAGACATGCAGGCACAATCCAGGTGATCTGCAGAAAGCACTCAGAACAGTGTCTGGCACAAGGGGAGTGTCCCTAAGAACGAGTTACCGCTGTCGTTATTATTACTGTTAATGCTCTTTAACCTCCCTCCCACATCCATGACGGAAACACTGAACCATCAATACGGTGGGAGGTGGCGGGGGTGCCTAGAGAAAATGATAAGCAGGAGCCTGGAGTCGGCACGCCTCTCCCTAACCCAGTCCCATACCCCGGGACAGGTTCTCAACCTCTCTGTGACTCACTCCCTCTGCTACTCCCATCCATGAACCAGGGATAACAGTGATAACCCCCACCTCATGGCCTTATTGCAAGCACTAACTGAGATCGCCCATGCTGTCTTTAGAGCCATGTGGGCACAGGGGAAGCATTCTGTAAGTGCTGCCTGTTCATATCATTAGTGGTCACAGCCTGGTCTGTCTTAGAACTTCATTAGGGCCAGGTGCGGTGGCTCATGCCTGTAATCCTAGCACTTTGGGAGGCCGAGGCAGGAGGATCACAAGGTCAAGAGATCGAGACCATCCTAGCCAACATAGTGAAACCTTGTCTCTACAAAAAATACAAAACTTAGCTGGGTGTGGTGGCAGGTGCCTGTAGTCCCAGCTACTCAGGAGGCTGAGGCAGGAGAATCGCCTGAACCCAGGAGGCAGAGGTTGCAGTGAGTTGAGGTCCCACCACTGCACTCCAGCCTGGCGACAGAGTGAGACTCCATCTCAAAAAAAAAAAAAAAGAAAAGCTTCATTAGAAATGTCTGGTTTGGTCAAGTCCGTGCACTTCTGCTTCAGGTGGCTGTGCCAGACCCCAGCCTGGAAAATCACACACAGCCTCCAGACTCAAGAGACTCACAATTCCATCCGGACAAAAATGACCCCACTTAGTTCTTATATAAGGTTGGCTGTGAACTGAGCCACGGCTGAGAGACGCAAGGGAACTTGCAGTGCTTGCCACTAGACCTGGACAGGGTTTGAGGGACTGAAGCAAGACTCAAAAGAATGAGGACAAAATGGTAGGGAAAGGGCATTCCAGGCAGAAGGAACTGCATAGGCAAAGGGCCAGAGACGGTTCACAGATCACTACTAGAATATATAATGCCTTTGTGTAAACTGAACAAAAGGCACCTTGAACCCAGTGCGGGCATCCTCAGTCTAAAGTGTACAGCTTAGTGAATGGGCATTGGGCCGTATGCCATGCCCTACCCACCCCTTGGCTGGGAGCCCTCGTACACAGTGAACAACCTGACCAGCCATACACAGGGCTTTGGGTGTTCAAGAAAATGAAGACTCATTTGATGCTGCTGGAATGTGATGTTCATGAACAGAAGGGTGCAATAAGAAGTAACATTGGAAAGATGAGATGGGCCATCTCATAGAGCAGGATAGCAAACTGGAGAGGGAGAGCTAATTGGCTGTCTGTAGTCTATCAATCAGGATTGTCTGCCTGGAGCAGGAGGTGGAGTACAGAGAGGATGCAGACACAGATAGTTCAGAAAGAGCTGAGATTGATTAGTGATGTCTGTCATGGACACAGAAGGGGAGGCAGCTGAACAAGCCTCACATAGCCTGTGCTCTCCTTGTCTCAGCAGGGATGGCAAGCTAAGGAATACCATTTTATTCTGGTGATGTTGCCGGGAGGATTTTCCTCATAAGAGGCTCTTCTGGGGCAAAGTTAGGCTGCAGCTCTGTGGGCCCCCATTCTCCCTCACATTTAGTTCTCTCTTAAATAGTCAAAGTGCAGGTGGGGGAAGGAGAAAAATCCACCTGCTGTGGTGGAATGAAGCTGCAGCAGCTTGATGGGTCTGCCCTTGCCTCGTGTACACAGAGCCTTGGGCACAGACACTTGCCCCCAAGGAGTTTGAGAGACAAGTGCAGCTCTAAAAATTAATTTTTAATTGGCACACCGTCAACACGGGAAGGAAAAAAGGAGGGAAGGAGATGGTGGGGAGGAACCTCCCTGAACAACCCCCTGGTTCCCCACATTGCTCAGTGACCATCTGAACCTGTGCTGTCCACTGGAGTGACCACAGACTCCAGCCTGAGCACTGGAAACACAGCCTGAATTGAGTCTGAATTGAGATGTGTCTTAAACACTCGCCAGATTTCAAAGACTTTGTGTGGAAAAAAAAGAACACAAAATACACCTCACTAGTAATTTTTATATTAATTACATATTGAAATGATAATATTTTGGATAATTGGGTTAAATTAAATATAGTATTAAGGTTTATTTCTCCTGTTTCTTTTTACCAGGCCACTTAAAAACCTACTACACATGTGGCTCGCTGCTCTCAACTTTCCACAGGTGATTATGGCCCATGCTGGGACCAGTCCTAGAGGTTTGGGCTCTGGCAACAAACGTATGTGAGGAGGGTGTGGCCCAGCCCACAGCTGGACTCCTTCCTATACAGCGCAAAATCTGCAGCCTGAAATCCCAGAGGAGAACCCCTGGTGCGTGGGTGCATGAGATTTGTGCTCTTCAAGGGAATCAACTTTACTTGTTTTATTTTATTTAGACTATTTTCTAGAGCAGTTTTATGTTTGCAGAAAACGTGAGTGTAAAATACAGAGGCTTCTTGTGTGTTTCCCTTCCCCTCACATTCACAGCTTCCCCCACTGTCAACATTTTGCATGAGTGTTGCCATTGCACTTGTTGCAACTGATCAACCAATACTGACACATTATTAATAATGAAAGTCCTTACTTTAGATTGGGGTTAATCATCTGTGTCATACATTCCATGGATTTTGGCAAATGGCGTGTATCCAGCATCGCAGTGGTGTACAGAATAGCTTCAATGCCCTCAAAAGCCCCTGAACTCCACCTTTTCATCCCTCCGCACTTCCTCCCAGTTCTTAACCACCACCCATCTTTCTACCGTCTCCATAATTTTGCCTTTTTCAGAATGTTATATGGTTGGAATCATACACTAGCCAGCCTTTTCAAACTGGCTTCTTTCATTCAGCAATGTGGACTGGAAGTTTCCCCATGTCGTTTTGTGAGTTGACAGTTCATTTCTTATCTCTAAATACTATTCCATTGTATAGCTGTACCACGTTTGTTTATTCACTCACTTATCGAAAGACATCTTGGTGACTCCTAGGTTTTGTTTATTTTTAAATGGATTTTAAATATCTAGATTCTTCAGTTCTCCTATTATTAGTAATTTAGAAGAAGAATAAAACACAGTTTTAGAAGTGTGAGTGGAACTAGGCCATCTAATACATTGATGGCAGATGTGCGAATCGTTGCACCTGTCCTCAAAGGTGTGTCTCAGATCCCCCAAGGAAGGAGAGGTCCAAAAGAGTCAGGTCCAGGGGGCTGGGATTCAGGAATGCCCCAGGAGCACCTGCTACCTCCAAACTGAACTGGAGATGCAGGACTTGCTGAACAATTGTGCTGGGGTAAAGGGAGGATGGTGAATGGTCTTTCGTTAGCTGAGTACCAGCCAAATGCCAGGTAATCACCCACGTTTTTAATCCCAACCAAAACCCTGTGGGGTGTGAATCAGCAAACTTGGTTTTCAGCTCAGAGACACAATGCAACCTGCCTGAGGGCACACAGCAAGTTAAGCACCAGAGTAGAGCCTGGGGGCCAGGCCACCTGACTCCAAGGTCATGCATTTACATTTCAAAGTAGAGCATCCCCTCCCCAACTGAGAACAAGGCCCTCACGACTGCATCTTTGGGATGTCGTACCCAACTTCATCCTGGATCTTGCCCAAAATTTCCATTCCAACATCTTGTTATAAATGTAATTTCCATGAGAATACGAATCTTGTCTGTTCTTGTCACTACAGGATCTGCAGTACCTAGCACGGTGCTTATCACATAGTAGGCACTCAGCAAATAGTTGTTGAATGAATACCTGAACAAATGAATGAAGAGACTCACAGTCTGGGGGAGATGAAAAAGGAGGAACATACCTGGATAGAGAGTGATCCAGGGCAGAGGTACCTGACGCAGCAGGAACATTCAGACAGGGCCCCTGATCCAGCCTGGGGCATTAAGGGCTTCCTGGAGGAGGTGATGCTTACGCTGAGCCTCAGGAATGAGCTAGAATCCAAAGAGGCAAGGGAAGGAAACCCAAAGCAGAGAGGCGGGACCAGGATAAGTACAGTGGACGCATAGAAGGGGAGACAGAGAGAGGCCAGCAGAAGCCTTCTATGTCACCAGAAGAGTCCTGGAGTCTATCCCACAGATACAGGGTGATGGTTCCCAAAGGCAGTGCAATCTATGTGGGGGCAGAGGGGTGAGGCTCCGTCACCTGGAGGGAGACTCTGGGCCCTGGAGAAATAGCAAACTATAAAAGGGGTGTGTGGAAGCATGCAGTGGAGAGGCCACCTCACATCACATTTGGCAGCCTGCCCTTAGGTGCCAATCAGGCCTGGGTTTTGGCCAGCTGCGTGACCTCACCTCCAGCAAGACACATCTCTCTCTAAAGCTGTGTCCTCACCTGTAAAACAGGAGTCATGTGCATGCTCCGATCAGAGTTACATGAATTATCACAAGCACAGGGCCTGGCACACAGGAAGTGCTTGATAAATAGTAACGGTCGCTATTGATAAATAGGAGCTATTATCATTATTTATCAAACCATCACATGGGATTTTTTTTTAAAGGTTGAAAAACACCACCCTAGGGAGCCATTAAAAGGGTTTTAAGGAGGACACTGATGGGATCTGATTTGCAATTTAGAAAGATCACTCTGGCTGCCGACTGGAAGATGGATGAGAGGAGGAGAGAAAGTCAGAGACCAGCAAGGAGGTGATTTCCATCATGCAGGTGAGAAATAACCAGGACAGGCATCGCCAGGGAGCTGAAGAGGAGCCGGAATGGAGGCATCTCATGGCGGGCTGCTCAGGGCTGGGTGATTGATTGACCCCTAGATGAAGAATGGAGGCGGGCATGAGCAGGACTCATTTGGAACATCAGCCGAGAAAGCTGGACCAGCACCCATTTTCAAGGGCCTGAGGAAGCAAGGAGAAGGAACACAGCCACCTTAAGCTATCCCTCTAGAGAAAGAGTCTGGTGAGAGCTCATGACCTCCAGTGGGCCATTACCTAACACGTTTTCTTTGGAGATGAAAAGTGGGTGCCATTCACCTTTGTTTTTCATTCTTCGCCAGTGAACTCTGCAAAGACACGGTCATGATGTCTCCTTGGGTTGGAACACCATGGGCTTAGTTTAAATTAACACAAAGCATTGGGATCCTTTTTGTTTGGGGCCGGGGGAAGCTCATTCAATGACACAGTTGGCACTGTCACGTCCCAGCATTAATTACAGAACACCATTGTTCCATGCACAGAAAGGGAACACAGTATGTTTTTAGGAAAACCCCCTTTTTTTTTTCAGACGGAGTCTCGTTCTTTCTCCCAGGCTGGAGTGCAGTGATGCGATCTTAACTCACTGCAACCTCCGCCTCCCAGGTTCAAGCGATTCTCCTGCCTCAGCCTCCCCAGTAGCTGGAACTACAGGCACGTGCCACCATGCCCGGCTAATTTTTTGTATTTTTAGTAGAGATGGGGTTTCACCATGTTAGCCACGATGGTCTCAATCTCCTGACCTCATGATCTGCTCGCCTCGGACTCACAAAGTCCTGGGATTACAGGCGTCAGCCACCACGCCTGGCCTGGTTGTCTTTTGTAAACTTTTTAAATAAAGTTTATAAAGCAGCATTACCTGCTCAGGTGGACATGTTGATCCAGATTGGCGGCCCCCCTCCCCCACACCAACATTCTTAGTCATGTTGTGCTTTTCATTCGCATTGGTAATCACTCTTTCCTTCTGCATTTCTTGTTCTCTCCTGCTCTCTGCATTTAGCCATTCTTCTCTTTACTTACAGGAGGCTGCCTTAACACTCCCCATAATCATACTTAATACTCTGCAAATTAATAGCTGTTTTTTCACAATCTGCCTCTCTCTAGATACATATATAGTTTTTGGCACCACTCATTGCCTCTCCCAATTCTGCACATCCAATGTACAAGGTACGCTCACTGAATTTAAGATCTCAGTTCATAAAAGTACAATGCATGGAGAAACCATCAGTGACAGCAAAACAAGGTCCCTCAAGCCCCGTAGCTCGAGGCTCAGTAACAGATGAGAGCACAACATATCTTCGGGATAGAGTATTTACAAAACTACTTTAAAAGAATTGCATGTCATTAATCATAAGTTCTTAAAAATCAGTCTTTTCTTATTTGTTCTAATCTAGCTAAATGGCCCTGGAAATACAGTCCGTGGTTTGCTCGATAAAGGCAAGTAGAAAATCATAATGTTCTCATCCAATTTCCAACTCATACATCGTGTTATGGATTTTTTTTTTTCTGCTAGCATTTCTCCAGTCCACTAAATATTCCAGACATACAAGAGTCTTCATTTGATTCATTCTAATAACTTTTTTCATCAATATGACTTTTGAGAATGCATTGGTATAGCAAATTAAATATTATTTATGACTTTAATTTGTGTCCTATTTGGATTTTACATTCACAGGGCCAACTTGGCTATCATCATTATCATATTGTTTTAGACTACTCCTAAAATTAAAATCCACTCTCGTCTTTAAATGTTTTATTGTGCTTGTCGTTCTTGTTTTGTGCCGTATCGAACATGATTAATTCTGTTAGCCAAGTGCATATGGCCTGCCTGGCCACCATCCATTTCCTTCATCACGGCTGCCTGTGAGTGAGTACTTTATTATTACTTTTTTCATCTTTTCAATTACCAGATGTGCTTCCTCATTCTCGGAGCTTCAGCACTGTCCAAATCCAAGCCTTTGCTGTGGCTTTTGAGTCCAGTGCAATCGGCCCTGGCCCCAGCCTCCTCCCATGCCTCCCTTCCCCTTACCCACCACGCCAGCCTCCCAGCTTCCTGTTAGTTGCTGGAACACACCAAGCTCTTCCCTGCCTCTGGGCATTCCCACCTCCCCTTCCCTCTGCTGGTAACACTCTTCCTTCACTTTTCCCGTGACCAGCTCCTTTTCCTCTTGCAGGTCTCCTCTTTGAGAGGTTTTCCTGGACCCTTCTCCAAATGAAGCACCGTCACCATCGCCACCTCCCCCATTCTTCTGCATCAGGGGCCCCACCGTTTCTCCTCCTAGCATGTATCTCTGTTTGTAATATTTCTTCATTCATTCCTTGTGTATTGTCTATCTCTCTGCTGTACCAGAGCAAAGATTTTGTCTGCCTTGTTCACTTCTGTGTGCCAGGGACTAGGACATACAGAAAGCTTAGGTCCCCTAAGAAGACAGGGGAAGGGGTGGGGAGGAAAGGAGTTGGCAGCAAAACATTCCAAATCAGAGGATGTCAGGACCCAGATATTCTTCAGAAATCTCCTCTGCCTCCGCATTCCCTTCCAGAATGTCTAGGGGAAGTAGAGAATGACAAACACTTGCCCAGACACTCTGGTGACTCCTGAACTGGAAAAAGTTAGTACCAAGGGCATAAAGGGGTCTTGGGGCTCCATGGCTCCTTTGGGGGATTTTTCTGGTGATAGAGTTAAAATGACACTGCACTGAGGGCTGACAACACCAGAAAGGGTTGTGGTCTCTCAATTTCCCATGAAGTACTTAGAAATAATCACGTGTAGATCTTGGCTTCTAAATACCATTCTGCACTAAAACGAACCAAGCTTCCTTAGAAAAATGACTGACCTCAGGGCTTGGACAGGAAAAACATATAAGATGAGCCAGGAATATTTTTCATGCCAAAAAAATAAGAAAGCACTCAAAGGATGACAGAAAGATCTTCAAAAATATGGATGCCAGTGTGAAAGAGTTCCCACTGGCCAAATCTGGGACTGGTAAGCAATGAAGTAAATAGTAATCATAACGGATTACAACCCACTGAATAAAATAAATTATAACCCTTGGGTGCATTCTGATATAAAATAAATAAATAAATAAAACAGACTAGAAGTAAAAGACGGAATCACCTGGCAATCAGAAATTCAGGCACACTTGCCTTTAAATGCCAGTTCTGCTGAGCAGGAGCTGGACATCCTGATGAGGAGTTGCAGCAGCTCTCTACCCATCTGTGCATGAGACAACACCGGCACCTTGCTCACAGGCTGCCTTGAGAAATAAATGAGTGGATCACCATAATGGAAGCACTAAGCACAGTGCTTAGCACCCGGGAAACACACATGACCGTTGCCAGTCTTGTCGTTATCATGATTATTCTTCTTACTGCCCTGGACACTGACAGAAAATAACTAAATCACCCACACGAACCATCTCACTCCATTCCAAACAATTTGCATTATTACTATTATACAAATAATTCAGTAGAGGCCACAGCTGAGGCATTCACAACAGGACTTCCGAGGTGTTCTAAGAAGCTCTGTTCTAGGTTCTAGGAGAATCTTCAGCTCTCGCCTGGATTCTTCTATGTCTCCCTACAGTAAAATGCAATGTCAACCCAGTGCCTAGAGGACTGACTTATCGTTCCTATAAATCCTTTCCTTCCAAATTGGGCCCTCTCAGGGTCAGCAGCCAGGAGCCTCATAACCAGCTAAATGAGACAGGAACAGAGCTAAGCCTGAAGTCCCCACGCCCCTCAAAAGCAATGGTTCCTGCTAGTTGCCTGGTACTTCCACCCAACAAGGAACCATCTCCCCTTGGTTTTGTTTACCTCATTAAAGAGTGTGCAGGGAACTTCAGAGAAGGAAGCTGTGGCTTCTGAGAGTTTCATAACTTGCCCAAAATCACACAGTGGACCAGAAACAAGTTCAGTTCCGCTCTTAGAAAATCCTACCTTTGATATGATTAAGTCCTTACAGAAACTGTACACACCAAGGACTATGTTTGGGTCCTTTGAAGAGAGCACTGGGGCTTGCCCTGAGCCATACAGAGAATAGGTGGCAAAACCAGCTATGTTGAGCCTAGGGTCCTCCAAAACACGGGCAGAGTCCAGAGGGGCCTTGACAGAGAAGCAGGTGCAGGATGGAGGCAGACCCAGGGTTTTGGCTTAGGGAGACAAGGAAAAGCAAAGTGACTGAGCAGATTGCATGGGGCCAGGACTTTTGGCCAAATGAAAAGGATTTTCCTTTTTGAAGAATGACTTGAATTCTGATGGGCCTGGGTTAAACTAATAGCTCCTACATTTAGGATTATATTACCTTGGACAAGCTACTTAACCTCAGTTAGCCTGTGTTTCTCCATTCATCAAATGGGCTTGTATTAATCCCACCAACTTGGTGAGTGCTACCCTGTCCCTTCTTGTGCTTTGCGCTAAAGATCACAGTTAGACATGGAGAAAATAACTAAATCACCTACCCAAACCATTTCACTCCATTCCAAACAATTTGCATTATTACTATTATACAAATAATTCAGTAGAGGCCACAGAGGTTGCAGGCTGCAGCCAATAAGAACAATAATGAGATTATTATGTTCTAAATTACTTATTTATTTTAGCTTCTTTGGAAATCAGAATGCATCTTAGAGGTGACATTCTTACAATCAAGTGGCAGAATTTTTTTCTTTCTTGGTGCATAAAATAAGCAACACAGCTAACAATAGATGATACCTTACATATGAGAAAATACGGTAATGATTATTAAAATTTTCTTAATACTTTCTATGTGCAAGGTACTATGCTGAGTGTTTAATGGGCATCATCTAATTTGATGGTCTATGAGATAAATTCAATTAGAGTCACTTCACCAATTGATATGGTTTGGCTCTGTGTCCCCACCCAAATCTCACCAGTTTCCCCCATGCTGTTCTTGCGATAGGGAGTGAGTTCTCACAAGAGCTGATGGTTTTAGGCGTGGCACTTCCTTGCTCTCTCTCTGTTTCTCTCTCTCTCTCATCTGCCATTGTGTGGGACATGCCTTGCTCCCCCTTTGTCTTCTGCCATGATTGTAAGTTGCCTGAGGTCTCCCTAGCCACGCAGAACTGTGAGTCAATTAAACCTCTTTTCTTTATAAATCGCCCAGTCTCAAGTAGTTCTTTACAACTGTGTGAAAATGGACTAATATACCGATGAAGAAACTAAAGGGCAAAATTATTAAGTAGCTTACACGAAGTCACATACCTAGTGTATCAGTCAGGATTGTTCAGAGAATCAGAACAAATTAGATAGATGGATCGATAGAGAGATAATAGATAGTGATTTTACATAATCTATTTATAAATCTATATATTAGGTATACTTTATATATACATACATAGACACCTGTATTAGCCCATTCTCATGCTGCTATAAAGAACTGCCCATGTCTGGATAAGTTATTTTTAAAAAGAGGTTTAGTTGACTCACAGTTCTACAGGGCTGGGGAAGCTTCTGGAAACTTAAAATCGTGGTGGAAGGGGAAGCAAACATATCCTTCTTCACATGGAGACAAGAAGGAGAAGAATGAGAGACAAGCAAATGCGGAAGCCCCTTATAAACCATCAGATCTCGTGAGAATTTACTCACTATCACAAGAATAAAAGCACGGGGGAAGCTGCCCCTATGATTCAATTACCTTCCACCAGGTCCCACCCACAACATCCAGGGCTTATAGGAACTAGAATTCAAGATGAGATTTGGGTGAGGACACAGCCAAACCATATCAATACCCCAAAATATGTACATAGATTTATTATTTATCAAGATATTTGTTATATATAAAGAGATTTATTTTACATAAAAAATAAATATATACAGTATAAATTACATATATACCTCTCCAGTTCCAAAAACATGTTATATACTGTCTCTCACTCTCACTCTCTCTCTAGATCTTTCTAGATCTCTCTCTATAGATACATCTATAGATCTAGAGAGAGTGTGCGTGTGAGAGAGAGAGAGAGTACATAGCATGTTTTTGGAACTGGAGAGGTAAATATCAGAAGAAACTATCAAAATAGTTGAAAGTGTTTGCTTCGTGGATCAGGAATCAAGAGAAGGAAGTTCAAACACAGGGCTGGTGTTTTTCACTATGTAGAACATATAGAACAATTTGATTTTAAACTGCATATATGTATCACAACAATTAAAAATTAAATTAGCGTTAAAAAAAGAAAGCAAGCTTCCAGCACAGTGAGAATCTGGGGGACCGACCACCAGTTTACCTTCTCTAACTCTTCCTTCAAAATCTCTCTGCTACAGTTTAACAAACCTCTTCCACCCTGGTGTCTCTGTCTTCTCACCTAGAGAATGGGACTGCAGAGCTGCCTGGAATGCCAGCAAGTGGACCCACGTGGCAAAGTACTTTCTGATCTTTCTCTCCCTTACAGGTCATCATAGTAAATGTGTTGTGCCCTAATCAGAAGCGAAGGATACAGAAAACCAGGTATGATGTGGCCTCTGCTGGCCTCTCCAAGGACATCTCAAGCCACTCTCCCCAACCCTGATACTGGCCTGCCAAGCTCTTTCCCAGCTCAGGGCCTTGGCAGGCTCTTCCCACCGCTTTGGACATTGTCCCCATTCCCGCATCCCCTGTAGCTGGTTTTGCCTCCTGCTGCAAATTTAATTTGCAGGTATGGCCTTCCTGCAGAGGTGTGGCCATCCCTAACCAAACTAATTAGGCCCTCATTCCATGTTCTCCTCTCCCTTCTCAAAACATAAGAGTATCACATTTTAAATGTGATACTGGTTTACTTGTTTGTTGTCTATTGTTACTCAATAGATTGTAAGTCCCATGTGGGATAGGAGCAAGTTCATTTTATTTTTAAATTTTGCGTAGCACCTGGCAAACAACAGGCCCTCAACTGAATGAATGAGAGGAGAATGGTGGAAGCTAAATGTCACAAGAGGCCACTGTGTTTACACCAAGCCCCTATATGCCTCAGTTAGTTTTGACCAGGTCTCCACTTGACTGAGTCCTCAGGCATAAAAGTCTCTAGTTTAGGCATTAACATGGAAGCATGACATCAATTATTTGCAGTGTCCTGGAGTTCATAGCAGTTAACACTTTACATACAGCATGGCTATGGTCTGATGCCTGTGTCCTCCCAAAATCCATATGTTGAAATCCTAACTCACAAGGTGGCATTAGCAGGTGGAATCTTTGTGAGGTGATTAGGTCTTGAGAGTAGAGCCCTCACGACTGGAATTAGTGCCCTTACAAAAGACCCCAGAGAGCTAGCTTGCCTCTTCGACGATGGGACACAGCAAGAAGGTGCCGTCTATGTATGAACTGGGAAGCAGGACCTCACCAGACACCAAATCTGACCAGTGCCTTGACCTTGGACTTCCCAGCCTCCTGAACTGTGAGAAGTAAATGCCTGTGGTTTATAAGTCACCCAGCCTATGATATTTTGTCATAGCAGGGCCCATGTGAACCAAAACAAGTACTCACTCTAGGCCAGATTCCGTTCCAAGCAATTTACACACAGAAACTCACTGGATTCTCATCACAGCTCTACTAAGAGGGTGGAGTTTTTAATCCCCATTTTACAGATGAGAAAACTGAGACAACAGAGAGCCTAAGCAAGTTTCCCAATCCACGCAGTTGGTATGTCAGGATGCAGACCCAGGGACTGGCTTCGGAGTCTACAGTCAACCACTGCACGACGTCCACGAGAACAACAAAGTCATGTACGAAACATGATGTAGCTTGCTTTGTGAAACGCACTCACTGCCATTACAAGCCCTCACTGTGTGCTAGACACACTCCTGGGCATTTTTCGTATTTGTCTCCTTAGTCCTTTAACACTGCCATCAGATCAAACGATCATTCCCGCTTACAGCTGCCAAAATCCCCGGGGTCTCTTGGCAGGTGAGTTGAGAGCTGCCATTTGAACCCAGGATTCCCTGCCTTGAAAGCCCATATGCATTTTCTGCTGCTTCTTGTGCTTTTGTGCCGGAAGAAGAGGTGTTGGAGGGTTGAGCAGAGCGAAAGAAAGAGAAAAATCAGCCAGTGTCTCCACTAAACATTTCTAATGGCAGGGAGTTAGGTAATGGAGTACATCCCACACATAATGACAGTCACTCCAGCTTGGAAGGAGAAAGCCATTATACCTCCTTCTAAGAATAGACGTCAGCATAATTGAAATGACAATTCTTGTAATCCTCAGATAATAAAGATTATTTTGAAATGAAAATCTTTTTCGGTTTTTCCTTTCTTTTCTTTTTCTTTTTTTATTTACCTACTTGCAAAGACATTTTTCTTTTCAAAGGAAGGTCATTGAGGTCTCCCTCGACGGAAGCCCCACATTCTTTCTGAGCGGGTAAGTCCACCTTGATCGTCCATGCTCTGACGCTGGGCGGCTTTGATTCCGAGCGTTGCAGGAGTGTGGCTAGAGGGTGGATAGAGGATTCGGAGCCATGGCAAATTTTCCAGGAAGGAGAGACGAGGTGACCTACCGGGTCTCTCTCCATCAGCCTCAGAGCCCACGGGCAGTGGTGGAGGAGAAGGAAATTCATCTCCGGAAACTGCTCTCCCGGAGGCCACCGGAAGTCGAAGACAGAAGTGAGATTCAGAAGCTGCTCCAGGGTCACACTGTCTGTCTCTGGATCTTAGGGAAGGAGCTGCCCCTCGCAGTCTCACCTGCGAATCCACTCTATCTCCTCTATCTTCTGTCAGCTGTGTGGCTTGTACTCACCTTCCTGAAATTTCTTTCCCCTTCCCCTGACTAGAATTTTCTGCTTCTATCAATATCCGGGAACTTGAGGGAAGGGGTCATATATTTTTATCTTCTGTTACCAGTAGAATTGTGCCCCCACCAAAAAGACATTAAAATCCTAACTCCCAGCGCCTGCGAATGTGACTACATTTGTAAATAAGGTCCTTGCAGATATAAGTAGTTATGATGTGGTCCTACTGGACTAGGCTAGGAGCTAATCCAATAAGACTGCTGTCAGAATAAAAGGGGATATCTGAACACAGTCGGGCACACAGGGAACACACCCTGTGAAGAGCAGAGTTCTGCAGCCACAAGCCAAGGAGCTACCAGAAGCTCAGAGGGAGGCCTGGAACGGAGCCTCCCCAATGCCTTCAGAAGGAGCACAGCCTTGCCCACACACTGACTCATGCGTCCAGACTGCAGCCCTGGGAGGCAAGAAACCTGCTGTTTAAGCTGCTGTTTTGCAGCCCTGTGTTATGGCAGGCCTGGGAAACTAATACAATGGGTCATGTTATTTGTCTCAATTTCACAGATGGATAAGTTGAGGCTCCAACAAAGGGAGCCACCCAAGATCTCATGGCAGGTAAGAGAGAGTGGGACTGAACTCAGCTCAAGCTGACCCAGGGCCCCAGGGACCGAGGCTGTGGGAACCTGGTTTCTGACTAGGACTTCGCAAAGGGCCTCAGGAGCACAGCTCGGAGACTCCCTGCAGCTGAGCCCCTCTGGGGGAGAAGAGGCCGTGGAGCTGCTGGCCTCTCTGATGGGTGGGAAATAAGCCTCAGGGCCAGCCTCACGCTTCCCGTGATCTTGTGCTCTTCACCTGCCTTGCTCAGGAAAGCTAGGGCCCATCTTTTAATTCCTCCTGTTAGACTAGTCCCCGTTAGAAACATGAACCCAAATGTGGGACTTTCTAATCTTTGCGGGACACTTCAGGGTCTGCTAAGAACCAGGCCCTCTCTGCAGTCACACACAGCAGCAGCGAGAGCAAGACCTGGGGGTGGGTTTTCTTCCAACCTGGGGGCGGGTTTTCTTCCACGTGGTTGAAAACAGTTCCATCCCAGTGGCTGGGGCAGCCAGGGCTAGGCGGAACTAGAGGACCTCTCTCCGAGACACAGGCGAAGGGCTGGGGGAACCTGTTTCAAGGACCGTAAAGTCCTATCCAGGCGCTGGTGCCTGCCTTGGCTTTAAAACAGCCTCCTCCTTGTCACCTGTGCATCTTACCTGCACAAACGGCACCATGGACCCAACGTGTCCCCACCCCTCGCGCACCTGCCCTGCACACTCCCCCCACATCTCTACACCATCCTGAAGAGATGTCATCTTGTCCTCTCATGGTTCCTAGCTGAGCCAAGTCACAATGGCGTTCAGAAGGCAGTTCCGGCCTCATAAGGAGAAAGGAGACACTTGGTGGGGTAGAATGAGCACAGGGCAAGCAGCCCAGAAAGCCACATTCCCATCCTGTCCCCACCTGCCACGATTTAGCTCTGTGCGCCTTGCCTCCACCCCACCTCTTCTTCTGACCAACATCTAAACCTCCTTCAAGATTTAGCTCAAGCCTTGCCCTTGCAAAACCTTCCAGGCCTCGCCACCATGCACAGCCTGGGCAGGCTGCCCACAGGCCCCACGTGCCCTTGGCACACTTACCCCCTGTATTATCAGTGTCTTGGTGCTGTTTGCCAACCTGACTGTGGGCTGCTGAGCTGGGGTGGGGGGGCACTGCAAATTGCCAGTCTATGCCGATGTATTAGAAGCGACCCAAGGGGCAGTCCACGAGCTGGCAGAGGACTTTGCCTGCATGGTGGCCTGAACTCCATCCCTCATTATTCGGTACTTGGGTAGGGCTGGGCAGTACCTGGGAGAGTCACATTATAACTGGGAGCACTGGCCATAGGGCAGGCTGCCTGGGCTCAAACTGTGGCTCTGCTACTTAGTCGTTGTACAGAATCTTGAGTATGCTGCTTAAAAGCCCTGTGCCTCAGCTTCCTCGTCCATAAAATGGGAAGACTACAAGTGACTCTTACAGAAATTATGTGGGTCAAATCCACATAAAGCACTTGGAAAAAGGTCAGGCACACAGTGAGTGCTCAGTAAATGGCAACTTTTCTTCTCATTGTTGACCCATCTCTCTTTCCAACATCTGGTACATAAGTCAAAGGCAAATGATCTTACCACAGCAGAAGAGTCCCCTTGTTTATAAAACAAGGGGATTAAATGAACCGACCATCAACCTCTCTTCCATTCTGTCTTCTGATTCGGAGGTGCATTTCAGACTGCCATGCAAAGTCCTCCTCCAGTCCCCAGGATTGTCCCCTTCCAGCACCAAACCAACACACCAGCATGCAGAGGCAGGGAGGCCACAGTGCAGGAAGGGACAACTCCTGCCAGCAGACAAGCAGAAGCATTTGTGCTGAGGTTTACAATGGTTCGTAGAAGCCTTGCAGGCTGGTCTGTTTCACGACATCCAGGTAGGCATTTTGTTTATGCCCAGAAACCTGAATGGTGACAATTAGTTTCCAGCTCTGTAACACTGTCCCCTTCAACCAGTCAGGTCCCACCCTCCCTGCTCATTAGGGTGAAACTCTTGTTAGTGGCTTTGCAAGTTGGGGGACGGGAAATCATCAGAAGCGGGTGGGTGAGC
Source organism: Mandrillus leucophaeus (assembly GCF_000951045.1). Classification (NCBI taxonomy): domain Eukaryota; kingdom Metazoa; phylum Chordata; class Mammalia; order Primates; family Cercopithecidae; genus Mandrillus; species Mandrillus leucophaeus. The sequence goes on from NW_012104253.1 coordinate 7,573,459, forward strand.
TCCTGCAAGTATAGACGTCTCACTTCCTCCCAAGGCAGCCCACGGCCCCCTCCTCTCCACCTCCCTCATGCCAAGCTTACCTCCTCTCCCTGGGCAGGTGGGGCAAATGCTTATCATCTGCCTAATTGTGGAACATGATAATATGCTAGATTTCAAAATAATTAGGCTGATGGTAATGAGGGTTTGATGGTTTCTGCGCAATTAGACGGATGGACACAAACACTTTGTTTTTAACCTATGCTGGGGCTAATGACCTCAAGTGGGAATATGGCAGTGCTGCATTTTAAAAGGAGGAAAAAAATACCCTGGGAACCTCAAAGAAAATAAATCACAGGGCGGGCTCCTTCCCACAGGTTCGTTGCTCTGGATACCTGACCAGATGTTCCCCAGACATCCATAATGAGGGATTTCAGGCCAAGGGGGACGTGGCGTCAGAGGAGCTAGCTCGCTCTGGGTTTGAATCCTTTCTGCTGCACCTTTTGCTCTGCAACATGGTGCAAGCCACTTATCCTTGCAGAGTTTCAGGTTTTCATCCATAAAATGGGGATGATAACGTCTACTGTGCAGGGCTCTTGTGAGTTCCTGGCACCTGGTAAATGTGTGATAAAGATTTGGTGGAGGCCAGGCGCAGTGGCTCACGCCTGTAATCCCAGCACCTTGGGGGGGCGGATCATGAGGTTGAGAGTTCGAGACCAGCCTGGCCAACATGGTGAAACCCTGTCTCTACTAAAGATACAAAAAATTAGCTAAGCGTTGTGGCACACACCTATAATCCCAGCTACTGGGGAGGCTAAGGCAGGAGAATCACTTGAACTCGGGAGGTGGAGGTTGCAGTGAGCTGAGATTGTGCCATTGCATTCCAGTCTGGGCGACAAGACAAGACTCTGTCTCAAAAAAAAAAAAAAAAAAAATGGAATAGGAGGAACAGGGCAAGCTCAGAGCAAAAGAATCAAGAGGCCAGAGCATGGCAGAGCCAGATACGGGCAGTGAGAACTTTTCAACGGCCGAGTAGAATTGGCATCATCAAAGGTTCAGGTAACATTGGCTGTTTAGAAATTCCCTTTAAAAAAAGAAAAAAGGAAGAAAAAAAAAAAAACCCAGAAACAACCAGTTTAATTGAGGCTTAGATTAGAGTCACAGTTCCACCATTACAGAACCATGGGGCTTGAGAAAACTGCCTTTCTCTCTGCGAGCCTCAGCTGCCCTGTGCATTCAGCTGAAGCCTATATCCATCTCACCTGTCAATGCATGGGGACCAAGGTCTGCAAGGTCAGACTAGGGGGTAAGGTCCTAGAAACCCCACGAATGCGTCAGAGCTATCAGACAACATGGCAGTTATGAGTGGGTACCCATGGATTGTTATCTCAAGGCAGGTGACAGAGCAGGTTGGGAGAAAATGACCTCAGGGCATGGGCAGGTGGACGGTATTTAGTAGGGGGAGTTATTCACCCAACACACATCTTCTGGGTTGTTGGTCTATTCAGGACCCAGCGCTCATGCTTGAAAGAAAGAAATAACGTTCAGCTCCTGCCAGGTGAGTTATCACAGCACAAAGTGTCAGGCCATTTAAGTGAAGTTTGGAGGGGGCATAAAGGACAGAATGACGAACTCTGCCTGGACAAGCCAAGGAAGGCTTCCTAGAAAGACTCAGCCTAGGCCTTGAAGGATGGATTGATGTGGCCTTGCACCAAGCTCGGGGAGTCAAGGTTAAAATTCCAACATACCGTGTATGTGAGTGACCCAGGGAAATACATTTCTCCTTAATTCCTGGAGAGAAAACTAAAAACTGTCTTGACAACTGCAATTGAGGCAGTTTTCTCTGCCTCACAATTTTGTATGGCTAGGCTGCTCCAGCAACCACTACCAAGTTGTCTACCTGTCCTCACCCTCCTTCACTGCCACTCTGTCACCAGGCTAAGTCTGGTCGGGAGTCACCAACACCAAGAGGGAAGGCACGGCACCCGAGGAGTGTGGTTGGTCAGCACCAGGGACAGAGACACGGCCGTCGCATGCGTCAGTCACCCAGCATGCCGCTCGTATCTAGACCCCCACTGGGGCTTTTATGACCTGTCCTCCGAATCCATATTCAGGGCCACTTTCTCCTCTTATGACATTTTGTGGCACTATTAGCAAACCAGGTGCCAAGTTTTGCTGGATTCAATTCAATGTTTCAGCACTGCACTTGGAGACTTTTTCCAGGTGCCATTTTCCTCCAAACTGACAGGAGCCCCACAGACGCCAGGTATTGTGACACCCTCTGTGAGTGTGGGAGTAGGAGGCTGGAGCCCACTGGGCTCTGATCCTGGGGCCAGAGAGAGAAGAAGGGCAGATGTTTAATTGAAGGCAAGGTTCTCAGGACTCCCATGGGCCTCACCTGAGTCCCAGGCTGATGCTTCCTGCAATCCCCCCTTATAGGAGAGAAGCCCACGGGGCCTTGCTCTGATTGGCTCTGACTTCTCTCTGGCCCTGGGGAGCTACCCCGCTCCCCTAGGAAGCTAGTCCAAATAGCAGAAAGAAGGAGGATCTGCTCACATTTCAGTTAATGGGAGTGAGGGGAATCCTGGTGATGAAGAAAAGTGTCCATCAGTCCAGTCCAGTCCAGTCCCCCAGTCCAAAAGTCAGAGCCTGTGGTGCTCAGCCTGTTGGTGCCACTTTCCTGGTTAGCCACTGTCACTCCATGAGCCACACCAAACAAAAACTTATGCACTGGGCTTGTGACACCTGCCTGTCTCACAGGGTGGTTGGGCAGATCATGGAACCTTACTGGCCCTCCACCCACACTTCTTCATCCCTGTATGCCCTGCTGGACAGAGCAGCCTCATGACATTCCTGAAGTGTCCACTCATTTTAAACTTGGGGCACTTGGCTTTGCTGTCAGTAATTACTCAGTGCATGTTAGCCACTCGTATTGTCATGAGGGCACCTGCTATGCACCAGGCGCTGTGCTAAACATTGGAACTTTAATGGTGGACATGGGAATCCCACTGTCAACCATCAAATGCCTATATTTTATGATAAGTATTTGCTGACCCATGGTTTCACCCAATAGACAATGGCTTCTCAATGTGCCAGCACCACGGTGCAGCACCACAGCTCACCCACAGGAGGCGCTCCATCTTAGCCAAGCGAATAAAGACAATGGAAAATATTGTGAAAATACTGTAAAGTGCCAAAAGAATGTGAATTGTTATTAACAGGAGAAATACAAAATGTCCTAGCCATTCTGCCACAGATAGGAAAATCAGAAGAAACAGCAGAAAGATGGAAGATCCACTTATGTTTGAGTGAATAGAGTGGTGCCCAACCTTTTTGTTTCCAGGGAACAGTTTCATGCAAAACAATTTTTCCATGGACCAGTGAGGTGATGGGGGAGGGGATGGTTTCAGGATGAAACTGTTCCACCTCAAATTATCAGGCATTAGTTAGATTCTTATAAGGAGCACGCAACCTAGATCCCTCACATGCCCTGTTCACAATAGGGTTTGTGCTCCTAGGAATTTTTTTTTTTTTTTTTTTTTGAGATCGAATCTCGCACTGTCACTCAGGCTGGAGTGCAATGGTGCGATCTTGGCTCACTGGAACCTCTGCCTCCCAGGTTCAAGCGATTCTCCTGCCTCAGCCTCTCCAGTAGCTGGGATTATAGGCACCTGCCACCACACCTGGCTAATTTTTTGTGTTTTTAGTAGGGACAGGGTTTCACTATGTTGGCCAGGCTGGTCTCAAATCCCTGACCTTGTGATCCGCCTGCCTCAGCCTTGCAAAGTGCTGGGGGTACAGGCATGAGCCACCGCACCTGGCCAGCTCCTATGAGAATCTTCTGCCGCCGCTGATCTGACAGGAGGCGAAGCTCAGGCATTAATACCCTGCCGCTCACTTCCTGCTGTGCAGCCCGGTTCTTAACAGGGCATCCACCAGTACCAGTCCATGGCCCAGGGGTTGAGGACCCCCCGAGTTAATGGAAGCCAGGGGAATCCTGGTAATGATGAAAAGTGTAATCCAATAAGATTGTAAGGGTTGTGGGAGCTCAGAGAAGGAAGAGGTCCTCTTTTAGCTGAGCTAGTCAGAGCCTCTTATGGTAGAGGGGGTATTTCAGCTGGAACATGGAGAGATGGGCCAGAGAGGTAGTGGCACTGGCAGGTCTGAAGGAATGGATGAGAGGCAAGGACTGGTTGGGTTTGACCAGATCAAATCTTCAACACATTGGCTGAATTTCTAACATTGGCTGTTTAGAAATTCCCTTTAAAAAAAAAAAAAAAAAAAAGGAAAAAAAAAAAAAAAAAAAAAGGAAAAAAAAAACAGAAACAACCACTTTAATTGAGGCTTAGATTAGAGTCACAGTTCCACCATTACAGAACCTGCTGTCCCCATGGTACTGACAAGGCCACTGAGGCTCAGAAGACCCATAACAGCCCAGGAAGTGGGTACAGGACCCACACCCCGTCCATCTGAGCCCAAAGCCTCCGCCCTTAACCCTTTTCCCAGGCCCTTCTGGAATCAGGAGTTACAAAGGAACACAGGAATCTCTCTTTAACCAGTTCCTGAACAAGATTCAGGTGCAGAAGCAGAGCTCTGGGTGGACCCACACGTTCCAAATGGGGAGGGAGGATGAGGTTATAGGCAAAGGACAGACCACAGTGGCCCTTGGATAATGAACTTTAATCTGAAGGGAGCCACAGAAGGCTTTAGAGTGGAAAAGTGGCACCATCATTGCCGTGAAGGTAAGATGAAAGATAGATTGGAGAAGGAGAGAAACTGGAGGCAAGAAGCCCTCCTGGGAAACTGTTGGAATCATCCGGTCATCGAGTAATGACAGCCTAAACCAGGGCAGAGGTAGCAGTGATAGAAAGAGGGGGATGGAATTGAAAAATATGATGGAATAGAATTGGCAGGACTCACAACTGATTGGATGTGGGGGAATGAAGCCAGTCAAAGATGACTTATTCAAGATGCCGTTGGTGTTTTTAATATAAAATATAAATATGAACACACACGATCATATATTCTTTAATACTTATCTGATTTGAAGAAATAGCCCCCTATCTCTCAGCTCCCAAAGACTTAGGATGACTCAAGACAATATTAATAATGATGTATTTTATAGTATATGAACTTTGCCATCTGTGGTAGAAGCATCAAAAAGTCAATATGAGTAAATTGACAAGCTTGTCAATGAATGAAATTAATTTTCTTTTTCTGCTGCATCGCTAAACATAATTTCAGAATGTCATGGTAATATTCACTGTCCATTATCATGGCTGTGCGACAGAGACAGTCAAGTTAAAATATGCAAAGAAATGGCTTTATCATAGCATCTAATGCACAAGAAGCACATGCACCCACTGAAACAGGCATTTGCTCCAGGGAGTACACAGACCCTAATTTCTTGTCTCAGAATTTGTCAGATTTGCAGCTGAGAGACCTCTGCCCTTTGAACGTGAGAAAATGGATTTTAACATGTTGCCCAGTTTTAACCTACACCCAAACGTTCTCTAGTAGAACAGATGGTCAGGCCTAGCGTGAGACCTTAGGGATCAGAAAGTCTAGCCTCCTAGTTTGAAAAACAGGGAGAAAGAGGCTTACAGAGGATGCCACACAGCAGAGCTGGGATTTGAACCCAGGCTTCCCAATTCTGGAATCTGGTCAGCATCAGCAGGCCCTTCTGCTGAGGAGGAGATGGGAGAAGGGCTGCCTAGAGGGTGTGGCCACTGGCTATGGAAAGAAAGCAGAGATCAGCTTGAGTAGCCCAGAAGAACATGTGGGCAAGAATGCCAGCTCATTGGTGCAGTCAACCAGTCATTGAGCAGGTGCTAGGGACAAACAGTGCTTTAAGCTTTGGGGGCTCAGCAGAGAACCAAACACACAGAGCCTCTGCCCTCACAGAGTTTACAGTCCAGTGGGGGGAGACCAAAGTGTGTAGTGAATAAGTAAATAATCAAGGAAAATGTGGATTGTGATGAATGCTCTGAAGGAAACGAACAGGGTGACGAGGGAGAAGGCAGCTGGGAGGTGGCCTAGTGTGGATGAAAGGGACTTCCCTGAGGAAGGGACTCCCGGTGTCTGATCCTCTGAGCCACTCTTTGCAAACAAACAGAAAAGGAACAGGGGCCATTTCAGCTCCTTCCTGTGTCCCCTTTGCAGAGTGTGAGCTTGTTTAGACCTCTCAGCAGCCCAACGGGGTACGTCCTGCTGTTCCCATGGTACTGACAAGGCCACTGAGGCTCAGAAGAGCCATAACAGCCCAGGAAGTGGGTATAGGACCCACACCCCGTCCGTCTGAGCCCAAAGCCTCCGCCCTTAACCCTGCGTCACAGGCAGTTTTGTTCAGTTCAGCATCTCTCGTTTGGGTTCTGCTTCTCTCTCTACTTGGAACTTTCCGAAGGCAGGCCTCCTAAAACCTGTCACAGCTATGAGGCAAGGGTTGATGGATTCCCTCAGGAGCCCACATTGCATCAGAATCAATGTGGGCTGCAGAGCCTGGCAAAAGCCACCATGGTGGCCTTGCGATGTCATGAAAAGAAGGCTGAAGGTCAAGGCTTCAGTAAACCAGCGGCCCCTGCTGGGCCTCACTTCCATCATCTCTAAAATGAGAATAAAAACACTTACCCTGCCTACACCGCAGGCTCTTGGGACAATGGAACGAATGGGAAAACGAATGAAAAACGTCAGTTTACACATCGCCTTCGCGGCAGCACACTCTTGGGGGGCCAGTGTGTATCAACACCTGCACATATACCAAGAACTTTACTGCATCAGTGTCCTTATTCTGAAGATGGCCACATGGAGACTCGGAACAGTTAATTGATTCTTCAGCGCTACGGGGAAAGCTAGAAATTGGGTCTTTCTGAAGTTAAAGCCCATGCTCCACCACCGAAGGAGAAATATCTTCATCCTTGGCCAAGGCAAACACGCTCCGTGCCGCGTCTCTGCTGCAGCCGCTCACGGGGAATGGAGTCACAGAGCCTTCCCATGGGGGCTTCCTCGGGGTGCCCGAGCAGAACAGAGAGCAGCAGTCGCTGAAGAGTGGACGCTTTAGGTGAGGCACTTTATTCCAAAACTGGAATCCCGCAGCTTCACACGCTCACACAGAGAGTTCGTTCCCCGGTTCTGGGCCACACCTAAATGGCTTTTCCTTTCCTTGCCGACAGAGGAAATTGCTTCGTGAAAGCCAGTGGCCTTTTTTATTTTCTCTCAATGGTTGGAAGGGTTTTTTGCCTTCCAGTTGACAACGTGGATGACAAAGATGGATTTTCTGAGCAAATATTTGTGTTGTTTGTGACCGCGTTTGTGAGGCACAGAGCAGGCAGCTGGATAATGGAGCCCCTTTGGGAGAGGAGCTGAGGACCAAGTTTTTTTGCACCTTGGTCCTTTTGGGCCATGCCACTAAATGGAACTTACTGTCCCATTAATGAGTTTTCTCTCCGGAGATTCGTGTGACCATTTCGACTCTAAAGTCCCTGCCTAATGGACTATTGAACAACAGAGAGCGCACACGCTTCATCTCAGAGGCTCCCTGTTCAACATACAGCAGTCCCCAATTAACCCTGGGCTTAAAAACCAGAGTGGCAAAGTGACTCCCAGGCCAGCCCCTGGAAAAAGGCCTAAATTGGTATGATGTAATTGCTCTCCCACCCTGAAGAAGGCCAGTGTGGCCACCATCTGAGCAGTGGATGCTGAGCCCCTCGGTGGCCAAGAATCAATTTTTATCCTCAACATGCCACACTTGCATTTCTACTCATTAGGAGCCTGATGATGACCCCAGTGAGTGAGGCCCACAGGACCAGAGACTTCAAGCAGCTGCCTGGAAAATGGGTCTATGATAAAAGTGGGGTCAGCCAGAAAGGTCAGTCCCCAAGATGCCCAAGGGGGAGGCAGACAAACATGCTCTTCCCAACTGGAATGGGACAAGGATTTCTTCTTCTCCAGAACCTCCTTGTTTCACCTTGACTATAGCCTGCTGAGATTTGCAACACCTCCTATTCTACGTAAAATGTAAATCTGATTGCCAATGGCCCCTCCCTGCTCACAACCCTTCAATGGCTCCCTATTACCCTCTGAGTAAAATCCAAGCTTCTTAGGGTGTAATACAAGACCTCAATCTGCATCTCCAGTCTTACCTTCCTCCCCCATGTGCCTCCTCAGACTTGATCCCTAGAAATACCCAGTTGCTATGGGTTAGGGTTAGGATCCATGTGCCTTTGTTGTTTTGCACCCTGAGCCCTACTGCAGCTGCACCCCCTTCCCAAAAGTCCTTCTGCTCACTCCTTTCTGTCCTCCAGACCTCACTGCAGATTTATTCCCTTGAAGAAAACTCGGGTTGGGACCTCCACGCACCCCCATGGCTCTTATTGAAGTTCCCTCACTCTGTTCCCATAACAGCCTATGATGACCACAAACACAGCATTCATTGCAGAGACCTGAAATTATTTGTTTGGGTGTCTTTCCCGGCTAGACCAGGGTTTTCCAACCTTGGTACTACCGATGTTTGGGGTCTGTTAGTTATTTGTTGTGAAGAGACTTTCTGTGCATTGTAACAACTAAACATTTCTCCAGACATTGCCAGCAGAATGGCCCCCAGTTAAGCACGTCTGGGGCAGACCATAAGCTCCTGAGGATACACAGAGCAAGAGCCCATGGAGGTCAGAGATTCCTGAGAATGATCCCCACTGCCCTCCTCCCCAGCTGAGGTGTCCAGGAGCAAGGTGCCTCCCCTCCCTGAACCTCAGTTTCCTCACCCATCGAATGGGGATAATGACGTGTGGCTTAGGGCTGCTGAGAGTAGCAGCCACGGGTAATGCTGACAGTCAATAGGCATTGCTCTATCATGCAACTGCACGTCTTACTTTTTTTTGTTTGTTTGTTTTTTTGTTTTTGCTTTTGAGACAGAGTCTTGCTCTGTTACCCAGGCTGGAGTGTAGTGGCATGATCTTGGCTCACTGCAACCTCCACCTCCTGGGTTCAAGTAATTCTCTTGCCTCAGCCTCCCCAGTAGCTAGGATTACAGATGTGCACCACCATGCCCAGCTAATTTTTGTATTTTTAGTAGAGACAGGGTTTTGCCATGTTGGCCAGTCTGGTCTCAAATTCTGACCTCAAGTAATCCGCCTGCCTCAGCCACCCAAAGTGCTGAGATTACAGATGTCTTACTTTAAATACGCAGGAAACAGTGCTAGATTCAGATTCACCTGACCCTTGTTGAGCTCTGCCATGTCCCAGACTTTCATGAGTGTCATCCCATTCAGTGCTCACCATGATTACTGTCAAACATTTACAGGTAAGGAAACTGATGCCCCGGCATCAGCTGACTCACCCGAGACCTAAGTCGTCACCTGTTGAAGCTCAGGTTGGAACCCCATCTTCCAGATCCTAGACTGCTGGGGTCTCTTTCCTTTCCAGAACCTGGCAGATGCCCTCCCTCTTATGCCCAGCTCTCATCCCAGCTTGTCTGGTGGCTCCTGTCCATCCTCAGGCCATGTCTTCATGCCAGTTCCTGCTCATGGCACCCAGTCTGTGCTCATGGCACCTGCATTTCTCATGATCCTGTCCCCCATCCCTAGTAAGCCATAACCTCCAGGAGGGCTGAGATAGAGATGAGTTTTGCCAGTTTGTCCAGAGCATGGTGCAGCACTGACACAAACCATGTATTGAATGCATGAATGAGTGAGGAATGAATAAAGAAAGGTAAGCTAACGGGACTGAACTCTAACCAGGACCATGGCACTCAGCATGCCAAAGAGAGTTTCCTCGGCTCTCAGAAGGTCTTTTCTATGCAGGTGATTCCAACCTCTTCCAGAGACACTGCCTCCTTACAGAAGCCCAACACACAACATTAAACAGGGATGATTATATAGCAGTGACACTCAAAGCTGCATTTCTGTAGAAGGTGGCTCAAGCTCAGTGATGCATGGTCAAGCAGAGGCTGAGGCAAAGCCGTCATAGCCTAGCGGTCAGTGGATGTGGAGGGACTTCACCTGAATGTTTGGGCCCCTGACTTCGTCAAGTTCCTCCACTTCCCGTGCACTCTGAACACCAGCTCTCCTACTGTTCCAGCGTCCCCCAGACAATGCTGGGCCCTGACCGCTGCTTTCAAACCACTTGTCTGCTCCTCCCTGTGGTTTCAGCCTCTGCCTAGATGTGGTGTTCTGGGAAGGCCATCCTTCCCTCCCGCTTGGACAAGCCCCCATCGTGCCTGCATTTCCCCAGCACCCTTCTCCAGTTGCATCCCTGTCAAAAACCATCAAACCTATCTGGGTGCACCCACCACCCAGGCGGTGGCGCACTCCCGTTATCCCAACACTTTGGGAGGCTGAAGCGGGTGGATCACCTGAGGTCAGGAGTTCGCGATCAGCCTGACTAACATGGTGAAACCCCGTCTCTACTAAGTACAAAAACATTAGCCAGGCATGGTGGCGCATGCTTGCAATCCGAGCTACTTAGGAGGCTGAGACAGGAGAATCGCTTGTACCTGGGAGGCAGAGGTTGCAGTGAGCTGAGATCGCGCCATTGCACTCCAGCCTGGGCAACAAGAGAGAAACTCCGTCTCAAAAGACAAACAAACAAACAAACAAACAAACACCCTTCAATGCTTAGCTCTTCCGCTGCAGCACCCCTAGTGCCCGGCACGTCACAGGTGCTCAGTAAACTCGTCCAAGATGGAGGAATGAATGCATTTTGCACAGGTACTCACGTCTGGGATGTGGTGGCCTGGTTCCCCTGAACGCTGAGTCTCTGTAAGTCCCCTGCTTATTCCATAATCACCAGGCAACCCCGTGATGAGGACTCCACATCTCTCATGAGGCCCACCCATAGGAGAGAATATCTCAGTCACAACTCAGGAATTCTGAATGACACACTGTTTATAATTCTCACTGGAATTGAGCACATTGATTCTGGCTTCATTAAAATAAAACCAAGCACCATGGTGACTCCTTGCAAGGAATTGCCCACACATTTGCCCACTACCACCCTCTCTCCCCGGACAAATATTGAAATGGTCCCCCCTTTGCCTCCTCCCACCTCCCAAAAAAGAAGGGGGGTGGAGAGAAGAGAGGAAAAATCGACAGTAATCTTGCATCTGTCTCATCTCTTTGTAAAAGGAAAGCAGTATTTACTGAAAAATATTGTACAAAAGCATCTCTCCCCACAAGAAAAAAGATGTAATCATCTATTTAGTAAAAAAAAAAAAAAAAAAATGCAGTTTCTTAAAAACACAGCCGTACTCTGCATATGGTCTGTTTAAATGCATTTTATTAAGAGTTATACTACTTAATGATGGCTTAAAGAATTGCTACATAAACAATACCATTTTAGCATAAGAGGGTTTGAATATTTCTAATTCAAGCCAGTAAAAACTCACTCTTCAGTGGTTTATGAAACTTGAATACGTTGATGTGGCAGCACTCAATTAATGTCAGGCCGTATGGATTTCAATCTGGCTTGAAATATATTTAAACAAATGAAGTAGATACAAATGTTGGCTCTTTGGCCAGCCAGGGCTAAAAAATCCATTTTCTAGCCCATTTATAATAAGAACTAATTTGAATGTAATTTATCTAAAGCACAATGTTTCCTAATTTTTACATGCAACCATTACTTACAGTTTAAGTAATAGTTATATCCATGGATCTTAGTGCACTTAATTGAAAATGCATGTTATTAAAATCCAAGACTTAATCCTTCAAAAATAAAAGCATTATCCTAAAGAATAATTGAATACTCAGACTCAGAGCAAGGGGAGGGGCGGCCAAAGCTTTCTTTAAAAAAAAAAAAAAACTCCCCTTTAAATACCGCACTTCTCTCTCTTTACGTGGTATTAGAATTATGTCAGAGTGAAATTAGCCACTCTCGACCCGTTATTTCAATTCAGATTACAACTGCCTCTCATCCAAGTGTCAGACTTGGCACCAGAGTCAAATCCGTCTGCCGAGGAATGACATGTCAAGGGTGACAGTGACAAATTGTCACTAAGTGAGGAATAACACATGACAGGGCATGTGTCCGTAATGAGGCATATGCATGCCAGTAAGCCTCAGGACGCGCGGGGCTGAGGGCGGAATGCTGGAAGCGCTCCGGATGCTGCAAGTTCTCATTAGGGCTCCGCGCCTCCTTGGATGGGAGTTTCCATCATTAAAATAAATAAATAATAAATAAGCTCCTAAGTGAACAACACATGGACAAAGGCCTATTCTGGTAAAGAAAAAAAACAGAAAAGAAAAAAAGAAATCCAAATGTTTGTAAATTTCTTCTTGAGGGCTTAAAATAAAATAAAGCTTTTCTTCCTGACCTCATCTTCCATCTTCATGATTTGTTTCATCCTTTCTTCCTTTAACTTCATCAAGATCAAGGAAACACAAACTCCAGAATGAAATAATTCTTTCTCTGTGTGTTTGTACAAATATTTCCATGAGCACTTTGAGAGATGGTCCCATTTGCTAAGCGGAGGCTGTCACAGAGACATTTCACAAAGGTACCCCAAGAGTGAATTTCTCATTGGTCTCCAGTGAAAATAATGGCATTTTCACCCCAAGCAAAGAGCCAGCAACTAGGAGGAGGGTGTAGAGGCAGGTGAGATATACCATCATGAAAAATTAACTCAAGGCCACAAAATAGGAAGCATTCAGAAAGGAAGATAGAATCACCTATTGTTCTGTTTTGCTGTGCTTTGCTTTGTTTCATTTTGTTGTCTTTAATTTCCTGCGTAGGACCTCTGGAATCGTTGCTTGTCCCAATGAAGAAAAATATTTTTATACCCAAGTCACATGGATGCATAATGGAGTGCTGTTGGATTTTATTGGATAGATGGATAGCTGGATGGATGAATGGATGGATAGGTAGACGGATGGAGGAATGGATAGCTGGATGGATGGGTGAATGGATAGGTAGATGGATGGAGAATAGATAGGTAGAGGGATGAAGGATGGTTAGGTAGATGGATGGATTGGGAATGGATAGGTCAATGGATGGGGGAATGATAGATGAATAGGTGAAGAGATAGTTGGATGGATGGGTGGATGGATAGGGGGATGGATGGATGAATGGATGGATGGATGGATGGATGGATGGATGGATGGATGGATGGATGGATGGATACATGAATGGGAGGATGGGTAGATGGATGGATAGGTGGAGGGATAGTTGGTTGGATAGGTGGATGGACAGATGGAGGGATAGTTAGAAGGATAGGTGGATGGTAAGGGTAATGGATGGATGGATGGATGGATGGATGGATGGATGGATGGATGGATGGATGGACGGACGGATGGATGGATGGATGGCTATGTAGATGGATAGGGAATGGGTGGGTAGATAGATTGGGGGATGAATAGATGCATGTGTAGGTGGATAAATAGTTGGATGTTATGGGTGGATGGATAGGGGGATGTTTGGGGGAGTTGGATGGATGGAATGAGAAGTTGGGAACGACATAGCCAGGTCTGCATGGTAGAAAGACTGCTCCGGCTTCAGTGTGTGCAAGCAAAGAGGAAGCAAGGTAATGAGATAATGGAAGCAAGGTGATGAGAGAGGCATCTGCTGCAAACTCCCACCTTTGAAATAATACAGCCCAAGAGAAAGTGCTGAAAGAGATCAGGAGAAGTAAACAGGTTTAAGGGATGTTAGAAAGCAATAATCAACAGAAATGTGTTAACTAGCTGGATTTGTAAAGTGGAGAGAGAAATCCTAAGTGATTCCCAGGTTTCTGGTAGAATAGTAGAACTACTGACTACAACAGCAACACAAAGAGCAGGTTTTAGAAGGCAGTGATAAACTGACCATTTGGAAAATGCTGAAATCTTGGGAAGGAATCTAGATTTGGGAGCCCTCAGCACATTGATAGGAATTCAAGCTGCAAGGGTAGAAGAGAGAACTCTGAAATCAAAGACTTTATTTTAGCAAAATTGGAGCAGACTCAAGGGGCAACATTTACACATTTCTATAGCACATGTTTTTTATGTGCAAATCTACATCTTTTAAGTTTTAAACACTAGTTTGTAATCTGCTTCTTTTCTCAATAAAAATATCATGGACATTTTCATTTATCCTTTTTTTTCCACATCATTTAAAGGCTGTTTCAATTTATGAATATGTCATAAATTACTGAATCTATCTCTTATGGTCAGGCATTTACATTATTTCTAGGTTTTCCCTATCATATGCATCTTCCTGTGATTTTGGTTTTAAATAACTGATCTTTGCAAGGGCTCCCAAGAGCTTAACTGTGATCAAAAGGAGGGTGAAGAGGAGACGTGAGATGCAGAGAGCCAAGGTGCTCTCAGTGAACACGCTGGGAACAAGAGGTCCAATGATGAGAGGTAATTCAGGGATCACACACCATCTGGGGTGAGAGGAAAGATGAAGATATCCAAGGTGGCTCTTCTAAGAATTCCTGTCTGCCTCTGCACCTCAACAAGTTTCATGAAGCCTCTCCAGGAAATTTCTTAATAAACTATTCATTTAAAAGTCACTTATTAAATTCAAGTCACAAATATCTATGTATTGCTTCTGATTGGCCTAGATAGACCTAAAGCAACCTAAATATCTAGTGACTTAACACAATGGAGTTTACTTTTGCTCCTGCTAAACATCACAATGTCCATTGTAAATCTGCAGGAGACTCTGCTCCATAGCGTCCCTCAGGGATCCAGGCTGACAGATGCTGCACCACTGAACAGTTTCACCATCTGGAAGATTCTGCCTCTTTAGTTGCCATGGTAGAGGAAGAGAGATTAGAGAATCTCACATGGGCTTTCCACTACCCCTGCCCAGAAGTCTCAGACATCATTTCTTCTCACAGTCCATGGGCTAGAACTGACCACAGGATCCAACCTACCTGCAAGGAAAGCTGAGAAATGTGGGAAGATGAATGGAATACTGAGTGAGCTTTCCTGTCTCTGTCTTAGATATAAATAGCATATCCAAGCTGCCTCAACCTGGGACAACAAAATAAGGTCACTCTTCCATTAAATGCCCACTGTACAATGGCAAAAGATTAGAAATAGCCTAAATGTCTATCAAAGGGAACTTATTAATTATATCACATCTATCATAGAATATATTTTAATCACAAAGAGAAGGCATTGATATATTTCAAAAGAGAATGTATCAATATGAAACAATTTCAAACTATGAAATGAAGAAATTATTACACAGAACAGAATGCACAGAATACTACCATTGGGCAGAAGGGGATATATTTGTGATTGAATATTTGTGAATATTGAATTTTGAATATTTGTGAAATGTCTCTGATAGGACACACAGGCAGCTGGTGACATTGGTTGTCTTTAGGCAGAGGAGGAATGGCTGAGGCATGGGAGTAGATAGGACAATTTTCACTGCTATTCTTTCTATTTATTTATTTTGCTTATTTATTTATTTATTTATTTATTTGAGATGGAGTCTCGCTCTGTTACCCAGGCTGAAGTGCAATGGCACAATCTTGGCTCACTGCAACCTCCACCTCCCAGGCTCAATTCTCCTGCCTCAGCCTCCCAAGTAGCTCAGATAACAGGTATGTGCCACCATGCCTGGCTAATTTTCTTTTTTCCTTTCTTTTTTTTTGAGACGGAGTCTTGCTGTCTCTCAGGCTGGAGTGCAGTGGCACAATTGTTGTTGTTGTTGTTTAGGTCTTTGAGTTTCAATATACCAATCCTGTATTTAGTTTGTTAAGTGTATACCTAAGTATTTCACTTTTTTCTGAAGCAGTTGTAAATGGTTTTGTGGTTTTTTTTGTTCGTTTGTTTTTGTTTTTTTGAGACAGAGTCTTGCTCTGTTGTCCAGGCTGGAGTGCAGTGGTGTGATCTCAGCTCACTGCCACCTCTGCCTCCCAGCTCCAAGCAATTCACCTGCCTCAGTTTCCCGAGTTGCTGGGATTACAGGTGCCCACCACCACGCCCGACT
>NW_012104253.1:7591927-7595190 GCF_000951045.1 Mandrillus leucophaeus
CCCTGCGGGGAGGGGACCAGTGTAGACAGAGCCTGAGCCTCTGGGGGGAGGTGACTGAGGGCAGAAGGTAAGGAGGAGAAGAAGGGCTTGGATGCAGGGAGAGTAGGTAGTTATTCAGGCAAAGGGAGGAGTGTGTTTTACATGGGCCACAGAGGAAAGTGAGCTGGGCGTGTTACCACTGAGTTAGTAGTTGGACCCTGCACAGCCATCTGCGGAGGGCCGTGGTGGGTGTCTGGTGACCTTAGACTGCTCAGAGCGGAGCCACCATGGGGAAGACACGTCTACCCTGGGTGAGATTGAGAAAGGGCACTCTCCTGTACGTATTAGTCTGCCAGGGCTGCCAGCACACAGCACCACATGCTGAGCAGCTTAAGCCACCAAAATGCATTGCCTCACCGTTCCAGAGCCCAGATGTCTAAAATCAAGGTGTCGGCAGGGTTGGTTCCTTTTGAGCAATTTGAGGAAGAATCTTCCACTCTGCTCTCCTAGCTTCTGGTAGTCTCAGGTGTTCCTTGGCTTATAAATGACTAAATTCTCTTCTTATCTTCACATCCTCCTCCCTCTGTGTGTCCATGCCCAAATTTCCCCTTTTTACCAGGACACCAGCCATATTGGATTAATAACTTCATTTTAACATGATTTCCTCTGTAAAAAGCCAATCTCCAAATAAAGGCACATTCTGAGGTATTTGGGGGACATAATTCAATTCATAAAACTCGAACAACCACCAACAAATGTTGATTCTGCTCTTTCTCACATCTAAGTGACTAGAGGGCACAGATCTTTCCAGTCAGTCAACCATCTGTGGCTTGGGGAGCTGGAGAGGGGAATAAAGAGAAATTGGGGGTGACATTTGTTGGGTTGTCTCGGCAAGGGGGCCAGCCCTTGGCCATGCTGCCTGGGTTCGAATCTCCAGCTTTGTTCTTTGCTAGCTCTGTGGCCTTACGCAATTTTTTAAAAACCCGACAAGCCTCAGTTCCTTCTTCTGTAAAATGAGAATAAAATCATAGTACCTATCCCCTAGGGTGACTCTGAGAATTAAATGGGAAGACACACGTGAAATGCCCAGGACAGTGCCGGCACACAGTGAGCCATCAGCAGAGGGTAACTGTATTAACAGTTTCTGTATCTTCAGTCTCTGGCACCTCGGGAGTGTTTAATTCATGGGTGGCAAGTAAGAAAGAGAATGAGGGAATTAAATATAAACCAATAAGCTGGCGTAATTTGCACAGGCTGAGAAATGACCACTAGTTGTACTTGTCTGTGGAAACAGACAAAGGTACATGACGAGTTGAAAAGATTGCTGATGTCACGGCCTGTTCCCACCAGCGAATCCTCCGTGGGAGAAGGTAAGTTCACGGTTGCTCCCACTGTCGACTGGTAAATGTTTTATACTATTTACGAGGCAGAGCAATTATGTATAATTATTCCGTAATGCAAACACATTATGAATACTTAAAGCACCATTTTTTTTTCCTCCTCCTAAGGAATCTGGTTGAACTCTGTGCTAAAGATATTTTGTGTAATTGAAATTTGGAACAGGTGTAGAAAGGAATAAAGAGCCTTTCTGACTGAGGTTAAGGAAACTGCAATAACCCTTTTTGTGAAAACAGGAAAGCTGTTCTAGGAAGACCCAGGAAGGGTTCTGTTGTGGGAGTATCCTGCACAGCAGAGCATCAAACACGGCTGTGCATAGAGATCAAGGGCTTCAGTGAAGCTGTCCTCCATACCCAGTCACTCTCTAACATCCCGCATTTACATTTCTGTACCACACTTAACATATACGGAATTATCTTTACTTGTTCACCTGTCCATGGCCTGCCTTCCCCACTAGAAAGGGAGAATTGGTGGTCTCATTCACCAGTGTGTCTCCATAGCCATGGCATCCAGATGAGGGCCCAGCACACAGCAGGCATTCAATAAATGAGTCAAAGAAGCAAGTAAATACAGGAATAATAGGTCACTCCCTGTATTAGTCTGTTCTCATGATGCTTATAAAGACATACCCAAGACTGGGTAATTTATAAAGAATAGAGGTTTAATGGACTCCCAGTTCCACATGGTTGGGGAGGCCTCACGATCATGGCGGAAGGTGAATGAGGAGCAAAGTCACATCTTACATGGTGGCAGGTAAGAGAGCATGTGCAGGGGAACTCCCATTTGTAAAACCATCAGACCTTGTGAGACTTATTCACTATCATGAGAACAGCATGGTAAAGACCCGCTCCCATGATTCAGTTACCTTCCACCAGGTCCCTCCTATGACACATGGAAATTATGGGAGCTACAATTCAAGATGAGATTT
Organism: Mandrillus leucophaeus; assembly: GCF_000951045.1. Classification (NCBI taxonomy): domain Eukaryota; kingdom Metazoa; phylum Chordata; class Mammalia; order Primates; family Cercopithecidae; genus Mandrillus; species Mandrillus leucophaeus. The sequence goes on from NW_012104253.1 coordinate 7,594,233, forward strand.
GGGTGGGGACACAGTCAAACCATATCACTCCCTGAAGGGAAGGAGTAAATGGAAAAGGAATTATCATTAAATGGGCACTTGCCATATGGATGCAGTTACATGATCTCATTTAATCATCACAAGCCCTCTTGGGGTTCAGTATTTTACCCCTAATGCACAGATGAGGACATTGAGGCTCGGAAACACTAAATGATTTATTTGCCCAAGATCACACCAGTACAAAGTTGTAGAGACAAGGTTCGCGCCCAGGCCTCAGCCCCTTCCACTCTCTGGACTGTCTTCTGCATCAAACATCAGGCACTCAGATCAAAGGGGCATTTTGAACGGGCAGCCAGATCACCATAAATCACCCAACTGGACTGTCTCACTGTAATCAGAAAGGAGCAACAGACACAAAAGCTGTCCTCAGAAAGGAAAAGGGGATCCCAGTGGCCAAGGGAGGCCATTCATTAAGGGGGCTCATTTGCCTGACAGCTGAATGGAAACCCGAACTGCAGCCTCTCAACCTGAACTTCGACTTGGCCTAATTCCATATCGAGTGACAACACTTTGCCATCTGTTCTGGGTCTGATCCTCCGAGGACCTCAAAGGGCAGATCCAATCTCCCTTCACTTGGCCTTGACATACATACCCCATCCATTCTTACATAAGAAACAATTTATTCTCTGGCTCCTCTCTCAGATGGGTGGACAGTGGCCTGTTGCCTTATCTACCACACCACCTGAGAGAGTTAGGGGAAGGGATGGGCACTTTACAGTGACGATGGAGCTGATACAAGCCCTCGTAGGCAGAGTATTTCAACTGGGGTGGGACAGGTGTCACCCACCCCGCTTTGCTCTAAGTGTTGTCTTACAGGGCCACGTGGAAAGGATGTGGACTTGGGAGTCAATTGCATTGTGTTTTGGATCCTGGCTCTCTCATCACTAGCTCCGTGACCTTGAGCCAGTCATTGGACTTT
>NW_012104253.1:7596105-7597918 GCF_000951045.1 Mandrillus leucophaeus
CTAATACTGACTTTGAGCCCCACGCACACCCATGGAGAAACTTACACACACACCCCCCATGAGTGTGCTGGTGTTACTGAGAAGTTCCAGTCTCCTGCCTCTCTGGGCCTCCTATAAAGCCACTCTGTCACAGGGGTGGCCGCCAATAGCCCTAAGGAGGCCACTTTTGTCCGGGAAGAGCCTTTCCCCCATGGTAGTGGCTGCTAACACTGCCCTCTGGCCTCAGGGAGGAGCCCCTGCCCTGATTCTCTCTGACACAGCCAAGACCAGGCTTGCATATCTTTCCGTTCATCAGCCTGACAAAGCAGACAGGACATTCTGCTTCTGGACAGGGGGACCCAGAGGCCACAGACCCTGCTGAACGCTGCTCCCACTCTCCAGCCCAGGGGCCACGCAAGCCACACCATGGGAGCCACCTCCAAGTCCAGGTCCCACATCCCATGAGACCCAGAAAGTCCCCTCCCAGCCTGAATTTCCTGTCCAAGGAAATTTCCTGTCCAAGGGTGGGCCTCTCTGTGGGACAAATGACAGTGAGACTAGCTGCTCCCAAGGAGGCATGGCCTTGCCCTCTGACCCCCGTAGGACAGGAGCCCCAGAAACCAGGGCCCAGCCTCGATACTTGGGCAGGTGCGCAAATGCATGAAGACTTGCATGTGAGGCTCTCGCACCCAAGCAGTGGTGCAGTGGGGACGAAGTCGATGCACAGAACATCCAGGGCAGTGTGCAGAATCCTGCGCCAAGCTCAGCCCTGGCAGGGGTGAGATTCCAGCAGAGAGAGCGGTTCATGGAGGCTCCAGTCCACTAATTAATTTCAAGTGTTTGGGGAAATCACAGAAAATTTGCTAAAGACAAATCCCAGACCTCCAATTGACCAACTGCTCCCCTTGCTCCTCTCCACTAAAGTCTAGTTCTCATGCAAATGTGTCCCCAGCCAGCCCAGCTCCTTCTGTCAGGCCCCCTCCCTGCACCAGCCGTCCCCAGGAGGTCATCCGGCAGCTCCAGGGAGGCTTCAGACATTAAAATCATGGTGGCCCCAGGCTGCCGTTCCTCACCTCGGCAACAAGTGAGCCTTCAGAGGTCACAGATTTCTTTTATTTATTATTATTTTTTAAGATGGAGTCTTGCTCTTGTTGCTCAGGTTGGAGTGCAATGGCGTGATTTCGGCTCACTGCCACCTTCAACTCCTGAGTTCAAGCGATTCTCCTGCCTCAGCCTCCCAAGTAGCTGGGATTACAGACGCCCGCCACGACATATTTTTAGTAGAGATGGGGTTTCACCATGGTGGCCAGGCTGGTCTCAAACTCCTGACATCAGGTGATCCACCCTCCTCAGTCTCCCAAAGTGCTGGGATTACAGGCGAGAGCCACCACCCCCGGCCTGGTTACAGACTTCAGTTGTATTACGGTAGGGACTGAGTCCTTGGTCTGGCCGCTGAGACCCCAAAGTGATCCCAGAGGTCCCAATCCAGAGATTCCAGGGGCAGGAGGCTAATGCTGACTATGTCCTGGGCACTGGGAAAGAGCAGTGAGCCTGATAAAGTCGCCCTGTCCTGCAGTTCCTGTTGAAGACACGCACGTAGAGCAAGAAGGATAAAGAAAATGGTTACAAACCAGGGTACATAATACCCTAGAGTACAGATGACCAGAGCTGGCCGGGGAGAGCTTGGACAGAGCCTGCACCCCTGAGGGAAGGGGACCGGTGTGACCCAGCCTGAGCCTCTGAGGGAAGAGGACCGGTATGGACACAGCCTGAGCCCTGCGGGGAGGGGACCGGTGTGGACACAGCCTGAGTCCCTGCGGGGAGGGGACCGGTG
>NW_012104253.1:7601891-7623152 GCF_000951045.1 Mandrillus leucophaeus
CTGGAGCACCCAGAGACTGGCCCAGCATTTCTCTCTTCACATAGTCTCAAGGTTTCTCCAGGTGGTCTCTCCATGTGGTTTAGTGTGGGCTTCCTCATGACATGGTGGCCCTCAGGCAGTCAGTCTGCTTGTACAGCAGTACAAGGTGTGACCCAGGGGGTCCAGCGAGCAAGATGGCAGGTGTACAGAGCCATGCTGTGACACCACTTCCACCTCCTCAATTGGTTACAGTCACACCATGCTCGGCTGAGTACTGTCCCCAAAATTCATGTCCACCCAGAACCTCAGAATGCCACCTTATTTGGAAACAGCACCATTATAGATGTGCTTAGTTAAGGTGAGGTCTCACTGGAGAAGGGCTGTATTAGTCCATTCTTGCACTGCTGTAAAGATGCTACCTGAGACTGGGTAATTTATACACAAAAGAGATTTAATTGACTCGCAGTTCCACATGGCTGGGGAAGACTCAGGAAACTTACAATCATGGCAGAAGGCAAAGGGGAAGGAAGACACATCTTACATGGCAGCAGGAGAGAGAGTGCGAGCAATGGAGGAACTGCCAAACACTTTTAAACCATCAGCTCCCATGAGAACTCACTCACTATCACAAGAACAGCATGAGGGAAACCGTCCCCATGATCCAATCACCTCCCACCAGGCCCCTCCCCTGACACGTGGGGATTACCATTCGAGATGAGATTTGGGTGAGGACACAGAGACAAACCATATCAAGAGTGGACTCTAAATCCAATATGGCTGGTGTCCTTATAAGGAAAGGGAGGTTCAGACACAAAGGCATCACAGAGGAGGCAGGAACAAAGGTTGCATCCCTATGTTCTTGCATTGCTATAAAAAAAATACCTGAGACTGGGTAATTTATAAAGAAAGGTTTAACTGGCTCATGGTTCTGCAGACTGTACAGGAAGCATGGCAGCATCTGCTTCTGGGGAGGCCTCAGGGAGCTTTTGTTCCTGGCAGAAGGCAAAGCAGAAGCAGGAGTCTTCATGGCTGGAGCAGGACCAAGAGAGAGACTGGGGAGGTGCTGCACACTTTTAAAACAACCAGATCTCATGAGACCTCACTCACTGTCACGAGAATGGCACCAAGTGGGAAATGCCCTTCCAGGATCCAGTCGCCTCCCACTGGCCCCTCTTCCAACACTGGGGATTTGGGCGGGGACACAGAGCCAAACCATATCAAAGGCCATGTGAAGAGGAAGACAGATTGAATCGATGCAGCTACAAGGAACGCCAGGGATGGCTGCCAGCCACCAGGAACTAGGACGAGGCTAGAAAGGACTCTCCCCTAGAGCCTTCAAAGGGAGTTTGGCCCAACCAACACCTTGATTTTGGATGTCTGCCTCCAGAACTGTGAGAGAATACATTTTTGTTGTTTTGTCACCCAGTTTGTGCTAATTTGTTACAGAGCCCTAGGAAACTAATGTACAAGCCCACCCACATTCAAGGGGAAGGGAATTTCCACCTCTTGATGGAAAGTGGCAGGGTTCCAGCAGAGCACATGGGACAGGAGCTACTGTACCACCCATCTTGGCAAAGCACAATCTGCCACAAACTCTGGAGTGTATACGAAGAGTGGGGCAGAAGTGTTGACTGTATGTTTAGGGCTCCAAGCACAACAGAGGTTTATTCCTCACTCATGTAAATCACAGGCCTCCAGGTCCTTCCAAGACAATCTAAGCTTTCTGAGGTTGACCATCCCCAACCTAGAAAGCTCCTAAGGGATTTCTGATGTGGTTGGACCTGGGAAAGGAATAGAAGCTGGATCGTGTGGCCAGAGAAGCTGGAGGAATGGGTATGGCTCCTGGCTCACCCCAGCCATGGGGCAGGACTCCTAAACCAGCACAAAGCAAACCCACAACCACTGCCCTTGAAGCCTTAACAGGGATATTTAACAGGTAATTCTAAGAATCTGTCCACACATTAAGGAAGTCTCATCTCTCCAGTGTGGCTGGGGCTTGAAGGGAGGGGACCTGCTGTTTGTCCCCTGATTCTAGATGTGCTCTGCCCACCAGGGACAGCTGTTCCAGGCTGCCTAGCCAAAGCCCACTCTTGCTGTCTTAGTCTTTTCAGCCTGTTATAACAAAATACCATAAACTTGGTGGCTTATAAACAACAGAAATTTATCTCTCACAATTCTGGAGGCTGGGAAGTCCAGGATAAGAGTGCCAGCAGATTTGGTGCCTGGTGAGGGCCTGCTTCCTTGTTCGTCGACAGCCATCTCTCTACTGTAACCTCACACGACAGAAGGGACAAACAAGCTCCCTTGGGACTCTTTTATAAGGGCATTAATCTCATTCACGAGGCCTCATGGCACCTAATCACCATCATGACCCCATCATCTCCCAAAGGCCCCACGTCCAATTGTCATTACATGGGGGATTAGATTTCACATATTAATGTGGGGGGGCACAAACATTGAGACCGTAGCAGGGCTTCCACAAACCAAAGCTCTGCCTTAAGCTGCCTTTCTCTCAAAGGAAATGTTTTCCTTGCTAAAAACGCAAGACTAGAATTGGGGTAAACTCCAGGCACATTGTATTAGTTCGAGGATCCCTAGCAGCAAGCAAAAGCAAACTCACAGATGATTAAATACTGAGCTCCAAACACAACCGAGATTTATTTCTTACTCATGTGAAGCCTAATGCAGGGTTCTGATTAGCAGGTGTCCCGTCTCCAAGGGGTGATTGAGAGGTCTAGGCTGCTTCCCTCTTATGGCTCCCCTATCTTCAACATGTGGCTCCCAATGTCACCATGGAAACTGCATCAAATATGCAGAAAGGGAAAAAGCACAGAGGATGGGCTGGGGGCTGCGGATGAGGAAAAAGTGTCCATCACCTCCACCTACAATTTATTGTCTAGAACCCATTCACAGGTCTGCACCTAACCACAAAAAGAGGCTGGAAAGCAGTCTGATGGCACACCCAGGAGAAAGGGAAAGGGGCTTGGTGAGGAGCTAGCCAGCATCTGCCCATAGGAAGGAATGTCAGAGGCCCAGCGGCTCATTATGTCCTCAAGTGCCTGAGCTCTCTCCCTTTCTGCCCACAGAGACCACTCTGCCAGTGGTCCAGTCCACCCCTGGACTCACCCTGAACCCTTCAAGCTTTAGACCCTATAGCAAATCCATTAGCAAATCCCTCTGGTTCTGCCTTGGCATCTCCAGACCCTGGCCTCCTCTCCATCACTCTGGTCCATGTCACCATCATCTCTTACCCGGGTAATCCCGGTTGCCTCCTCACTGGGACTGCAGCTGCTACCTGCTCCTCCTCCAGCCCTTTCTCATCACAGCAGCTTGAATAATCCTTTCAAAATGAAATTGGAGATCTGGTCTACGCCAAAACTGCCCATTAGCAACACATCTCACTCAGGCCAGCATCTTCGAAGTGACCTAGGGGTCCCTGCACAACCCATGTTCTCTTAGACCTCATCTCCTCTCCATCCCCCTTCCCCATTCACTCTGCCCCAGCCCCACCGGCCCCCTCACCATCCCTCCAGCATGACAGGCGCAGTCCTGCCTCAGCCTTTCCATGAGCTGTTCCCTCTCCCTCCAGCACACAGCTACATCCCTCTCACTTCCTTCAACAGTCATTTCCTCAGCAAGGCCCATCCTAGCAACACCATCTGAAACTTCAGTGTCCTTTCACTGATTTAACTTTTCTCCTCGACGCTTATCACCAGCCAGCAAACTACAATCTCACTTACTTTCTGCTTCCCCTACAAGAATGTAAACTCATAAGGGCAGAAAGTTCTGTCTATTTTCTTCCTTGATGTATTGCCAATGTCACAAACATCGTGGACTCTCAGTGAAGTCTTGGTTGGATGAAGGAACAAAAAGGCTGCAAGGGCAATTGAGGCTGTATGCCTCCTGACTCATGCCCACAGGGCAGGGAGAGGGGGTGTATTAGTCCATTTTCATGCTTCTCATAAAGACATACCTGAGAGTGGGCAATTTACAAAAGAAAGAGGTTTAATGGACTTACAGTTCCACGTGGCTGGGGAGGCCTCACAATCATGGTGGAAGGCAAGGAGGAGCAAAGTCAGATCTTACATAGATGGCGGCAGGCAAAGAGAGAGCTTGTGTGGGGTAACTCCTTGGAAAACCATCAGGTCTCATGAGACATATTCACTATCATGAGAACGACATAGGAAAGACCTGCCCTCATGATTCAAATACCTCCCACTGGGTCCCTCCCACAACACGTGGAAATTCAAGATGAGATTTTGGTGGGGACACAGCCAAACCATATCAGGGAGTTTTTAGAAATATTCCTTTGGCCATGAAACATAGACCCTCCTTTTCCAGCTCTTGAATCTGGGCCCATTTGGGAAGCATGTCTACCACAAAACTAAAAGCCACCATCCTCAGTGAGGTTGCTCTTGTTTTCATGATTCTCCCCATGGTTGCAAGATGGCTGCCATGACCCCAAGAATAGCATCACACTGCAGCCCCCAAAGCAAGAGGCAAGAAGGGGCACTCCCCATATCTACCTCTTTATTCTCATCAGAGAAGGAAATCCTTCCCAGAAGCTTTTCTATGAGTTTCATCATCCAAACACAGCACACACGACCACCCTTAGTTTCAAGGGAGCCTGGGAAAGGGCATGTTAGAGTCTTTGGGCCTCTAGAGTAGAAGGTAGGTGAGGTTGAGGTGATTTTTGAAGGGATGCTACCTAGGCAACTAGTAAGATTTGCCAACAGCCTTGCTTAAGCAGTCTCAGAAGTAGAGCACTGCAGAGCCTGCACAGTGGAGGCATCCAGGCCAGCCTGTGAGGGGGGCCAGGCAAGGCCAGAGTTGGCATGGTCTGCCCAAGTTTCCCTAATTAACTAAGGGAGAGGCAGCCTGTACTAAAGTCTCTCATGGCCCAGTCTAGCAACCTCAATCCAGTTCCCATAAGTCCTACTCCATGAGAAGTAAGTGGGGAAGTTCTGGAAACAGGCCATGAGGCACACATCATAGGTCACAGCTGCTCCTCCTTCAACAGAAGTGCAACAGAAGTGCAAAGACAGAGATAGAACACTTGGCTGTGAATAACAATCGCGCCTTTGATCAAGCCCTGCATGTTTTGCAATGCTTGTGGTCCTCTCTGAAGTCAGCAGCACATTGACTGAGGCAGGAAGGCTGCGGTGCCAATCACCCACCCACAATATCCACCCGGAGTGATTTTCTCCCTAGTTCATTTCCCCTCCTTTTGCCACATGATAAAATATAGTACAATATTTTTTCCTGGAAAAGACAGCTGTTTTATCAGTATTACAAAGCACCTTCAATTTGAACTCAACTTGTAACCACAGCCGAAGACTATTTTGCTTTTAGTCACTATTATGTGGAATGTTATTCATTACTTTTTTTTATTTCCAGCAATATGTTTTCTATCAATGTGTATCTTTGATAACTTTTTTTTTTAACATGAATGAATTTCTCTCTACCACAATATTATGTGAGTAGACAACAGGCATGCTAAACTCGAGTATCTTTGACTTCTTGGGAAAGAAAAAGCAAAAGAGAATTGAATTAACTCTCTTTTCCCTGGGCCCTTCCCTAAGACTTGCAGAAGCCCGACCTTCTCCACTCTTTCCCACCCTCACGTGCCTAATGAGAATGAAATTCCACAGGCTCAACAGGGCAGGGTGGATCTTTGTGGGCATCCCAAGCTTTGGGTGGCTGGGGTCTGGGATGGAGAAGAGTCTGTAACTCTGGACAACAGCACCAAGTATCACCCCTGCTCCTGCCATGAGACTGGTTACAAGCATGAGGAACACATGGGGTCAGGCTCTAGATGCAGGCTTACATTTTTAGAATGGGTGACCTTGGAAAAGTCACAGAGCCTCAGAGATCCTGGGTGAGCCCTAGTGCCTATCTCTGCAGAGTGAAATCACCCTGCAGGCTTGGGTGAGAGCTGCAGTCTCTCCCTTTCAGTGTGCTTACCCAACTCTGAAGGCTCTCTACATAGGAGCTGTGGTTGTTCTTCAACAGAAGCAGAGTCCCCCAACTTGATCACTGCTCTCAGGACCTTACAGTTTGGGAAGGAAGGCCAGAAATCCTTCTCATCCACAAGGCCCTGGTCTCATGCTGTCTCCTCCAGGAAGCCTTCCTTGTCCCTCCACACCTGCTCTGTACTCAGGCAGCACCTGGGTCTCATGCTGCCTCCTCCAGGAAGCCTTCTTTGTCCCTCCATACCTGTTCTGTGCCTGGGCAGCACCTGGCAAGTTGCTCCCTGTTGCCCCTTTCACATTACACTTGGTGCTAGTCTGAGTGCCTCTGCCATGTCTGAGCTTCCCCCAATCGTCTCTGGAAGCCCAGAGCCGAAAAGCAACTCTGTGCTCAGAAAATACTAGCTGGCTTGATGGAGACACCTGGGGCACAGACACAGGGAGCTGTTACTAAACAAGAATGCAAAGTTAAACATGCCAGCCTGGTGCATGGAAACTGCAGAGCTCAAAGTGGGTCTCCTGAGTGGCATGAGCACTCTTTCAAAATGCAGCTCCTTCAGTAACTGCTTTAGGGGAAGGCACAGCACACTAAGGGGCCAGGTCATGGCAGGGTGCTCTTTTGGCAAAGCTAAATCTTCCCATATCCACATCACACTGAGAACCTGTAATTAACCAGTGCCCAGAAGGCACGTGGCAGTTTACAAAGAGCTCTGGGGGATAGAAAAGAAAAACATATTTGCAACATCTAAGTCAGTAGTGGAATAGATCTAGAATGTGCAAGAAACTCTTGCAAATAGATGAGAAAAAGCAGGCCTAATGGGAAAATGGGCAAAAGAAAAGAACAGGCAACTTACAGAGGAAGAAAACAAAAGAACCAGCAAGTACATGAAGAGACACTCAAATGTATTAGCAATTAGAGAAATGCTATTTAAAACAAAGATCACTGTACACATATTAGACTCACAAAAATTAGAAAGATGAATTGTGCCAAGTGCTGGTGAAGATACACCCTGGCACAACTTAGCCAAACCAGATACCTTGTGCCACAAACAATTCCACGTCCAGGTTTACAGTCCACAGGAATTCCCACAGTGGGCTACATGGTGACTTAGAAGGCCGTTCTGCAGGTGACTGCATTCCCTTCAAACCAAGGCTCATTCCATTGTGAGACACACCAGTATATTATGTAACACTAAGAAAGGAAAAACAATGAAAAAATACTCTCTTGTCAGAGACTTTTTATACAATTGGAATTCAAAATGCTTATTTTGAATCTTTTAACCTTATTGATCTTTTTTTTCAAATCATTTTTCACCCTTAGGCATATATAGAAAGAAAAATAGAAGTAAAACAAATTGAGTCTTCTTAGCTCTCCCTCACATCCCAAGCCCAGCTCTCTAAACCACCTTCTGACCCAGAGTTGTCAGTGTCCATCTTTACCCACACAGTGTTGCCTTCAAGAGTGTGATCATGAAGCATTTCTTCAGCATGCTGCACTATCACCTCCTGATATGCTTCCAGGTTACAGTTGCCCCTTAAGCCAGTTCCAACATTAATACTGATAATGTTTGTGCAGGGCAGATAGTGGCAACTGTCACAACTGAAGATAGCGAGCACAAGAAGCCATCCAGTGTGAAATGTTAAAATAACTAACAATGTGCATCTTCGAATCTCTAAGACATGGTGTTTGTGGATTTGGCAGCCATCTGGGAATGACAGTGATATAGTTTTGATTTGTGTCCCCACCCAAATCTCATGTTGAATTGTAATGCAATGTCGGAAGTGGGGCCTTGTGGGGAATGACTGGATCATGAGGGCTGATATGGTTTGGCCGTGTCCCTACCCAAATTTCATCTTGAATTGTAGCTGCCATAATATCCATGTGTCATTGGAGGTACTTGGTAGGAAGTAATTGAATCATGTGGGCAGGTTTTCCCAAACTGTTCTCATAAGAGTGAATAAGTCTCACGAGATCTGATTGTTTTATAAAGGGCAGTTCCCCTGCATGTGTTCTGTTGCCTGACGCCATGTGATGAAGGACATATTTGCTTCCCCTCACGCCATAATTGTAAGTTTCCTGAGGCCTCCCCAGCCCTGTGGAACTGTGAGTCAATTGAAACTCTTTCCTTTATAAATTACCCAGTCTCAGGTATGACCTTATAACAGTGTGAGAATGGACTAATACAGGGGTGGTTTTCTCCCTTTTGTGTTGCTCTGGTGATAGAGTTCTCATGAGATTTGGTTGTTTAAAAGTGTGTGGCACCTCCCCCTTGCTCTTTGTCTTCCTCCTGCTCCAGCCATGTGAAGACATGCCTCCTTCCCCTTTACCTCCCACCATGATTGTAAGTTTCCTGAGGCTTCCCCAGCCCCCATAATTCCTGTACAGCCTGCAGAACTATGAAAGAAATTAAACCCCTTTTATTTATAAATTACCCAGCCTCAGGTATTTCTTTACAGTAGGGTGAGAACAGACTAATATAGATGAGGAAAATGAAATGGAGACACGCCATGGAGCTCTGTGTAGCAGCTAGAAGCACTGGACAGAGGGCACACACACACACAACGGTTCATGTAAATCAAAACAGTAATTTCCACAAAACTTACTAGACCAGTCGCTTATATGGAGGGAGGATAAAAGGAGAAGAGAGTGGAGAGAAAGTGGAGTAACTACATGAGTAATTAACAAGAACGACAATGACAAAAACAAGAAAGGGGTCTTGCAAAAGTTGAGAGATCACATGTTACACTCTTAATACTCACAACTCCTACATCTGCAGTGCAAAGATGAGGAAACCAAGGATCTGAGAGAGTGGAATAAGGAACTGAGCCCAGGAGAGGGAGACCTACCATTTATGAGCACCTACTGTGTACGGGATTAACCTCATGATACGCTTAGCCTCACGACATTCTGCCAAGGCAGAGAGATTGCCCTCACTTTACAAGGGCAGACACTAAGGTTCAGAAAGGTGAACTCTCTTGCCTGGGGACCCACAGCTCATAAGAACCAGCTGAACTGTGAGCCCAGGTGTGAGGCTACAAAACTTATGGTCTTTCCACGATGAGCCTTTTTCTCCATGTACCTATCAAAAGTTCAGGACAGAAAAGGGCAGCAGAAGAAATACCAAGGAACTGGAACCCAAGGCCATGCCTACAAGAAGTAGAGAGGCTCTGTATACTGGGAGAACATGGGAGGGGGTGCAGCAACCAGTGGGGACAGGGGAAATCCCATCTCATGCCGTGAAGCTACATGGCAGTCACGTGGCCTCACTGGCTGGGGGTAAATGTGTGGATGAGCAGGCATGGCTGAGGAGAGCTCAGCATAGGGGCAGGCTTGCTGGAAAGACCATCACAGGCATCTCTGCCACACCCTCATTCTGTCTGACCTCTAGGTAAGGCACAGAGCTTCTGTCCCCGAGCCACTGTCCATCTGCCCTTCCTTCCAGCCACTCTCCTAACAAACTGATTATTTTGCTTATTTACTTGTTGTCTCTTTCTGCCACCAAAGACTGTAGAATCTATGAGGGCAGGGATTTTTGTGTGCTTTCTCCTTTGCCACGTTCCCAGTGCCTGCGCACAGTAGACCTCAGTAAAAGCTTTGTTGAATGAATGAAATCATGAAAGGCCTTATATCCCATACCAAGGATATATCCCATGCCAAGTTTGCTTCCTGAGGCACTGGCTGGCCACTGGAGGGTCTGGGCAGAGCTGTGACATTCCAGACCTGCCTGACAGCAGCAGTGGGTACAATGGTTAGGAGTGTAGACTTCATAGCCAGGCTGCCAGGTGCAACCCCTGTCCCCACACAAGCCTTGTAACCTTTTGCAAGTCCCTCAATCTCAGCTTCCTCATCTGCAAAATGGGGATGAAAATAGTACCTCCTTCATAAGGTTTTGAGAAGATGAAATGAGTTCATGCGTGTGGTGTTTAGGGCAGTACGTGGTACGATAGTAACATAACAGTCATGTATCAGTTTTTGCTGCATAACAAGCCCACCAAAATTAGTGACTTAAAACAGCAATCTTTTATTTAACTCATGACTCAGTAGTCTGGCAATCTGGGTTCATCTTGATCAACTATGAGGTTCTTCTGCTGGTCTTGGCTGGGCTCACTCCTGCTCAAGTTGGCAATCAATGACCTCACTCGCATGTTGTATGGTTATCTGGCTGTAGCTGGGGTTACAGGGTACCTGGGCCATATGTCTCTCTTAATGTCCAGCAGACCATTTCAAGCTTGTTCATGTGGTGACAGTTGCAGTGTTTCCAAGTGCAAAAAGATAAAGCAAATCCCAGTGTACAAGCACTATACAAGCTTCTGCTTGCATCATTTTGCAAATATGTCACATTGGCCAAAACATATCACATGGCCAACCCAACTTCAAGGAGTAGAGAAACAGGCTCCACCCCTTAATAGGAGGGGAAGAATTTGTGACCATTTTTGCCATTTTTGACTGCCCTTGCTACTTCAGAAATGGCAAAGGCATCTAAAGAGAACTCAGGAGGCCTCTGCTAAAGACCAGATTTGACAAAAGACTGGAAGCCCTACTGGGTGTGAGAAATAGGAAACCAGCCTGTCCCATCCCATATCCCTACTTGCCAGCCCTCTGTGATAAGAACTAATTATTTTGAGTGGCAAGTGGGCTATGCCAGAAGTAGTTTCTGCTGTGTCTCAAATGGCCCTTGAACTCTTGGGGATGAAGGATGGAGTGCAGGCTTAGGGCAGATTTTCTTTCAGAGAGTGGTCAGAGCCGTCCGCCTGTAGCACCGTCTGAGGGTGGCATCCCCAAGCCTCAGCCTCCGCAATCCAGTCTGTAAAAGCCTGATCTCACTTAGCTCCTTCTCAAACAATAATCTGAAATCAACGAATCCTGTGCTGACATACTCCTCCCCTATGATTACTGAGCTCTAGACATGAGGAAACAGGCATTTCTCAACCAAGCCCTCCATCAGTGATTACCATTATTGCATAATTGGGGACCTCGGAAGCAACAGAGTGCCGTGAGCTGCCAGGCCCAAGCTCCTACTCAAATGACACTCTGAGTTCAGCTGCTAGAAGACAGGAAAATGTGGCTAATTGAGACTAAAGACTGCTCTGAGTAGCTGTCTAATTTTCCACAGTTAGTTCCTTTTTATTCTGCAGTGGTATCCTTTTGGTAATTGACTTTCAAATAATACTTGTTACATATCACACTTAAACAGGAGTATTTCTGGCAGGGTTGAGCTATACAATGGATCTAGAAGTGGATTTCATTAAAGGAACCAGCTCTACAGATCTGAGGCACTCCCACAGTGCCAGCCACACACTAATGCTCAAGAAACATGGTCCATGAGATACGTCCACGCAGTTATCAGTGTACGGAAATCGCAGCATAATTTGAGTGTGCATGCAGCAACCACGCAGATGATCACAGAATTCTCACATCTTTTCTCTCATTTTTCAAGACCCTGTGAGTTTAAAAGAACAAGGAACACATGAGGACACTGACGTTCATCAAAATTGGATCACAAAGCATGTTACTACACATCTACTATATGCCAAGCATTGGAAATGCAGACATGAATATGGCAACACCTGCCTTCAAGATGTTCATAACATGGGGGTATGGATGGGGAAAACCAAAAAGCAAACAAATTATAATAATGGAGCAGGAAAGTCAACATTACAGAGATGTATACACATGCAAGATGGAGCACAGAGGACAGTAACTCTCTGAGGATTGAGAAACTGAAAGTCAAGTTGAGTCCTGAAGGATGCCTAGAAGTCAACCTGGTGAGGAGGAGGCTAAGACATCCCAGTTAGAGCAGTAAACAAATGCTGCCTATTGCAGGAAAGGAAGAGGTTTTCCAGGACCCATGTGCCAAGGGTATATAGCAGAGTGTGGCCTAACCTCAGGTTCCCAGCCTTGACTCAGCATCCATAGTTTTCATGCTTGTGTGTTGTCCAATTGTTTGGCAAATATGTCCACTTCCATGCTTCCATGGAAGCTTTCATGACCTCTTCTTGGGAAACCACATACTCATTTCACTGGGGCTGTCATTGCTCCAACCTCACTTGGATTCTTATTTTAGAATTGCCACTGGAGTCTATTTGTAAGCCATATAATGCTTCTGTTTTTACAGCAATACATTGTTTTTGATCCCAGGTGCTATATTCCTTGGCACAACTATCCATTTTGTTGCTAAATTTGGCTCTAAAGAATTTGGAACCATTTCCAAACATTAAACGTACCCTCAAAGGTTGATGATGGCCACTGCACTGAGCGTATTCGAAGAAATGTGCTCTTGTAGGAAGAGGGTACATCTCAGTCTGCCATCTTTCTCACCCCTGCCCAGGGGAAAGGAATCTCCATCTTCAGCTACTCTGGGCAGGGTGCCTGGTGCTGGAAGGATAAGGACTATGTCTGTGGGTGACACCTGACCTCCATTCAGTGGGATTATTAAGCTGATCCTGTCACCACCTCTGCCTTGAGGACTCAGCCAACTTATTCACTCTCATTTCAACATGCTCATTTTCACTTCAGATTCTTGTAGCAGAAGGCCTGCCAGAGGAGCCTAAAATCCCACAGTTTGGATTGGGAGTTAGGGAGCAATAGAAGACTCTGTTTACTTTGACAGACCACATACTGATTAAGATGCAAGCAATGTGGAATGTTTGTTTTGAAAAGTCTGATCATTCATTAAAAGCCACACCTTGTATATGGTCAGTACCAGGGAGAGGAACAAAGCACCTTCCATTAAAAATGTGTGCAAAATCCTTTTTAAGAAGGGAGCAAGATTCTGAACCCAGATAGACAATGGGGACCAAGAGCCCATTTCTAAACCAGCATACTAGTCACAAGCTTCTCCTCCTTCAATGCATTGAGCACCTGCCTTCATGTACAGAGGAGCCTCCCCTACCCCCACGCTACCTCTCTGATACTGGTCTGTAAGCCCCAGTCCAGAACCGTCACCTCAAGGAGGAAACGATGGTTCTACAATGTCCACTTCAGCTCTCAAAATTACATGCTGTGAACTATTGAAAACAAAACCCCAGAATCACACAGGGCATCACAGAAAAAGACTGGCATTTCCAAGCTGGGGACTGCAGATCGAGGCGCCTTGGTGAGGTCTACAGTTCCTGCTCCCGAGGGCAACCAGGGCGGCTGGCTGCCCTGCTTTCCACAGGAGCCAGCGAGCAGTGTGACACTGTCACTCACCAAGAAAAGTCACTTCCCAAAATACCACACGCTGTAGGTAAACGGAAGAAAGGTCAGAATGATGTAGGTGTGCGTGCTATAAACCATCTCGTACATAAAAATTGCCTAATTACTGGGGAGATATGAAAAAGCATATATTACTCCTCAGATCGGCTAACCCTCGGGGAAGGAATAGGAAGCGGGGCACCTCTCGGAGCAGCTCAAATACATCAGACCTCAGGCCTCCTCTAGTTGCAGAGAAAATACCAAAATTTTTTATGCCCCCACCCCTGCCACATGACTACATATGAAGCAATCTGTGAAAACAGCATGAAAACGTCATATCAACTTGAATCTTTGTATTCATTTCATACTTAAAGAATGTGACTAATCATTGTTTTTTTACCCTTGGTCCTTGAATTTTCATTACAGAGATTGAAAAGATAAAAATTTCATCCATTAGGTTTGGAAGCATACATAGTATGCTATTTGAATGAATTAAATTTTGTTGACTTCTGTCTGTTCAGTCAGATTTTGAAATAAGGTGAGTGAAAATCACTTCCTCCATTGTCTCTTGTTCTTGCTCTTTTGCTTGGTATCTAATCTATGCCTCCGCCCCGACTCTGCAAATATGGGTGCTTTGTCATTCAAAGATCAAATCCATTTTGAAGTGATACAGTTCTTTTAAAACCATTTGGTTATTCATTTGTACCGCCCTCCAAAAAAAACCATTTGTTGAGTGTCCACTATGTTCTAGCCATTGAGCATCGAAGACTAAGTCAGCAGACAATTATTGTTCCAGTATTTCCATGAGTTTGTTGGGGCAAAATAACATATATCATTATAAAAACAGTTGTAAAAGAGGGAGCAGGTAGGAGAGACTCCTCACCCAGAGTGATAGGATTGGGTAAGGCTTCCCAGAGGAAGTGATACCAGACTCTTAAGGAATTAGTAGGAATTAGTTAAATGAAAAAGAGGAGAAAGGGATTTGGGGACAAAGATTGTGCCACGTGCAAGGACTCGGAGACTTGAGAGAGAGAGAAGCTCATTTGAAAACCGCAATTCGTATCTTTAAGATGCATCACATCGATATGAACTATGAGTGGCAAGTCCCTTATTTCTAGTTGGTTTTCTGTGCAATAAATAGAGGACTTCCTTGAAATCTTCCTCCTTTTTCCCCTTAAGTTATGTGTGTAAACCAATGTCCCTAAGTTTATTGTATCTTTGTTTTGGAAGATAGGCAATATTAGAAAGAACACATATGCCAGGGTAACAGAGGCTTCTAGAGAGATGAATGGGAGTTAAAGGACTTATGGGAGCAGAGAAGCTCCTGGAAGAACCTGGCAAAAGAAGGATCAAAGGCCTTAGGAAGTGACTCTGACTATCACAGAGAAAACAGTAGATGCCAAATCCAACAGAGGGCTTGAATTCTACAGTCCCATCTCCCTGAACGCGTGTTTGTGTGTGTGCAAACACACACAACTAGGGCACACTGGGGGAGGCTCTTGGGTCATTTACGCAGGCAGAGGGCTCACTAGACCAGTGACAGTTGTTGCATGGCCTGGGAAGAAAGCCCAGGAATAAGGGCCACTTGATCAAAACCAAGTAATTGCAGACTAGAGGCTGAGTTGTCTACATCACAAGCATTGCCAGGATGCTGGTCACAGAAGCAAGGGCATCCCCACGATTCCACCTGCCCCCTCAGGAGAGGAAGTGTCTGTAACTATGGGGGAGGGGAGTGACTTTGCCCTCTTGAGGTCTTCCAGAAGTGTTGCTTCTTTGTGGTGCCCACCCACATGTGTAATGCAACTATCATCTAGCACTTTCCATTCACTGGAATTTTTTTTTCTTTTTTCTTTTTTTTTTTTTTGAGACAGAGTCTCACTCTGTTGCCCAGGCTGGAGCACAGTGGCACAATCTCGGCTCACTGCAACCTCCACCTCCAGGGTTCAAGCAATTCTCCTGTCTCAGCATCCTGAGTAGCTGGGACTATAGGCACATGCTGCCTCGCCCAGCTAATTTGTTGTATTTTAGTAGAGACGGGGTTTCACCATGTTGCCCAGGCTGGTCTCGAACTCCTGAGCACAGGCAATCCGCCTGCCTCAGCCTCCCAAAGTGCTGAGATTACAGGCGTGAGCCACCGTGCCTGGCCCTGGAATTTCTAAATCTGTAGTAACTGCATTGTTTTCTTAATTTCTTGATTTCCAGTATTTCCACTTCCCCAAAGAAAAGGGAAATACAACAACTGGAACGCTTCCAAACTCTTCCAAAAAGTCAATTACCCAAGGAAATTCCTTATCAAATTTATTGATTATGCCAACACACTAGTTCCACACTCAACCAATCTCTCTTAAAAATGAGTGAGCTAGGCTAGCTGCTTTGTGATCACAGAAGAAATGGAAGGCATGGGCCCTGTGCAAATGAACTCTTGGTCCCAGGTGGGAAAATGAGATTTCACCAAGGAAATAAGACCACACAACAGAATATAGCCAAAAGCCTGAAATGTACGAATTGAACTAGAGATCTAGTCACCAGATCTTTATTGAGCATTTATTTAATCACTGGTTCATCCATCTCTCTCCCTGCCAATGTTTACCAAGTGCCTTCTAGGTTCCAAAAAACATGGGGAATACAAAGGTGAAAGAGAAGCAAAGTGTTTCTTGCTTAGGAAGAGCAAGAAGTGGAGACATGACTGCAATGTTAGAGTGGCACTTCAGAGGGCTGCACGTACGGTGCTATGGGAATTTAGAGGAAGGAGAGCACCACCCACTCTCACCTTAAACAGGGTAGATGTTATGTGGGTGAAGTATTCCTTCCAGACCTTGAAGGATAGGGAGGAACTGCAGAGACCCCTGATTCTCAGGACAAATCCTGGAATCTTACCAGTCCCCGATCTAGGCATACATGGTCCTATGGCAGTTTCACACTGGAGACGTCCATGACATGCTTGGCAATGACTCGAACATCTATGGGATCTGTGTGTGTAGTGAGAATAGCAGTCTTGGACTTGCTCAGGAGGACCTGGTTGGATTCCAGACCTACTGCTGGCTTCCAGTAGTAGGTGATACAGTGATGTATCACCCCAATGCCCCTGCAGGACTGACGTGTCTTCCTCCAGCTGTTGGGAATATAGGCACTGACTGCTGAGAGTTGCTCAAGAACTGCCCTTGGTGGAAGAGAGCTGCTTTACCTTGGGGCAGCCCATATCTTAATAACAGTCCATATGGGGAAAGGGGGCATAAAGGTTCTATCCTTTGCCTCAATTTGGGACTTCGCTGAAGGACCATCACAGTTCAAGCTTCCTGGGATTGGCCAAGGCCTTTCTTGTGACTGCCCTATGATTTAATTTCTCCCTCTGCACCGCCCGGCTTCCCTCACCCACCCCACAGGCAGTGGAGTGCTGGTACTGATGGCACCAGCTGGTGACAGCCGATTCCGTGCACCTCTTCCCAACACCCATTCAGTGACATTGAGTTGGTAGCTTAGAAATAGGCCATGGTGGGAGAATTTACACTAAAATTGATGAACTCCACAAATCAAGACCCCCAATCCCCATGCCAGAGGATTGTTAATCATTCAGCAGCACACAGCTATCCACACTGTGAATCCCAAGGCTCCTCAGCCAACTCCAACGCGAGACTCCTTCCCATCTCAGGGTCTATTTCTTGGGGACCCAACTTAAGACACCAGATGACCTTAAGTGAGATGTATCTGCAAATCAATGTCGTCACAACCACTGTGACTTTGGACATTTTACCTCATCTCGATGAGCCTCAGTTTTCTCATCTCAAAGTGAGAGACGGGGCCTGGATCTATGTGTTTAGGGGCTATGCTAAGTGGATGTTGAGTGTTCAGGGCATCTCGAAGTTTATGGAAAGGATAATGAATCTCCATGTGGCCTGAGAAGAAAGCATTAGAGGCCACATCTATCAAACAGGGATAAACCTCTCAGGTGGCTCTGAGGAGTAAATGAGACCCGGGAACAGAAAGCTCCTACTTCAGTGCCTAGCCCAGTAAACCCTCCCTACAAATGAATGCAAAATACTGTGATACATCAAATGCTCCTGGACTGTGGTCCCAACAGGGGAGGATTCAATACTCACCCAGAACCTAATGCCTCAAAAATATGTCAAATGATTCGATGAAACAGCTCAGGTCTGTCTCTTTGCATAGCAGAACACAGCCCGGAGAGAAACGATGACCAACCAATTCAAACGTAAGATTTTTCACTCCCATTTTTAATCTGTTGCCCCCAGAAACACAAGGACAGGTTTTAATGGGCAAAGAGTTGAATGAAACCACCTCTTTAGAAGCATTCTGTTTTGCCTCCCACCGTTAGGTTACTGGCTCGTGTACAGAAAAGGCTCTGCCTTGGGTTTTGGCATCATTCTCTTGCTTCATGGAGCAGATTAGTCTTACCCCTATCTACCTTCATCCAGCTATAGTTGAGGGCTAATTGTTACCTTGGAGTGCGTTTGCTGCTGCGGTTCTCTCCTTGTGGAGGGTAATGAAGAGGATTTCTAGTAACCCAAGACGCAGAATCATGCCTTTCTTGGAAGCAGATGAAAGGCATTGGTCTTTAGTATTCTGTTATGCACCTTACTGATTCCCAAATTACGTGTTCGGGAATACAATCTGAGACATTGCAACCGTGTCGCTGTTTGGCGTGCACTTTCCTCAGCTCTGTCTCCTATCATTTGAAAATTAGAAGCAGTTGCATTTTAGGTGGGGCTTGGCAAGCAGAAATATAGGACGCCCAGTTAAATCCGAATTTCGGATGAATAATGAACACTGGTCTTAGTATAAGGATGTCCTAGGCAATATTGGGGACATATTTATACTAAAAAATTCTTCGTTGTTTATCTGAAATTCAGATTTAGCCAGGCATCTGCTATGGTTTGAATGTTTGTGTCCCCTCCAAAATCATGTTGAAACTTAACCCCCATTGTGGCGGTATGAAGAGGAGGGGCCTTTTGGGACGTGATTGAGACAAGAGGGCAGAGCTCTTGTGAATGGAATTACACGCCCTTATAAAGAGGCTTCAGAGAGCTCTCTGGCCCTTTTGCCCTCCTGCCACGTGAGGACCTGTCTCTTATACACATCTAGATGTGTATAAGAGACAGTCCCAAGGCTCCTCAGCCAACTCCAACGCGAGACTCCTTCCCATCTCAGGGTCTATTTCTTGGGGACCCAACTTAAGACACCAGATGACCTTAAGTGAGATGTATCTGCAAATCAATGTCGTCACAACCACTGTGACTTTGGACATTTTACCTCATCTCGATGAGCCTCAGTTTTCTCATCTCAAAGTGAGAGACGGGGCCTGGATCTATGTGTTTAGGGGCTATGCTAAGTGGATGTTGAGTGTTCAGGGCATCTCGAAGTTTATGGAAAGGATAATAAATCTCCATGTGGCCTGAGAAGAAAGCATTAGAGGCCACATCTATCAAACAGGGATAAACCTCTCAGGTGGCTCTGAGGAGTAAATGAGACCCGGGAACAGAAAGCTCCTACTTCAGTGCCTAGCCCAGTAAACCCTCCCTACAAATGAATGCAAAATACTGTGATACATCAAATGCTCCTGGACTGTGGTCCCAACAGGGGAGGATTCAATACTCACCCAGAACCTAATGCCTCAAAAATATGTCAAATGATTCGATGAAACAGCTCAGGTCTGTCTCTTTGCATAGCAGAACACAGCCCGGAGAGAAACGATGACCAACCAATTCAAACGTAAGATTTTTCACTCCCATTTTTAATCTGTTGCCCCCAGAAACACAAGGACAGGTTTTAATGGGCAAAGAGTTGAATGAAACCACCTCTTTAGAAGCATTCTGTTTTGCCTCCCACCGTTAGGTTACTGGCTCGTGTACAGAAAAGGCTCTGCCTTGGGTTTTGGCATCATTCTCTTGCTTCATGGAGCAGATTAGTCTTACCCCTATCTACCTTCATCCAGCTATAGTTGAGGGCTAATTGTTACCTTGGAGTGCGTTTGCTGCTGCGGTTCTCTCCTTGTGGAGGGTAATGAAGAGGATTTCTAGTAACCCAAGACGCAGAATCATGCCTTTCTTGGAAGCAGATGAAAGGCATTGGTCTTTAGTATTCTGTTATGCACCTTACTGATTCCCAAATTACGTGTTCGGGAATACAATCTGAGACATTGCAACCGTGTCGCTGTTTGGCGTGCACTTTCCTCAGCTCTGTCTCCTATCATTTGAAAATTAGAAGCAGTTGCATTTTAGGTGGGGCTTGGCAAGCAGAAATATAGGACGCCCAGTTAAATCCGAATTTCGGATGAATAATGAACACTGGTCTTAGTATAAGGATGTCCTAGGCAATATTGGGGACATATTTATACTAAAAAATTCTTCGTTGTTTATCTGAAATTCAGATTTAGCCAGGCATCTGCTATGGTTTGAATGTTTGTGTCCCCTCCAAAATCATGTTGAAACTTAACCCCCATTGTGGCGGTATGAAGAGGAGGGGCCTTTTGGGACGTGATTGAGACAAGAGGGCAGAGCTCTTGTGAATGGAATTACACGCCCTTATAAAGAGGCTTCAGAGAGCTCTCTGGCCCTTTTGCCCTCCTGCCACGTGAGGACAACACAGGTGCCCCCTGCCATGTAAGCACACCAGGGAGGAGGCACCATCTTGGAAGCAGAGGATGAGTCCTCACCAGACACCAAATCTGCTGGCAGCTTGGTCTTGAGCTTCCCACTCTCCATCATTGTGAGAAATAAATTTCTATTATTTATGAACTACCCAGTGTGAGGTATTTTGCAGCAGAAATCAACTAAGACAGTGTTCTGTATTTTATCTGGCAACCCTAACTGTAGCAAAATTCGAGAAATCACAAAGAGTAAGAGAAATTTGTGAGGTTCCACTTGAAGCAGCTCTGGCCATGTTCCTTATTTTGGGTTCAGAGGGATGGGCATCACTGTCAATCATGCACCCTTGCCAACCCTTCTGGCTGGTGGGGAGGGGCATACACAAGGGCAGATGAACAATGGCAACATTTTAATGACTTGAAATTACAACATCTTACCTTTGAAACATCGAATTTTAGAGGTATTCCTGTATCCTGTAGTAGGAAAGAAAGTGGAGAAAAAAGTCCCCCTAAGCTTCACATACATAGAACACAACTTCTGCCATCTGGAATGTCTTCCAACTGACTTCAATTACTGCCCCATCAGTAGTTCCTGCCACTTTATCCACCATATCTATGTTCTGAAAATGGCAGGGATCTATCAGTCAAGGTAAGAACCTCTGCCCTTTTACACATTGGTTTATTTCTGGATTTGGTGCCTAACTTTCCAAACAAGGATGGAGAATTATTTTATGAGTAAGAGTGGAGGAAAGGAGAGAGAGGATCTGAAACTGTGTAGACACAGGACTTAGCCCCTCTGCTATAGACAGAAAATGCTTGATGGATGCCTGCCTATGTTCCCATATCAAATGCCAGACACCAGAAAAGAGGCATGGAGAGGACCCCAAAGTTCCTACATCTCAGTTGACTATGGCAGCAATGATAGCATAGCCCACCCTTCTACCACCAAGGCTTATTATACCCAAGGGAGCTACAAAATGAGACAGTCCATGGGTAATTATAAAACAAGAAGATATCGTTCCATAAGCCACAAGGGAATTCAAATCTTATTACTTAACATGCATGCCATTTAGGCCATGATCTGACACCAATAATTTATTACTCTACCTTCCTATTTCATAGGTGTAAAAGCCACTCGTTGGTCATCACGTATATCTGCTCTGGGAACAGAGCAGCCTAGGTCATGGGACATGGAAAAGAGACAAATCCTTGTGACTTTTTCCCCCAAAGATGTTATTTTTTCTTTTAGGGTAGTTTTAGGTTCACAGCAAAATTAAGAGAGAGGTGCCTGCCCCTCACCTCCTGCCCCTACGTGTGCTAGCCTCCCCCTCCCCTGCTGTTATCCACTTCGCCATCAGAGTGGTGCATTCATTACAATTGACGAATCTCACTGACACATCATTATCACTCGAGGTCCACAGTGTACATTAGGGTTCACTGTCAGCATTGTATATTTCGATGGGTTTGGACAAGTGTATAATGACATGTATTGTTCATTATAGTATCAGTCTTGTGTTGTTTTTTTTTTTTTTTTT
>NW_012104253.1:7623247-7657353 GCF_000951045.1 Mandrillus leucophaeus
GGTTCACACCATTCTCCTGCCTCAGCCTCCCAAGTAGCTGGGACTACAGGAGCCCGCCACCACGCCTGGCTAATTTTTTGTATTTTTTAGTAGAGATGGGGTTTCACCATGTTTGCTAGGATGGTCTCAATATCCTGACGTCATGATCCACGCAGCTTGGCCCCCCAAAGTGCTGGGATTATAGGTGTGAGCCACTGCGCCTGGCCAGCCTTGTGATTTTTAAGCCACAGGTTTTGGAATTGTTTGTTATTGCAGTAGGACTTAGCTCACACTGACTAATACAATCAGGGTCAAAAATATTTGGGGGTTACAAGGGCCACACTGCAATGGCTGAACATGGTATCAAGTTGGAGATTATGGCCACGGGGATAGCTGTGAAGAGGGCGGCTCTGGAGCCATATGAGTTTGGGCTCAGATGCTACTGTACAACTTATTAGCTATGACTTCAGGCAAGTCACTTGACCTCTTTAAGCATCAGATTCCTAGAAAATCTTAGCACTCCTGTCACAGGGTTGCTAATGGAGATTAAATGACATAATGTATATAAAATAGCACAGTGCCTGGAACATAGCAAGCTCCCCATAAAAGTTAGTTAATATTAATGCTTCACAATTTGATTATTAAAAAATGGAGGTTCTAATATAATAAACCCCACAGCAATACATACAGCAATCTCTGCTTGAAGTTTCCAAAGGTGTGTTCACAGCATCTTACGTCTTCTGGTTCCACTAGAACTTAACTACCTATCAGTGACACCTCTGTACTGAGACATCTCCCTTTACCTTGCACCTCACTGGGCCTAGTTCTGCCTTCTCCAGTGACTCTGAAGAGTCGTACTCTTCTCTCCCGTAACAGACTTTTGAATATCTGTAGACACTGGCCTTCTCCACCACATTCCCCATGACCACCTCTGTGTGCCTCTCCCGAGGTCCCAGTTTTTCCACTTCCTTGTGTAACGGGTTTCTTAACCATTCTCCATGCTGCCTGCCCTCATTTGGAGCCACCTCAATTCTTCCAGGTCCATGCAAATCAGGGCACCAAGATGCGGTCCACTGGGTACAGAGAGAGCACATGGGCTAAGCAGCCTCCACCCAGCCTAGGAGGCCGCGATCAACACAAGCCTCCTGCTCTTTCCCACACCATCTGCCGCTAGGCCACACCTCCTTCAGCCTATTCTTGGGTAATTGTTATTCTTTTTTCTTAATATAAATGTTTGGCAGATTGATTTCATTTTCTAGTTTTCCTCATCTCCCAACCATTCATTCATTTATTCAACAAATATTTCTCCTGCACAGTCACATGTAGGAGCCAGACACTGTGCTTGGTACAGAGGCTAAAAAGATCAAGAAACAAGAGGTTCACAGGTTGCTGAGGGAAACTGATTTGGAAACAGAAACATCCTCCAGAATCTTCTGACTCTTGATATCATGCAAAGTACAAACCGTTTCATCGGCAAGCATGAGCCTGACTTCAGTGTTGATATGGTTTGGTTGTGTCCCCACCCAAATCTCATCTGGAATTGTAGCTCCCATAATCCCCACGTGTTGTGGGACGGACCCAGTGGGAGATAACTGAATCATGGGGGTGGTTTCCCCAGTACTGCTCTCGTGGTAGTGAATAAGTCCCATGAGATCTGACGGTTTTACAAGGGGAAACCCCTTTCACTTTCTCATTCCCTGTTTTCCAAGCCATGTAAGATGTGTCTTTTGCCTTCCTCCATGATTGTGAGGCCTCCCCAGCCACGTGGAACTGTGAGTCCATTAAACCTCTTTTTCTGTATTAATTACCCAGTCCAGTCTTGGGTATGTCTTTATCAGCAGCGTGAGAACAGACTAATGCAGGTGTCTTCACATAGAAATGTGATGAAAAGTGTGAAAATAAGGACTGAGCGCCCACAGCAGAACAGCGACTCCTCTGGATGACTGTGTCCTAGCTGCAACTCCACCTGAAGCTACCACGCCAAGATTTTGCACTTTTTCCAGGCCCCTTGGTCTCATTAAAAATAAACTTTCAATCCTTTTATTCCTCCTAAGTACTAGCAAAGTAAATAAACTTTCACTCTTTTTATTCTCTCCTAAGGGAGAGAAGGAAGGAGGAAGAAAGAAAACTTAAAAGAACAGAGAAGAAGAAAAGATTTAGGTTACCATCATATATTTAAATACGTAAACCCAGAATATTATAGGGCATTGACGCTTGAAAACGAGTAGAATATTTTCCCACTTCAGGTCTCTAACACTGTTTACATTTTCTGTGATTACTCAGAAATCCCTAACAGTGTTTCGGCCATCACACACCAGCACACTCTAGCTGTCCCTGGTGTGCAACAGGCCAATGCTTGGACACTTGGGTTCTTTTCAACTGCATAACTATCCTCCTGACATCATACTTCTCTTGAGCTTTCAGCATCCCTTAAGGAAGTATTTTCCTTTTAAGAAAACGGAAAAAATTAGCAGGCAAATAGTTCTGCTGGTCTTTTCATCTATCAACGTTTACACAGTGCCTGGCAGAGTTTGAAAACCCAGTAAATGTTAGATAAGTGCATTGTGATCGATAAGTAAATATGTTAAATAAATACATATTTGAGGAGAGGATGGAAGAGGAGTAATAGACCTAACACAGCAGAAGCAGCCCTTGCAGGGCTCTCCTGAGTGACACGGCCCTCCAGGTTCCTCTGGGAGCTGGGGACAGGGCACGGGGTTGAACATAAGGGGACTCACTTGGACCCTAGCCTTCCTTCCCCACTCAGCAAGACCTAACCCTCCAAAATCTTATTAAAACATCTCTAAAAATGTCGAAGGATAAAACGAAAATGTCTCAAAAAAATAGAATGAAAAAATAAAGAGAAAAAAACAGGAGAAGTGCAACAAATAATTGCTGAGAGTTCTAGGAACATAGAACAGAGAAGCTGGAGGGAAGGAAATCATCAAAGAAGTAATACAAGAATATTTCCCAGAACTGAAAAGCACAGTACGCTGGTCTGAAAGGGCCACTAAGTCAAAACCCACCATAGGAAAGTCTGAAACAGCCTCCTCTGCGGTCACCCTCCTACAACGCATATTCCTCTCCAGTCTGTCCTCCCAGAGCCGTGTCAAGCAGAGCCTCTCGCCCCTGTGAGGGTCACTTTCCAAGGGTTTTTCATTTCAAATAGGATAAAATCCAAACTCCTTTCAGTAGCCCTGTGTGATACGGCTTCTGCTGGACTCTCAGACTTCCTGCCTGGCACTCCTTCCTTACCCACTCCGGGCACACGGTGCTCTCTGTTCCTCCTGCACGCCAACCAGTCCTTTCCACCTGCTTCTGCCTCCATCCTCTATCTTCCCCAGGAGCTTCTTCTTTCTCGCCTCTAGGCCTCAGCACTCACATCGCCTCCTCAGACAGATCTTCCCTGGTCACCCTAACATAGCACCTACAGTCCAAAAAACATTCCTCAACTTCCCTTTTCTGTTTTATATTCATCGTATTTGTCACTGACTGAAATGATTATATATTTCTTCTCTTTTTCCCCTACCAGATTATAAGCTCCATAAGGTGAAAACCTTGTCTTATTCACTGCAATATCTCTGGAGTTCAGAATAGTGCCAAAGTAAACATTCAATATTTGACAAATAATTGAGTTACCAACACAACAAATGACAGGAAGCCTCATGAAGGTGCATGGCCATGAAATGTTGTAACAGAAGGACAAAGAGAAGATCCTAAGAGTTTCAAAGTGGAAAGGGCATCAGAATGCACTAAGCTTCCCCCTAGGCAACATCAAATGCTAAAACACAATGAGTGGTGCAACATCTTTCAAAAATCTGAAGGAAAACAATTTTCAAACCAGGTTGCTATACCTAGCCAAACTATCTAACAGATGTGAAGGTAACTCAGATATTTTCCGACATGCAAGGATTAAAAATAATAGCCTCCCATACATCTTTTTAAAGAAGCTTCTGCAGGATGTACTAGTACAAAGCAAGACACAAAATCAGGAAAGAAGCTACAGAAATCAGGAACGGGAGATACAATACAGCAAAGTGGTAAAGAGAAGTCCAAAATCATGGTGAGGAGAAGCTTTAGGTGAAGCTCTGCACAGGGTCCCCAAGACAACCTGGTATCACATGGAGCAAAAAGAAATACTCCAGAAGGGGGGCATCCAATTTAAAAAGAAATTGATAAATGTTCTGCTATGACTGAACATGTGAAATAAAAAAGCTACTGGCGGGTGTTATAATAGATCCGATGGAATAACTGTAAATAATCAAAAATATGTAGAAAACTTAGAAAAAAATTAATGAGGCAATTTTTAATTCCAAGAGAAGCAAAAAGTTTTACCAAAAAAGGAAACGATATCGCCATACACTGAAGTAAGTAATATCTACTTAATCGAAACAATGTAAACACTGACTACCAATTTATCTAAAAATACCTAATTGTACGAAAGGATAGGGGAGGGGCAAGAGTACAAGAGAGCCAAGATCTCATCTACCATAATAAAAACTCAATACTTAAGTTTTAAAATTGATAAATAGTAAATTCATCAGTGTGACAGCATGCAAGTTCAAAAACACAAAATTCAAAAATTGTATTTCTTTACACTAACAATGAATCTGTGGAAACTGAAATCAAAAACAATACCTGCCAGGCTCGGTGGCTCACACATGTAATCCCAGCACTTTGGGAGGCCAAGGTGGGTAGATCACGAGGTCAAGAGTTTGAGACCAGCCTGGCCAACATGGTGAAACCCCATCTCTACTAAAAATACAAAAATTAGCTGGGTCTAGTGGCGCATGCCTGTAATCCCAGCTACTTGGGAGGCTGAGACAGGAGAATTGCTTGAACCCGGAAGGCAGAGGTTGCAGTGAGCTGAGATCGTGCCATTGCAACCCAGCCTGGGTGACAGAGTGAGACTTGGTCTCAGAAAAAATAATAATAATTGTTCTGAAACAATTGGATATCCATAGGCAAAAAGCAGAATCTTGACTCAAAACTTACAGCTTATTAAAAAAAAAAAAAAAAAAAAACCCTCAAAATAGATCAAAGCCTTAGATGTAGAACACAAAACTATAGAACTTTTAGGGGAAATTGAAAAATCTTCAGAATCTAGGGCTAGGCCAAGTTCTTAGACCAGACACCAAAAGCATAATTCCGAAAAGGCAAAGCTGATGAACTGGATGGTGCTCTCTTAACTATGGTCTTCAAAATTCAGCCCTCTGGGCAACAGACAGGACCTTCTCTAGGGAAATAGACCAGTCCGAGAGAAAAGACCTTAAGGGAATCATACGGTGGCACAAGAGGTGCCTCCTGTACTGTGTGCGGTGTCAAATCCTCACTCATTCCAGACCAAGTGACGTCAGCCAACTCTGCCCAGGCTTCTACTAGGTTCCTGAAGGCCCCTCCTTTCCTTCTCTAGGGCTTGTATGCGATGCCTGCCAGGAACATTGCATTCCACATGTGCAATTCAGGAGCATGGGAAAGTTAGCACCCAAAAGCAGGTTGTGAGACGCATTTCATGGGCTCCTTGGAAGGTTCTGCAGGATTTCAGTCGTTTGGCTGACTTAATGATGCCTCCCCATGCTGGCTCTCCCTTCTTACTCCTTTGTCCTTCATTTCTCCTCCCCAGGATCACATTCACAAATAAACTAACTGCACGTAAGCCTTTGTCTCAGGCTCAGCTCTCTGAAGATCCCAGGTGAAAAGAGAAGTCCTTCTAAAAATGGCCCACCTGAGAAGTTAAAAAAAAAAAAAAAAAAAGACAGCTCCAAAGCCCCACCCCACCACATGTGCACACTCTTGCAACTCCCAATCACCTGTTTAATGGCTGACTCATATACAGACACACAGCTAGAGGGTCCTCTTACAAATCACACAGGAGGCAGAGGTTGCAGTGAGCTGAGATTGCACCACTGTACTCCAGCCTGGGCGACAGAGACTCCATCTCAAAAATAAAATAAAATAAAAATAAAATAAAATCACAGCAGGGCTGTTCCTGCTTTGTCTTCCATAGGAGAAGCCATCAAACTCATTTCTTAGAGAGTTTCTGACATGATTTTCAAAGCCAGTTTTATTTTTATTAAAGCCCAATTAGTTACATATACAATAGCATATTAATTTTACTGCATTATAATCTTAACATGGATAAAATGACCTCTCTTGTCCTTTTCTATCAGCTTCTGGTATAGAACAAAAATCACCAGAGACCATCCAGCATTGCTGTTGCTTTGCTAAGACATGTGAAGCTTTCACCTAGTCAGTGAGGCCATACTTTCACTGACGTTGCCTCAGCCATCTAGCCAGAGACTGAAAAAGTAAACCTGGTTGAAAAATCCCATGTGAATGTGGGCTACTAAAATGGAAATGTAATTTTAGTAGAATCACCTCTACCCAGATTTTGTCTGCCACGTGGCTTTCAGTAAGGAAGATAGCATCATCAAAGACAAAGCTTGATCACAGTCCTGGGGGTGATAGAGAAAGCTATCTGTGGAAGAACAGTCAAATAGAGGGAGATGGAAAGTATTTGACCCCTCTTGTGACTTTAAAAAATGTAAGATTAAATACAATTTCTAATAGCTTCTGAATGAGGCAATAGAAAAAGCCATCATTTGGTGTCTTAAAAAATCTGTAGATTTTTGAAATAGAAAAATTATTCTTTTCAAAATAGGACATTGGCAAAATGGGGCAGGGTGGGGGTGGGAAGCAGTATCAGTTGCACTCGACTGAGTAAAGGTGACAGGATGTATTTGCCCACTAGTTTCTCTCCATGTCTTCATTCCCAGGGTACTCACGATTCAGAGATGAATGTATACTGAATGCACCCTGTACCAGTCTAATTTCTTTTGACAGCCTGCATTACAAATTATTAAAATTTTTTAAATTAAGTATCTTTGAAAATGGAAAACTGAACTAATGTTCCAATTTGGAGGAAGGGGGACTCAATGTAGAAATTAAAATCATGGTAAACTAATTTGCCAAGGGTGGGGGAGTGTTAGAAATGGTCTTCTGACTTTAACCATAATAACAACAAGGACTATCAATTAGGCAAAGAGTGCTCTGAGCCTATGTGCTGGCTCCACTACAATTTTTTTTTTTTTAATGTCTGGCAGCGTGTTTTACAAACTAAACCCAGCGAGACTACAATTCTACCAGAAGGTGCCTCAGATGGTTTTGCTAATAATTTTGATAAGCTAAAATGGAGAAAAACATCATTTCAATTATTCACTTTTCAAAAACCATCAATTTTAAGTTACAATATTAAATGTTTCTTTCTTCCTCTCTTCATCGCCATCAACCAAATGAAACCAAACCCTGGAAAAACCCTCACCAAAAGTTGAAGGGGGTAGGTAGTGACATTTTTGAATACGTTAGCATGCTAAAAATCTTGTCATTAATTTCTTGCCACTCAGAACTTGTGTCCAGTTTACGTGTAACTTTGTCCAAGGAGAGTACGTTCCTTTAGAGAACGCGGGGGAAGCCAGCATTGCTACTGCCGCGAAGATATAAGTGCGAACCACCATATATTGGCTTTTGTTTTAATAGCCTTTTAACCAACTTTGTTAATGGACTGAATGCAATTTAGATATGGAACTTGGCTAAAACGTAGCTTCAATTGGCTATTAAAATTTAAGAGCCAACTAAGATAGCTAATTACAAAAAAGCTCCAGTGATAATGCTAAGCAGAATTAGTAATAGCAAATGACAGTCTGTCTAGTCTTATTCCCATAGGGAAAGAAACTCTTAACTGAGAAGTCAACCAGACAATGTGCAGCAAACCTAATTGCATTCCTGGTATTATGGCATACGAATCTGGCAGCTCCCTGGGACAAAACAGGGAATAAAATCTGCCGAACTCGAGGCAGAAAGCGACTGACCCTCTTTTACATGCCAGTTAGAGAAGATTCCAGGAAATGTTATTTCTATTCAGAGTTGATGAGTAAATGCTCTTTTACTAAGGAACATTCCTATAAAACCCTAGTGAGGACTGAGCAGTAAGGAAACAGACCTTCCAAAAAACACAGTTTCAAAGAAATAGATCCGTCACCTATGCAGAATTAGATTTTTCCTTTAGATATTTAGGTCTTTAAAAAGGCAACAATAAATATCTGACTGCTAAAAAGTTGAGTTTAGAGGAGAAAAATGTTCTGCTTTTTGCTTCATTACAGATACCCTCATTATGGCATCAGCTGAAGTGCAGACTGGCTCTCCTGTGAAGATTTATCATGTGTGGTGGCCACTTTGAATTGGAGGTACTGTAGTCTTTAACATTCCCTAGTCAAGTGTCTCCCTGCTGTGCCTGTAAATGTCAGTCCAGTTTTTTCACGGCTGTGCACACAGATTAGAAACAGCAGGAGAGCTTGGGAGTATGACTACAATACCAGTAAGGACACTTGTCTTCGTGGCACTGCTCAAGTGATTCTTGGAATGCAGGACCCTGCTGTTTTCTAATATTTACACACAACTGGAGTCATCAAGAGCAGTAAATGCAGTCTAAAGGAAGCTTGCTTCTTTGTGTTAGGGACTTTACATTCAAATAGGGATATCAACAATAACATCAAAAAAAATTTTTTTTTAACTTTCATATTTCCCCTCAATTTTGTTGCTACAAGACCAACCAGGTATTATCATGACTGTTCACTTAGCTTGACCCTCCCTTCCAAACACGTTCTGTGTGCATCACACAGTTCATTGGGAACAGCAGGTGTTTTAGATTCTTGACCTCAAATTGTGTTTTTGCAGGCTGTGGTTTCTCTGACCTCTACAGGAACAGACAGGGCCTTGGAAACCATTCTGATGTCATTTCAACCACCTTTGCTTTCTGAACACTTTGCAGGACATATCAAAGACTTATTTTGGAGCTGCAGCACCTGGAATACAGACGGCTTCTCTTTCAAAAGTCTAGTTAGAAACAAAAAAAAAAAGGAAAAAACCCCATTGCAACTGTATGCATATCTTAAGAAATGTCTAAATAGCCCTACTTAAAATTATGAATGCTAGGGCACACTGTATTAAAAAAAAATGGCAAAAACTACAACTACTTTTGCACCAACCTAATACTTCGCCGTAACTGTTTAGTTATCTGTCAAGGATTTCTGGACTAGAACCTTGGGGTAGGGACGTACACAGGGACTAGATATATACTTCTGCAATTACAATGTCAAGCAGATTGGAACGTACATATTACTTACAGTTAAACTGACTCACATGTTTGCACCAAAATGTTCTATAATAGTTAATGAAATAAATGAAGACATGAGAACAACTAGGATGTCTGTGTTGGGGCGGGAGAAGGAGTAGGGAAGAACTAAAATGTCCACATCAAAAGTCTTCCTAAGAACCTTAAAGGCATATTTCTCGACCTAGAAAAGTTCAAGAAGTAAATGTACTCTTTTCTCTTCACCAGGCAATCTAATAGAATCACTTCCCAATTGTAACTTTCCCTGCAATATACTGTCCTAGAACTTTCCAGTCTTCAGGTTTAGCAGACCCTTCAGTGGCTCTACTTTGACTTTTAAGTACTAACACATATTGGTTCCTTATGGGGAAAGTCTACACAAGTGTGTAGGGACCCTTCTCACATCTGAGAATTTTACCAACCACCACCACCACCATGAACTTCTGAACTATGATTTTTGTGTCAAGGCCAGAGAGAATATTGAATACAGCAATTTTTCCACTTTTAAAGAAACTGTTGCCCAGGTATTATACAGTGTTCATTTTAAATAACTGTGATGGGTTTTCACTGGTTTCTATAGGGTATCAGAAGCAGACAGCCAACACACAGGAAAGTGGAAATAGCATTCAGACGATTGTTCCACCCTCTCCCCAAACTCTGGATTCACTCCTCCCTGCTGCACCCCAGGCACAAATATTATATTATCATCTCCACTCACATGGCTGCCATCTCAGAACAACGTTCTAACATTGGACTTAACTTAGTGTAAGAACACGGTTTTTTGAAGATCTGCAGTGGTTTACAAATGAAACTGAATTTTCTCCATGCAGAAGTTTTACAGGGAACTTCATGACAAGCCAAACTACAAAAATTCAAGAATGCTATTCTTAAGTTGCAAAATGCTATGCCATCATAAACTCACCATTGTATGTACAAACGCGTCCTCAATACAGTGGAAATGGTAAGCATTTTATTTGTGTAACACGCAAGTGATAAAGAGTCCTCTAAGGCCGGGCGCAGTGGCTCAAGCCTGTAATCCCAGCACTTTGGGAGGCCGAGACGGGCGGATCACGAGGTCCGGAGATCGAGATCATCCTGGCTAACATGGTGAAACCCCGTCTCTACTAAAAAATACAAAAAACTAGTCGGGCGAGGTGGCGGGCGCCTGTAGTCCCAGCTACTCGGGAGGCTGAGGCAGGAGAATGGCGTGAACTCGGGAGGCGGAGCTTGCAGTGAGCTGAGATCTGGCCACTGTGCTCCAGCCTGGGGGACAGAGCGAGACTACGTCTCAAAAAAAAAAAAAAAAAAAAAAGTTGTCTAAACTATCTGGTCAGCAGTAGACTGCATACAATTACTAACAAAGTGTATAAGGCTATCTGCATGTCAAGACCCTTTTATAATATTAATCCTTTAATGTGACTTGTACTTTATCCGTAGAACTAAGTTACAAGATCACAGAATATAACCTGTGGAACTTTTAAAAAAACTAAAAAATTTTATCCATGCAACTGTTATAACTAAAAAATTAAGCAGGCATGAAATAGGACTAAGAGTAACACAGCTAAAGGACAAGAGTTGGATTTCTGTAGTGGCGGTGGGATCGTAAGTGAATTCTGATTTCTATGAATGCGGTGTGGGCACTAAATTAGAATAAATAAGTAAAACGGCATTAACTAAGTCAGTGTGGTGCTGGCGTAAGAACAGACACATCAATGAAATCGAACATAGTCTAGAAACAAGAGCATGTAATCAAGCAAGCATCCCAAACCAGGGTGGAGGAAAGGTGGAGGAGGTCATTTATTTAACAAATGGTACTGAAGTTACTGGCTAGTTGCTTAGGAAAAAAATCTTTGTGTTCCTCACCTCATGGCATACATTTACCAAAATAAATCCCATATGGATTGAAAATTTAGAAGCATTAAAACAAAAAAGCCTAGAAAAAGTCATGGTAAATATTTCTACTTTTTGGATGAAAAACATTTTAAAACAGTGACAGAAATTACAATGAAAGATCAACAGATTAAAGCGATAAAAGCTAAACTTCATAAAAATTAAAAACATATCATACACAAAAAATAAACAGGAAAAAGTCAGCAACAAAAATGGCAAAGAGTTAAGGTCATTACTGTATAAACAGTACTTACCAACACACCAAAAAGAAAAAAGTGATTAGTTTACAAATAAAGGTTTGGGTGCACTAGCGATTAAAAAAAAAAAAAAAAAATTACCTAATCAAATTATAAAAATAAAATTTAATGTGTTAGTCTGGGTGGCCTAAATAGCAAACATTTATTTCCCACAGTTCTGGAGGCTGGTTTGCAGATGGTCACATGACAGAGACAGACATCATCTCTCCCCTTTCCCTTATAAAGCCATTAATCCCATTCATGAAGCCTTCACTCTCATGACCTAATCACCTCCCAAAGGTCCACCTCCAAAGACCATCATCTTAGGGGTTAAACACAGGAACAATGCGGGCCACACCAACTTTCAGTCTATAACCCTCAAGGATGACAAAAATGCAGGTTGGGCACTCAGATCTACTGGGCAAAGTGTTAACTGATAGATTTTTGCAAAGCAATTTGGTAAGTATCCACAACTTTTCATTTCATAGTCTTTGACCCAGTGGCTCCCTTTTGAAAAATCTAAGAATATTCACATGTCAATGAAGATTACTGCCCAATTTTGTTCAAAAACATTGTTTATAATATCCCAATACTGAAAACAACTTAAATGCCCAATAATACAAAAATGGTCATGAAAGTATCATAAATTCATTTTAAAAAGTTAAGAAAACATAGAAGTTATATTCATGAAGGATTTATAATAATGTAAAAAGTATTTAATGTTAACTTTAAAAAGAAGAATGTAAAGCTGTATATGAAGTGTAACTGTTTAAAAATAAAAGCGCATAGAAATGACTGAAGAAAATGTGTCAAAACATTAATAGTGGTTACCTGTGGGTAGTAGTATTATGGCTGGTTTGTCTGTTGACACTTTTCTGTATGTTCTAAATTATATAAAATGGCCATGTATTATTAATACACCCTTATAATCCAAAGAATATAAAGCACATTAAAACAGAAATTTAAAGGATTAACAAAAATATAATGTTCAACTGTGGACATATATATCTCCCCACACAAATACAAATAAATTGTTTATATTTCCACCACTACTTTATTGCTATGCAACTTGGGTCTTTATATGCATACTTAATTTAGTAATTCAAAGCAATAATCAGGGTTTTAAAACTGGCTTATTAGTGTTTGATTTGTCTTAGATCACTACTGCAGAACACCTAGAAGCTATTTAACTTCAGGGCTTAGTTACCAAAGACTTATCAGTTGCTTTCTAAAAAATGTAGAGCACATATACATCCTCTTGTGTGAAGGACAAGAGCCTGGCAGTGGTGTTTATCCTCAACAGACTAGAAAACCTCAGCTCAATGAGGACCTAAGGAAAATGGCAGAGAAGGCAAGAGAAAATGGAACCAAGAACATGTTAAAATATGGAAGCTGGATTGTGAAAGGAGAACCAAAAATGGCAAATCTACTGCATTCGGGCATTGGAAAGAAAATAAAAACAATGCAAGATAAAAATACTAAATATAGAACTGAAAAGGACAAGAAAAAAATTACTCTGAATGACGAGGTTGCTTAATCATTTCTTAAAAGGGGAGTAGAAAAAAAACAGTACAAGATAGGGAATAAAACAGAACGAGGGATGCAGCAAACGAATCAAACTGGATACTATGGCCAGTAGTTTTTCATTAATTTCTGTAGCCTTGCCAATACAGTAACATTTAAGAAAATGCCAGCACTTACTTAAAACAATATGTGAGGAAATATTTGTTTTCTTATTATTTAACCAAGTTTTCCATGTTTCTATATTGTGAAAAATAAGGAGGCTAAGGCATATACAGAAAAACACATCGCACACAGTTTACTCTATTTTAAGCATTAATGTGTTTAAAACAGAACTTTAGAGTTCATTTAGGTGTTACAAATGAACTTGGGGGCATTAACACAGATAAGTACTAAAACCTAACATTCTACAGAAAGCAGGAGGAGCCTCTGCCCAAAGTCAAATTTTCTAATCTGTAAAGATACGTTGCTCTAGAACTTCAGGAGGCATTAAAAGGTTAATCTTCAAAGGAAAGTCTGTAGATGTTTTGCATTTTTCAGTATCTAACCATTGCAGTGATAAATGCTTCACATGATCACTAAATATCCACATAAGAAAGCCACAAGTTATAGTCTTTGTACTGGGTTCATAGTTTCTCAAACTTGGTACAACCTTGACAATTTCTGGTATGTCCATATCCCACCTGTACATTTACTTCTTTCCTCAAACCGACTTGCTTTTAAAAATTGAAATACCTACTTTAGGTTTGTCCTAAGTAGTAGACAAATCACCAGTTTAATGTGATAACCGTATTTTGAATACATATTAAAATACTTAAATATTTAAGTGAAACTATGTCCATATACCTTCTAAACACACTGTGCATGTTATTAAGTGGTAAAGCATACCATCCGTCAGAAAATAGAGTCCAATCCCGATTTCTCTGACCAAGAAAACTTTGAGGAATGAATCACGAAATTGTTCATAAATGTGTTAAAATTACAAGCTTTTGTTCCCAAGGCAACTAAAAAAATTTCAGATCTTAAACTTTCTGATTACTGAAACTCTGAAGTGCCTGATTTACTGTATAAATATTACATGCTATGAAAGTGAAACTTTTAAGAAAAATAAACTGTGAATGAATAGGATCTATTAATATCTAGTTCATAGGTCTTCCATAGACAAAGCCAGTCTTTATGCAATCTTTAATTACACCACCACTTCATCATCTGCCACTTGTTTTCTTGTCATACAGCTTGCACACTGACATAATTCTTATGTAATCTTTCATTTATGTAGATTTTCTCTCTCATGGATACACTTCCTCCACTTTTTATTTCATATTCCTTTCCCATCCTTGTACCTCCTGTCTCATACAGCAGGTGCTTAATAAAAGATTTT
Organism: Mandrillus leucophaeus; assembly: GCF_000951045.1. NCBI lineage: Eukaryota > Metazoa > Chordata > Mammalia > Primates > Cercopithecidae > Mandrillus > Mandrillus leucophaeus. The sequence goes on from NW_012104253.1 coordinate 7,637,424, forward strand.
GGAACAGAACAAAATCAATACAAATCAAACCAAACCTTACAGCCACAACATACTGTGCGTTTGTATCAAACAAAAGAGATTTTTATTTTAAGCTTTGCATTTCCTAAAAAGTGAGGACTCTGTCAAACATTTTTATCCACTCTGAGAAATGTACAATGATTAGAAAAGTGCATATCATAATAATTTTCATATATATGTACTCCAAAACATCACAAACACACGGCTTTGGAATAACTTAAGGAGTATTATCTGAAGATTTTGAAATTTCATAAATTAGCCTTTAATGAATTGTACAAAATATTTATTTTTATAAAAAAAGATTATGTTTTCCAGACACATAGGTATTTAGATTACTTCTACCCTGCAAGACTCTCGTGAAAATAAAACACTTCAAATAGAAAAGGAGAAAAAAGTCAAAAGAAAACAAAGAGAAGGAAAGCTGGTTCACAACATCTGAATTACTTCTGGACTCTCTTTCTGGTTCTTGAACCTTGAAGATAAATCAAAGAAACTGAAATCATTAATCAATAATTGACAAAAGCAAAAGAACAGAAATATAAATATCTCTAAATATAGTACATTTTAAAATCGAATTGACTCTGGTGATTTGCAAAGATAAAACTGACATACAAAAGTATGACTGCTAAAACTCTGAAAATCTTAAAAAATTGGGTCATTTTTTAATATGTCAAAAAATATGCTGACAAAACCTACCTTCTAATCTAAGCCATATAAAAATGCTTTCACTGATAAAACGTATCTAATTTTTACTAATACTGAAATATTTCTCTCCAAAATTTAAATTTATTGTAAAATTTAAAACATTATCTCCAAATATAAACCTTAGCAATATAGATAAGCATTCATTCCTTAGGGGGAAGCGATGAGGTCATGCATGTTATGAAAAGCAAAGGAATGAGTTGCTTTTTAAAGCCTATTACCTACACCCTTTAGGCAGGAGAGCACTGGGATATACTGAAATGGAAAGTCTTTTCTGCTAGGAATTATACAGGTCCCAGATGAGTAGCCTCCTACAAAAGGATCATATGTGATACTGGTCTTAGTCCCTTATGACAGCTCCTATCTAACTATTCTTGGTTTGGAATAAATCAGTGACTCTCTGCTGGGGGCATGGGAATTCTGCCTCACCACGGAGACATTTCACCCCACCTACTACTCCTACTCCACCTCTGGGCGCAGCAGTCAGCCTGATTACGGCTGCCTAGTGCTGGCAAAAGCAGCAGGGCCATTTCTTTCCCACTGCCGCATGCTATGCTTTGCCAGGAAAGAGCAGGGGCACCAGAGTGAGGGACAGTATGGTGCTCATAATTAATCAATGACTGCACCAAAAAAAAAAACACAAAAGATCAATACTTCTTTTCTGAAAAGTACAAAACATTCTTTGAATGTGAACAAAATTCCACCATATGCATCTACAGGTTTTCTCATCATGGGTTATTTAGTTACTTAACATGAAAGTTAATTTCAAAACTAGCATTTTTAATGTTTCCAAGTTATAGTTTCTGTTCAATCACGATACAGTTCAATGAATGCAAATTTCAAGTTTACATGAATATCCTTTTGTCTGCCACTCATAATACACACCTTATATACTGTACTATGACTGATTCTAAAATTTGAGTTTTTTCTTAAATTTCTGTAACACAGCCATCTATTAAAAATATCCCACAGTAAATTTTTAGGTTTTTATTTCAAGAAATTTTATTTTTATGATTTTTTGAGAGGGAGTCTCGCTTTGTTGCCAGGCTAGAGTGCAGTGACACCATCTTGGCTCACTGCAACCTCCGCCTCCTGGGTTCGAGTGATTCTCCTGCCTCAGCCTCCAGAGTAGATGAGATTACAGGTGCCTGTCACCACTCCCGGCTAATTTTTGTATTTTAGTAGGACTTAGACTTTCACCATGTTGGTCAGGCTGGTGTTGAACTCCTGACCTCAAATGATGCACCCGCCTCGGCCTCCCAAACTGCTGGGATTACAGGCATGAGTCACTGCGCCCGGCCTATTTCAAGAAATTTGAAATTAATTCTGCACAGAAAACTGAAAATGTTGTGATAGTGAGATTTGGATAAAGGGTATTACAAAATCAAGGTAAATAATCAATACTGTATCTCCCTTTCAATACATTTTAAATCTTTAACCACACTACAAAGAACACTAAACTAACAACTATAAAGCTATATTCAAATAGCATTCTTCTCATTAATGTCTTAATTTGCCATTTTACTCTGAAACTAAATATCATTGCTGCTTATCTCCTTCAATCCAAAGTTTCTCACTGCAACTAAAAGGGCTACTACTGCCTGGAATTTATTATATAATCAGTCCTACGCACCTTGTTGACTTTGCTGCATAAATCAATTCAATATTTTCCCTAATAATCAATTCTAATTGTTACCAAAAAAATCTATCTTCTTATCTCTTTAATTTAAAATATAACCATTTTCATAATATACACTACTGGCAAAGGGTCCAATCATAAGTCTAATGTATGTAATTTGATATTTGGAAAATAACATACGAGTTTGGGATGCTTTTCTATGATTTTATAATGCAGTAGGAAAAAAAGTAGGACATTTCTTTGTAGGGTTCCCTTAAAAATATCTACTTTTTGACTAGTCATGCTTTCTCCAAAGATTCCTCAGGAATGGTCCAAAATCCAAGGTTCTTAAAAATAATACCAACAAAAGTAGCCTCCATTTTATGAAAAGGAGGGGGGAAAGTACACCAGCCATAAATATCATGACTATATTAGCTAATTTTTAGCACAATTCTGAAATACTGGCATAATTTTGAAATGCCAGAATATGCATGATTTTTAAAGGCTTATTTTGTGAGGGGAAAAATTACTTGCAGCAAATAACCAAATTTTCTCAACTGGTAAAAATTATGCCTTGCATAAAAATAAAAGGATTAGAGGCCTCTGTTCTTCTTGAAAACCATCCCATCACCTCCTCTCTTTATCTGAGAAAACCTACACAATACACATTTTGAAAGCTTTCAGAATGTGTTCTTACACAATAGACCCCCAACTATTCAAAATGAGTTTAGGTGTATCAAGAAAATTATACATGTTTTTAAAATGGTCTAAATAGATATTAAAGGAAAGTTGCTCCCATTTTGCTAGGCACAGCATTCTGAAAGATCACACAGTGAGAAAAATCTCTTACCATACTGTAAATCATAAATTGTGTTTGAAAATAAAATTGTTAATGAAGAAACTGACATTTCTAAAGCTGCTGTTAGAGGTAACCATTCTTGAAACATGTTTGACACAAAATCTTAAAGCCCTAAAACACAATATTCACTGAATTGCACTATATATCTTAAAAATCAAAAAAACAAACGTAATAATGTGTCTTTTCCTTCAAGTTACTTTTACACTGATAAATTTTAAAATATACATTTACACAAACTCTTGGCTTTTTCTTTTTGCTGGAAGCAATAACATTTTACCATCAGATAATATTTCCTCTCACTTATGATTATTTTGATAGTAAAATACCTTAACTCGCCTTGTACTTTAGGGGGAAAAAGTGAACTGTAATGTGGGAAATAAACAGCATTTTAAGAAAAGTAATTCTGAGTTTATATGAATAAGGGTGAATCTGATTATTCTTTATCTTCTTAAAAAGTTATGTCAAAAAAACTGAATTGTTCTCCTTAAATTATTTATGACTACTTTACTCTTTTGTCATTAATAAAATAACAAAAATACTAATATATTTTCTCATGGGAAAAACCATCAGTAGAAGACCTTACACTAAAAATTTAGGTTAAAAACATTTCATAATTATACTAGAATTTAAAGGCATTTATTTATCAAGACAAAAACCCTTGATGCTCATTAAGCAAAGTTCAGGTAACAAATGATGTCCAGGCAGTCAAGAGAGGGATGAGTCTTCCCGACGCACAGCTGAGACTCTGCCTTAGACTTAATGAGTGTCAATCTCACTAGAACAATGCAGGATCTTTCTGAAACTAAAATTGCCAGTTTTAAAATTTAAGGGATTGTTTTTAAAGAATACTGCTGTATCTTTATAAATACTCCTTAATTTTGTTCCCACTCACTGTCATAGATAGCTGCTGCTGCTAGCCTCTGGCTGAGACATGGTTCGATGTATTGCTCCTTGGGACTCCTCACTTCCTAATAACAAAATGAAGAAGACACGGGAAAAGGGAAAAAAAGACAGAAGCGAATGGAAGACAGCAGCGGATAAAAGAGAGGGACTACTTCAAAACCTTTCACCTTCAGTATGAAGTTTTATATTCCCTCTTTAGGTATCTCAAGTATTCTTTGGGTTAAAGCAGATTAAACCAAAGGATGTTCTAACCATAATATGAACATAGTATTTGTTCATATTATGAACAACATAGTAATGAAGAACATAGTAATAAAATCAGGGCAAAAATGATTCTCTTTGGAAGTTGAATACTTTGCTTTTCACAAACATGCACTGATGCCACTAGCAAAAGGAAGGAAAAATAAATTGGTGGTATTACTCAATATGGCACCTATGCTTTAAAAAAATTTTTTTTAACCAAAAATAAGCCTTTTCTGTTAGAAATCAAGAAATATTTCAGGACAAACAAAATAATTTTTTTTAAAAAGGCAGACAGGAAAAATCTTTTTAAAAAAATGTATCGTAGGCCACACTGAATAGCTCTCTTTATTGAGTCAAGTACATCATCCTATCATATGAATCCTGGAACATATTGGCTGGCAGTTTATTAAACATATCAGACCAAAGTCCAACCTAGTTCTGCCATTTGCAGATGCTGCCTTTGCTCATGCCATTTCTGGAACTATTAGAAGTGCCTTCAGTGCCAGTTTATAAGCCATCTCAGAAATGACTTCATATCTTGTTTTTGTTTTTTTTTTTTTTTGGTTCAAGAACTGTGAAAAGTGATCAGCCATAAAGCTTTAATTCTTTTCCTCTTAACTTGTTCAGAAAAAAAGAAGAGGTTGACAAACTTTATAAGAAACAATTAGGCAGCTTAGTTACAACAGACCCATATCTGACACCTGACACTCACTATCATACCCAGAGTTATGTGGGATCAGTGTGAGGAAGTGGAAAGATATTGGCCTGACAGTTAAGAGTTCTGGTCTCTATCACCCTTTCACAACAGCTCAGTCATTTATTTTATTTATTTTAGAGATGGGGTTTCTATGTTGCCCAGACTGGACTCAAACTCCTGGGCTCAAGTGATCCTCCTGCCTCAGCCTCCTGAGTAGCTGAGACTACAGGCACACGTTAGTCACCACGCCTGGCAGCTCTGCCATTTAATCATTCAGTGTCTCGGGCTCCAAATCTGCAAAATGAAGGAAGCTTCCCAGTCTCAACTTTATAATTATTGTGGAGAGTAAATAACCTAACGTATGTACAAAAGACACCGTGATACATACTATACAAAAAATCTTGTGGCATTTTATTATAAAATCAAAAGGTCATGACCCAAATAGTTGACCCCTCATGTAATAGGAGGAAATGAAATTTGTGTTTACGTATGGAAGCAGCTAGGCAAACCTGTTCAACTTACGGGTCTGTATGACCTCCTCTGTCTGTGTGTCTGACCATTCCATATCTTCAACACCAGGTTCCTTGCTTTCTTCCATTTCTTTCTTTCGCTTCTTACATATAAAAATTAAAGAGAGAGAGAGAACGAGAGATGTCTGACAGTCAAGTAAACTACAAACTCATCATGTATTTGTGTGTGTGTGTGTCTGTGTGTAACTGTATATAGGTGTGGGTGTGTCAAAACACACAGGAAGAATATTCTCAACTTCAGGATAGTGGTTACCTAAAGGAATGGATGAGGGATGGAAGAAAGGGGGAGTACGAGAACTTTCAACTAGACAGTTAACCCAGATGGTAGGTATATTTGTTATATCCACCTCTAACTTTTCATGTTTTATATACTTCATTATTGAAAGCTATGGTTTAACCATCAGGATTGATCATACAGAAACTCTTTTAAAATAAAATGTTTTACAAACTCACGATCACCACTCAGGCCAATGATACTCTCCACATAGTACAATGCGGGTAGGATGGAGAGAGGATAATTTATTTGATAAATGGAAAAAATGTATGTCTTGTCCCATATATTACATCAGTGTTTATACCACATAACACTGGTGGTAAAATTCTATTTATGAATCAATAATGGAAAACTTGTAATAAATGTTTCTCTTTTAGCATACTTTTTATTAAAAGTTTAAGAGGGCCATAAACCTTACTGTAAATGAATAGTCTTAAAAGTACAAAGCTCTCCTAAAATCTCAAAAACCATCTGGATTTCCCACATTCTCTTGGGCCTGTCCTATTTTTCTAGTGAAGTGTTATTTAGAAGTCAGTGCTTATATTCTGTCACTATCCATTCTTCCCAAATGTTCCTTCAATTTCATTTTATTACTTTCTACCACTACAACATTTTTTAACAGGTCCAGTCCTGCGTTAAGTTTCTAAATTCTCTAACATCTCTATACATAGGTAAAATTATAGAGGGACATGAGTGATAAATATGAAACTTTGAATTTAGTATATAACTTTATCTTGTGTAGTTTCAAATTTAAACTGGTTAAAATCCAAATTTTAATCCAAAGCTTCTTTTGGTTGCCTAAAATAAGTCTGTATCATTTAGAAAACCATCTGATATGCCCCAAATCTCACAGGTTCACAATGCAACAGAATGTCCTCATTTATATTTTCTAACAATTAACAATAAGTTAAACTTCATCTGAGAATGTTCCTTGCTGCAGGCCATTTTGTGTACAGCTAGAAAAGAGGATAATGCCTGCTGACAGCACATTGTTCCTTTTCCTAATGGCAACCATGGGTTCTGTTCCAAAGAGAACTACATGGGAAAGCCGAACTCTATTCAAGCCACATTATCTTAAAACCTCCAAATGGTCAGAACTGTTATTATTTATGTATTACAATTAATCCCACTGTTTCAAAACATTTTTAAGGTGGCTGTGGAAAATTAGAACTCAGAGGTACCCACCATGTTCCTAAAGAAAATGCTTCACATATACAAAAGTAACAACTTGACTGAACCTTGAGAAACTTTCAAAGGCATTCATTTAGCAGATTTGTATATGGAGGTATTGCCTCTCAAAAATAGCTGTAAGAGTGGCTATAACTTCATATAACTGATGAGAAAAGGGGAGAATGCCTTACATCTTTCTTTTCCAAAGTGTTGCTTCATGATTACCATCTAAACCCTGCTGGGCTGAACAGATTGGTTCGATAATTACATACAATAACTGCAGTGGGCAGGTAACCCTCAGCTGGCACAGGGCAGCTCCCCTGTGAGAACTTCCATATGCAAACTGCACTGATGGAGTGCATTAGGTACATCTTTCCTGCCTGTGCACAGGCCTGATTAACGCCAGCCAAGACTCCAAGGTTAGCATGTCAGCAGATTTGTGATGCATTAGGCAGGAATAAACACAGACACTTTTGTTCGTTCAGACCAAAATTAAGGAGGAATATTTCAGCACTATATTGCTTTCCATACAGCAGAGAATACATTTTCCAGTTTTTGGAGAGCAGATTTTTAAATGCTCATTATAAAGGCAGCTAGCTATCCAATACATTCTACCCAAGAACCTAAGTGCATTCATCTAGTTTTCAAGCTTATTTAATAAAAGGGGGCTTTCTTAATCTCCATGCAGGTAAATTACATAGGAAGGAAAATCAGACAGTATTCAACCAACAAAAAACAACACCTGTGCTTTAAGCAGTATGCATTAGGTAAAGCACTCTACTGCATGAATCCACACTTCAGCCAGGTAACTCCTGCCCAACTTTTCTAACAATGTACGTAGTCTGGATACAAAGGGCCAGTGGTCTACAGATGAATTAAAAAACCAAAATAAAACCCTTCAAGTTTAGTAGTATCTAAGTATGTTATCAATTTTATAAGGCAATGAGTAAAATTCTAAGCAATCTGCTGCCAGCTTCTTCCTTCTGAATATTTCCAAATGCTTCATTTTGTTATTTGTCAACATCCTTAGGCTTCAGGTAGTGCATATTTTGGTTCCTTTTGAAGAGAAAAATGGCTTCACAAAGTGACTATGCTAATCTCTGATTTTTGTCACATTCTGTATGAGGTCTCACAGGTGCCTTTGTGTTTAATATGAAACCAAAATATTGTATGATATACTAACTTATAAAATAAACGAGTATTCTTTTAATTCAGCACAGCTAAAATATCTTCAGAAATTAGATTTCAAAGGGCACTAGAATATATATTACACATTATATTTTTGAAGTGTTCAGATATGCTAAAGTTTAGTTAATTAGCAGCTTCTCACTTCCAATTTAGAAACAGGAAGACAAATAGGCTACATGCATTTGAACTGATAATTTACTAATAGTCTAGTCTAAACACCGACTGGAGACCTGCTATTGACTTAAAGTTGTTTTAATAGAAAAGAGAAAAAAAATCTTCAGAAGCAAAAACCAAAGACCAATTCTTTGCTTCCCAAGTCAAGCATCAAAAGATCACCTCTAGATGTTTTGAACGGCTTCTAAGAAAAGCCAATCAGATTCATGGCTATCTCCAAGAGATGAGTACTCAGGCAGTGTTATTTGGGTTTTGCCCATCCCTTATGACAGAAGTCTACATGTTTACTTTAGAAACTTAAAATTATACAGCCTAAAAGTTTTAAAATGCTTCATACAGCACATATGTCACAGAACAAAGAACTTTAAACACTGCACGAATCAGTCCATGTGACTGCACTAATCAGTTAACCTTATTTTATTTATTTGATTAAATTATTACATTCCCTAACAGTGGTTGAAAACAGAATATTAGTAGTAACTAAAAAGATATGACATATCTTCTATGAAGGTAAAGCTAACATGTTACTATATACCACAATATTTCTGAAACTAATAGAGTTAGTTAAAATCTACTATATACACAGAGAAAACTGAAGCTAGGGATGGAAAAAAGCCAGAGAATGTGCTCAGTATTTCTCAGCTGATGGTGATGAAAAGACTAGAACTCAGAGTTCTTTATCCTTATTGCAATTTCCTTTCCACAGCACTACGCTGTCTCCCTATGCGAGCTTTCAGTAGGAAGCAGTAGTTTCTAGTTGCTGTGTTCTTAATGTATTTTTTCTAGAGTTATAGTACATAAATTTGTGTATTTCATGTAAACTATTTCCATAACCTCCTCTATTTCTCTCCTACTATGTATGCCCCCTGAGGGCAAGGACTATGGTTTTCCTCATTTTTCTAACCCTTAATGAGCTTGGCACAGTGTTTTGCACATATACAGACGTGCACCTGTAGAGGAACTATTAAACTATTCTCGTAATAAAGCAATAATTTCATATCTTCCTCTAAGTCTCTCAAAAACTGTAATATTTGAATGGACATTAATTACAGATATGTTTCAAGAAAATGCAGGAAAAGGTGAAACATAATTACAGGGAGAAGAAATAAAAAGATGGAGAGTTAGGAAATGAACAAATGACTTGAAAAGAGACAGACAAATCTGAGGAATAATCTAAAAATATCCTGCTAGAGGCCTGGCGCAGTAGCTCACACCTACAATCCCAGCACTTTGGGAGGCCTAGGTGGGCAGATCACTTGAGGTCAGGAGTTTGAGACTAGGTTGGCCACATGGTGAAACCCCGTCTCTACTAAAAATACAAAAATTAGCCAGGTGTGGTGGCAGGCACCAGTCCCAGCTGAGGCAGAAGAATTGCTTGAACCCAGGAGGTCGAGGTTGCAGTGAGCCAAGATCACACCAATGCACTCCAGCCTGGGTGCCACAGCGAGACTCCGTCTCAAAAAAAGAATAAAAATAAAAATTTGCTAGAATGTATTAAAGTGATTTACTATTTTCAATGAGTTTCAGAGATGAAGACTGTAATAAAAATAATGACTATTGCAATTTCCTTCCACAACAGCATTGACCTCCATCTGAACAGAGGTGAAGATCACCACCACATATTTACTAAGCATCTACTGTGTGCCTGGCACTATTTTCAAGCTGAAAAATAGACACTATAAAATAGTTAAAGCAAAAAAGAACCATCATCTTTTATAAAAACATTAAATACACACACGTTTAATTTCTGCAACTATGTGTTTTGATGTAAGCACTGTAAGAAATCCTTTTAGGGTTCCATAAATGAGTGTTCTTATATAAGTGTCCAGTGTAATCCCACTAACATGGAAATTCATTCTATGAAATATCAATCCATATGTACATGTAACACACACATTACCTCACAGTCCACCCTGGATTTTGTTGTTGTTGTCTACTTGTTTAAATTTAGATCTCTCTCCTGTCAACATTTTTAGTCATCTACTCTGGAGACAGGAAGTACAACTCAAGCAATTTTGCTAATTATTATTAACAGGTCTGAAGGAACGAGGTTAGCAAAATAATATGATTAAATATATGGCAAACAAAGTTTGGAATATCTATGTTCTTCACTAGTTCAAGCTATCCCACCCTTACTTACAAAACCATGAAAAATTAAGAATTTACTGTAACTATCCAAAAATAGCACACCAAAAATTGCAGGTAATTTATATGAATGTGCCAGAAAATACTGATACAATCATAGACTTTGTCAGAATAAATGGGGGAAAAAAACTATCTGGTTGGCTATCAGGGTTGATTGCTCCATGCGCAACACATTTTTTTCAGCAAAAGCACTGCTTTCATAAAGTCAGCATAATTTGTCTATTCACTTATTTTAGAGCACATGTATGTCCCTTCAGTTTGGCTTACTACGGAACTAGGGAAAGCTGCCTTCAAGCTCTACTGTCACCCTTTCTCCTAGAAAAAACACTCAGCAGACAAGCTGTGGAACAAGCTAACCCTTGATTACATGATCTACAGGAGGACTACATGCTTCAGAACTTTCATCAAAATGTCGCACAATAACAGCAAGCACAACCTAGAAAAATCTCCCCATGACACTTTTGAAAACAGTAAATTCAACTTCCAACTTGTTGGCAGCAATGGCTTTTCATGATCCTAACATCATTCATATTACAAGGAGATCATGAAACTTTAATATGATCAAACATATAGTCACTTAACAAGATGAAAGCTGTTTCCAGAGATTCAATGAACTACAGTCTAGAAGACTAATATGTCAGTGTATTCTATTCTGGATTAAAGTCAACGCGACACCACTTCACTCATGCTTTCCTTTGACGGTTCCATGACATGCACCATTAAGGTCGAAAACTTTTGGCAAAGTTAAGATGTTTCAAAAGTACAATTTATGGGTAAAGGCAAATGAGTGGCCAGGTCATGCTTTGTCTTTAACATTTTATGCCTAAAATCACTAGGATGCCTTGAACTTTCTGTATAAATGCATAATAATAATGATTTCATGGCCCTGAACAAGTCACTTAGCCTCTTCTGAGTTTTAGTCCCATCATTTATGAACAAATGAATTTCACAGGCATGCTGCAAAAGTTATAAAAAACAATTTAAAAGTCCTGAAAGAATATAGAAACTACATAAATGCTCAGTGATAACCTAAAGTTTAAAGGGTCAATATCCTATTACCTGTACTGAGCACAATCAAGTCTTCTAAGGAATTCTCAATAATTAAAAATGTAAGATTTTAAAAACTACTTAATATAATACTATAAACTAAGGAGGCTAATCTTTATAAATACATCAGTGAAAACCAAAACCTATATATATATACCGGTGGGGAGTTAACTAATCTCAAGGCAACACATGAACAAGTGTATTACAGAACAAACTGGGCTACATTAGAGTTACTATTAAAAACATACTACCTGATCTTCCCTTAATAAACTCATGTCCACAAAACACCTAATTCCTAAACACACAGGCAGAAAATAGCAGACACAGAATTCTCTGGTGGTAAGGAATCCTCTGCTTTACGTCAACTACCTATTATCCTTTAGTATCAATTATTTAGCTCAAGAAAAAAAAGGTTAACTACAAACTGATTAATTTGACTTATATGTTCTTAATAAAAGTTACGGAGCTACATTTTACTTATTTTAAAAATTTGTTTATATTCTGCCTTAACAAGATGGAGTTACATTTTAGTCTTCATTTCACAGTAATTAACATCTTGTCTTTCACTGCAAAATCAACTTTTACCAATTCATACTCGTTCACTATTCCAAACAATCTATTTTAACACACATACTAAGTGAAATATAACCGAGTCTTCATTCACACGTGCCTAACAACCTGTTTAATAAACTGAACTTTTAAAGATATAAGATCTTAGTTTATTAGAAGGTTCAAATGAAAATGTTCCATGTTATTTTCTTATCATCAATAAACTAGAAAGATGGGAAAAGTTAAATAGCGGATGAAATAACAGCATTAACAATAATATTGTAGTTAACATTTACTGGTCACTTGCTATGTGCCTGCCACTGTTCTAAGCACTTTATATCTTTTAATCCTCACAACAATCTTATAAGCAAGACAGATAACATTCTTATTTCAACAGAGAGAATTTTTTTTAAAATTCATCCATTATTAAAAAGAAATGCACACAGGCCCGGCATGGTGGTTCATGCCTGTAATCCCAGCACTTAGGGAGGCTGAGGCGCACGATCACCTGAGGTCAGGAGTTTGAGATCAGCCTGACCATCACGGAGAAACCCTGTTTCTACTAAAAATACAAAATTAGCCAGGCGTTGTGGTGCATGCCTGTAATCCCAGCTACTTGGGAGGCTGAGGCTGGAGAATTGCTTGAACTCGGAGGTTGCAGTGAGTCAAGATGGTCCCACTGCACTTCAGCCTGGGCAACAAGAGCAAAACTCTGTCTCTCAAAAACAAACGAACAAACAAACAAAACAAAAAAACATGCACAGAAATGTTTAACATTTCCAAAGAACTGGTCATCATATCAGAAAAATAAATCTAATAGTATCCTTTGAGATCTCAATTTTGGGTACTTCTTATAAGCATGTCCTTTCATTACTTCAAGAAATTCTTCTGGGCACCATTCAAGACATTTATATGATACCAAATTTCCTTCCGTATCACTTATAGTAAGGTACTTACATATACAGAGATCAAAAAATAGTAAGTGTGCATCACTGCCCACATGCAAAAACTGGTCATGGGGTTGATAGATGCTACAATGCAAAGTCTAAAATGCCCGATATTTGCTATGCCTATTTGCAAAAGGGCTGTTTTCTGCATAGAGGCTATTCAGACACGCAAATTTTAATATGCAGTGGTTCTTAACTATGTCTGCACAATGAAATCACCTAAGAAATTTTTTTAAAATCCTGACGGTCCCACTCTTATAGCTTTTGATTTACTTGGTCTAGGGTACAGCCCAGATAGTGGGATACTTAAAAGCTCCCAGGTGAATCTATTATAATATGCAACTAAGGATGCCACCCACAGCCTCACAAGCACCTCCATTAAAATGATCTGAGGTACTTGTGTGTTAATGGACCCTCCCAGACCAGAAAAAGAAACTGGAGAAGCAGGGAGTCCTGGCACCCAAAAAATAAGCTATCTGGTCACAAATTTCACTCATTTCTGAAATCACTGGAAGTAGATGTCTGTAAAGAAAATTCTATTAAACTAACAGGAAAACAGGTATTACAACTTGGACTGAGGTATACACTATTAAAATCAGTCAAACAACAACAAAAAAAATGACTAGACAATAATCATTGAAAAAAATCTAAGCAATATCACAGAACCAAAACAGAAAGACATTAAACTCAAAAAGAACAATCCCTCTGCCAAAACAGTTAATATTAACAAGTCTCATAATTACTATTCTCAAAGGATTTAAGAGGCTATCTTACCAATAAAACAAGAATATGCTGGCATATTAAAAAAAGAACTAGTACCCCTAAAATATGACCAAAAAACAAAACAGATGTAACAAATGAGCAACAAGAAGCCCACAGATCTATACAGAACAGTGTTAAGGACAGAAAATGAACATGTGATCGAAGAGTTAGGAGACATGGAGAAAAGAAGCCAGCTTCCAGAGTTCCCAGATTCATGTGGTAGGAGTTCCAGAGGGACAGAATAGAGAAGGAAAGAAAAGGAAATCCTCACATACACAGAAAATAAATTTTCCAAGTGTTTAATACAGGCATTAAGCCTTTAGATGAAAAAGGTCCACCAAATACCAAGAAAGAAAACCAAACAAAGTGTAAGAACAAACCAGAACACACACACACTTGTGCACAGATACCTGCAGAATGCCAGGACAAAGAGAAAGGCAAGAAGCTTTAAAGCAAGAGTGGAAAAAACAGAAATCTAGTAAAAACCAAACATCAGGAAAATCAGATGTTAGAAGGCAAAAAAGCAATGTCTTCTATTAAAAACTATATAGCCACATTAGTTTTCAACTAGGGAAAGACAGATATTTTTGGACTTCTCAAGGTTTACAAGTTTATCATTCAGAAGCTTTCTTTAAAAAAAAATTTAGCATATACTCTGAAACATAAAGCCAAGAGAAAGGACATGGATAACAAACAAAAAACACAAAATATGTTAGGCTCATGATGAATTCTAAATAATAATACATACTATACAAATGACACAAAAAACTACAACTAAAAATTCCAGATGATTGTAGTGTGAGAGATGGTTTGTGGAGGGCTCAGAGGGTAAAAGTAAAAACAAGCTCTGTTTACTCTTGTGAGAAAAGGATATAAATTCTAATTAACTCTAAATGTTCACACACATAAACAAATTAAAATGTGTTAAAAAATGAGTGGAGACATTTTGGAGGTTAAGATTTCACAACTTCCCTCCACCTAAAATCTGAAGTAATGAACCCAAAATAACAATTAAGAAGTATTTCAGCAGCAAACAGAAGCAGCATAGCTTCGCAGCATAGCCTTTGAAAAGTGACGACCATGAAGTCTGTCAGACACTTCAAGAATGTGAGCAAACATCATTCTGAAATTTTTCACCAGTAGTCCCCAATTTAGAAGATGTAAGTCAGGCAGCTTGGGGGAGAAAAGACTTCAGCCCGTTGAAAAGAGGAAACCCTCCCTACTCCCACAGTGACTCCCCAAAAGCAGGACCTGCAATTTTGTTTCTTCCCTGGCTGGGAAGAAACCTGGAGAAAGAGAGTAGAATAATAAAAATCACTAATTATCTTCAACTGTAAACAGGGGACTACCACAACCAGTGAGAAAAGAGAACATAAATAAGAAACATAAAGAATTAAAGCCATGGAGAAGAGATCGCCAATATAGTCTTTCTTTCACTGTGGATTCACTAAGAACATCCCAAATTAATAAACTCACATTTTTGCTTCTTCTGGGTAGGCAGAGAACGGAAGCAAATACTGGAAAATGACTGATAAATTTGGCCTATGGCTCACCAGACCCCACCCCCAAACATGTATTCATAGGCAAAGAAAATGAATTGACAATATATCAAGCCCTAAAATCCAAACTATAAAGAATAACATTCTCAAAGATGGGAAAGTCAAAGATTCACAAATACAATAATCTAGTAAATTCAAATAAAGCTATCCTTATCCAATATGAAAAAGACAGAATAAGCATGCCAACAAAGAATACCAGGAGACAAGAAAAGAAACTGAAAAAGAAGCTCATAACATGCAAAAGATAGCTGAAGACTCTACCTCTGAAAGGAAACAGTCCTCCCCCAAGGAAGAAAATTTTATAAAATGCATCAGAGGCTTAAAAAAAGGCTTAAAAAATAGATTAAAAAATACTCACTTTTTTAAAAAAATAGAGTAAATGATTTTTTAAAAGACAAAAAGATAGCAAGGAAACCGCACAGCTAAACAAAACAATCATTATAGAATGTATATATATTAGGAATAGTAAAAAACAGAGCAAACATTGCTGACAACCAGATGACATAAAGGAAGGACTTTGTATAATCACAGATAATCCAATAAAAAAATAGAATAAGAATTAAGCAGTTAGAAGAAAATAGACATGGATGTTGTGTATTATCGCTACAGACACAGAAAACTACAAACACGACTGAGATAAATGGAAGAACATCTGAGCAACTACAGGTGCCTACTATGTCTATGGAAGAGAAGATGTCAGTTCCTTCCAAATTGCTCTATAGAGTAAACGCAATTTTAGTCAAAATCCCGGAAGTATTTTTAAGGAAACTAATAAGCCAATTCTAAAATTTATATGTAAATTCAAAGAGCCAAGAAGAGCAAAGACAATGCTAAAGAAATAGAAGTTGGAGAATATATGCTATCAGATAGCATTATGAAGCCAATAGTTCAAACAATGTGGCACTGGCACAAAGATGGACAAGCAGGCCAATGGTACAGAATAGGGTATCTAGAAAAAGACTCAAATACCTATGATTACCACTGCAATGCTGTAAGGACAGGATCGTCTTTTCTTTTTTTTTTTTTTTTTTTTTTTTTTTTTTTTTTTTTTTTGAGACGGAGTCTCGCTCTAAGCTCTGCCTCCCGGGTTCACGCCATTCTCCTGCCTCAGCCTCCCGAGTAGCTGGGACTACAGGGGCCCGCCACCTCGCCTGGCTAGTTTTTTTGTATTTTTTAGTAGAGATGGGGTTTCACCACGTTAGCCAGGATGGTCTCGATCTCCTGACCTCGTGATCCACCTGTCTCGGCCTCCCAAAGTGCTGGGATTACAGGCTTGAGCCACCGCGCCCGGCAGGATTGTCTTTTCAACAAATGGTTTACATCAACTAGATATCAAAAGAAGAAAAACAAATACTGACTCACACCATGCACAAGATCAATTTCTGTTAAACTGCAGACTTAAATGTGATGGATAAGATAAAATTTCTTGAAAATAACGTATCTTCATGATCCTAAGTAGACAAAATATTCCTTAATAGAATATAAAAAGCACTAACCATAAACAAAAAGACTGATAAACTGAATTTCATTAAAATGAAGAGATTCCATTCATCAAAAGATACCACATTAAGAGTAAAAAGATTAAACACCAACTGGAAGATAATATGTGTAACACATACATTGCATACATACAAAGTATTCAACTCTGGCAAATCAAAAGAAAGCTGACAACCCCAACCTTTTTTTTTTTTTTTTTTTTAAATAGGCAAAAGATTTGAAATGTACTTCACCAAAAACAGGATTATCAAGGCTGGCAGGCATACAAAAATGTTTCAAATCAGTATTTTTCAAGGAGATTAAGTTAAAACCATAAACAAATCAGTGCACACCCACCAAAATAGGTGAAATTAAATATAATGCAATAGCTAGTATCAGTGAGCTACTGGAACTCCCCTATGCTACCGATAAGAATTAAACTGAGAGAGCAGCTTTGGAAAATTGACTGGCCATATCTACAAACCCTCAACATAAGTAAGCCTTATGCTGCAGCAACCCCAGTATGTACAGACCCAATCTGAAATAAATGTACATGCTTCCCCCCAAAATTAAAATAACGCTCTTAACAGCATTATCACAACTGCCAAAAACTGGAACAATCTGAAAGTCCGTCAATAAATTATGGTATAGTCATAGGGGATACTACATAGCAATGAAAAACAAATTTTTGTTACATGCAACAGCATGGAAATTCAGAGATACAATTACATGAAAGAAACAAAGGAGTATGTAATATATGATACCATTACTATAATTTCCCCAAATATGGCAAAACTAATTCTGGCAATGATTCATATCTTGATCTGGGTGATGTTTAAGTGAATATTGTGTAAAAGTGTACTTATTCATGCACTTTTCTATACATATGTAACAACTTCACTTAACAATTTAGGGCGAAAAAGTCCACTTGACAAAATTCAGCCAAATGAGAAGTTGAAAATAAAGAACTCAATAACAGGCCTAAAGAAAAAAATTGTTAGCAAATGCTGACTCTACTTAACTACAGTACTATGATCAAACCATTAGAAAACAGGAATGTACCAACTTCAACAATCTAAATTTATATAATTACAATACAGTTTATCTTTATTACTGTATCAGGCTAAAACAGCTAGATAGATTTTCACCAAATTTAGAGAGTACGTTCAGAGCACCCTGACTGAAACTACAGACTACATGGTGTAAAGGCTGTGTGAGGTCAATCCCCTCGGAAAGAAAGGAAGAAAGCTGTCCACCAGAGCAGCTGCAGGCTACTGATTTGCAATGGAAGGGCTTTGCTCTTATTCAACTCTTTGTACCCTGCTCCAGGCTAAGTGCCAGCAAGGGTTTATTTAACAATGGTTAAATAAGAGAAACTCTAGAAAGACCAATTAGCATAATGCAGCCAGAAAAATAAAATTAAAAAATTAAAAAATTAGGAGGTAAAATAGAGAAGGAAAGAAAGGTATGTGAATATCATTCATAGGGAGCAACAATATAGGCTGTCTGAAAATGAAAAAATAAAATACAAATTGCAAGGCCATGATCTAGACCTTACTCAACGACTTTCCAGGGACGAGATTCCAGTCAACAACCCTTTTTGTTGACTTAGGCAGGCAACTTAAAACTCTAAAATAGTTCATGGAGGTGTTAATGTCCTTTTAACTTGCTGAGCTCTTTCCAGTAAATTAAGCTGTTCTTAACCCAGACAGAACGAGAAGAATTCTCTAAGGATGGGATCACATGTCATTGATCTTCGTAGCCCTAGAGACCTAGCCTAGATCAGGTACATAAATTAGACCTTTTACATAATTGTTGAATGTTAATTTATGAGTATACACGGAATCCAGTAACTGTTGCACTGTACTGCCAGATTCTAAAAACTGAAAATGTTTAGTTCTAATCAACAATAAAAATATTTGACTTTGTACTTTTTAAGGGCAGATATATACTTGATCTCTCTGTTCTCCTTCAGGATTATGTCATCCCAAAATTCTACGCTTTAAATAAAGCTCCTTGATTATTAAGCAGAAAACATTTCCAAGTGGGTAAATTCATGTTTCACTCTAGTTTCCAAATATACTGCACCGTAATCAAGCATGGCTGCAAAAAAAATAGACAAGAAACCTTGCTTCATTCCACTGTTCATCAATTCCTGTAAGTTTTTACCAAAAAGAGTATCTCTTAGGAACCTAAAGACAAACATATATTAAACTGATTAAACCTACCCCTTTCCAAAACAGATCTCAGTCTGATACTTACACAGAAAATACACTTTACACTTTTAAAAATTATGACAAAGGAAAAGAGAGGAAACAAATGTACTAATTATAAAAATCAACAAAGTAGTAGAATTAGGCATTATGTTTAGTTTTGAGCCTCCTGACATCCAGAGCAAAAAAAGACATGTGGGTTATAGATCTTGCTGCAAAACAGAAGCAGCAAGCCAGTTTCTCAAAGGAGAAAGCTTTTCATTGTAGGGAGCCCCCAACTTCTCATCCAGCAGAGCTCTGCTTTTATCTGTTTTCAATGAAAGCATTTACAATTTATATGAAGAAAATGTTCTGCAGTTTAAAAGAAAAGCAAAGCTTGAAAAAAACTGGTCTGGTCCAATCCTTTCACTTTACAAAAAAAAAAAAAAAGCCAACAAAATTAATAACTCACTTCAGTTAAAACATGGCTATCGAGCAGCTCATGATCTTACCTAACTTCATCTTAACTTTTATTAATTTCCTTTTAATACAGACAACAATCCTGTGTCAGCAATGAGTGTACAAAAAGCAGTAAACTAATGAAGTAAACCTCCTAATAGTTCAACTTGTTCAACTCAGTATTCATTTTTTTCCCCTAAATGAAGCTTTATACATGTCAGGGATGATCCAACAGGAAATTTCCAGCCTTCTGAACTATCCAAGGACACAGCAGAATTATAAGGTCACAGATGTTAGCTCTGCAGCAGACTGACCTACTCAGCTGTAAAGTCAGCCAACCTGCAGAAACTAAATTTTCTCCAGCACGTAGGTCCAAACAACAGGGATTTGCAAAGGAAGGTAGGGGCGGGGGCAGGGG
>NW_012104253.1:7657403-7713165 GCF_000951045.1 Mandrillus leucophaeus
GAGGTGGTTGCTCTGGACAAGTTCTCACATAACAGCAGAGATCTTTACTTCTCAATCAACAAAACAAAATTTTAGAGAAAAACACTATACAAGCTCGCTATAAATATTAACGCAGAGAAATCTATCCTGAGCAATAAGAAACACTCTGCTTGTTTATGCATGTATGCGAAAAGTAAGTTTACTACAATACCTTACTAAAAAATTCCACTCAGGCTTCCATTTTACCCTCTTCATTTCAAACATGGATGCAGCGTTCAGCATACTTGTTGACCACAAAACTGGAGCAGATGTAATTAAGACAAAACTTATCAAAGAAAAAAAAGTGTATGTAGATGCATGTATATAATTTCAGATTCTATGATGAAATTACAGAGACCTGCTATTTGGCACAGAAAGTCAAATTTTTGGTATGATTTCAAAATTCCTATCTCCTTTGTTAATTGAAAAGATAAAAACTTTTAAATATGTTGCTTCTGATTTTAAAGAGAGAAAATTCTGTTTTAACCCTTTTTGTCAGTTCAGAATATGAGATTTCCAAAGAAATCTACTAGAATTTGTAAAGTTAATGACAGTAGAAATAGTTAATAATGTAAAAAAATTTTTTCTTCTAAAAGTTGTTTTCCTTCCTCATATAAAAATAGCTAACACATTGTATGAAATAATTTCAGATTATAAGGGAAATCAGTAAGTTTATCAATAAGTTAATTATCAAAAATAACCAATAGCAAATCAGTAAGTTAATGCCTACCTGTAAAATCTAAAGTGATGCCAGAAGTTCCTTACATGCTTGTATAATACTTCTATCATAAAGTTCATTATTTAACATTTCTCTCCAAACAATTAATGCCCTTATATGCTGATACAAGCTTTATATAATGATATTTCCTCACAGAGCAAAATAATGTTCAAATGGTAAAATGTACCACACCAACAAACAAGGAAATTTTCAAATAGTAATTTTTCAAATACCCGTTTTCGACTGGTAAAACTATGACCATATCCACAAATAAGAAACAACCGAGACAGTATGAACCCTAAGGGGTGACTTGGGAGAAAAGAACATATAAATTATGAATTCAGTGCACCATCAAAATTTCTCTGTCAGGTATCAGTATTTCAAGTTAAAATCATTTCAGAAATTTAGTAACTTGCTACCAAACATAAGAAATATATAAATAACTATTTTTCTACAACCCTCTACACATTGTTCTGTATTATAAAAAGTTTGCCTTAATTGCCACGCAATCTGTTCTTTTTCTTCATTGAACTACTGCTATACTTTCTTATAGTATTTGTTGCAATTATAAACACAAGACCAAAGAATAATTTGATAACAAAATTCACCTTTGTTATTGTTTTTGCTTTCAAACCTCCATTCTCCACAACACTGAGGTCCAATTTTCCATCATCCTTACTTCCTATAGCTTTTAGTCCTTGCAAAAGAATATCACGTAAATTTTGATAAAGAGGTTTTTCAGTGTAGTCTAGTAATTTCACTGTTTCCATGTATTTCGCAATTTCACCTAAAAGAATAACACAATCATTTTATAACTTTCAATCACAAATCTAATATATTTCGCTCTTACCTCTAAAAAAACAATTCATGGTTATAGTAAAGTTAGAATGCAAACACACATCTTGTTAAGATACCTATTTTTTTCAATCACTTCAATGAAAAGTATGCTTTTGAACTCAGGAATTGTCAGATAACTGAAATTAAAAAAGTATTTTGAGATATAATATAAAACACACTTTTGTAATTGTAAGAAACAAGACAGAACTTAAAATTTAAATATTCATAAAAATAACTATTTTAGTATTAAAGTTATAATACAAAGGGATCTAAAGATTATGAAAGTAAAATGTCCTTAAATATAATGAATATCACAGCCAATTTGTTTTTGCCATCAAAGCCATTAGCTCTATAGCAGATAGAGAAATAAAACACACCAAAAAGAGGTCAAAGAAAGAAGAAAGAAATAAGGTCTGGCTTTCCTATAAAAGAGAAAAATCAGCTTCCAAATGATAAAGGTTTACCGTACACTTAGACAGAACCACACCATAAAAAAGAAATCCTACTAGTCAAGATCAACACTTCTCAACATTAAAAATCCATTTTTGAGCTAATGACTCACACACAGACCTTTCCCCCAACCTCCAGACTTGTATATCTACCATTCATATATTGGTCCTTGGATGTGTAAATATCACCATTAATTCCAACAAACCCACATCTAAACTCTTGACCTATCCCTAAAACTTGAGGTTTTCTCTGTCTCAGTTACTGAGAATTTCATCCTTCTAGCTCCTCAAGCTAAAATCTGAGTTAGTCATCCTTGAATCATTTCCTCTCACACCAGTCCTTCAAGAGATCTTATCAGTTCTATACACACACACACACATGCACGTGCACACACACATTCATTAACTCAAATATTTATTAAGCACTTCCTATGTGCCAGGCACTATTCCTAAATACTTGGAATATACCGAGAAAAAAACAGACAACAGTACGTAACTTCCAATTTCTTCATCTGATAAAGGAGATGTACAAAAAAAAACTAAAACAATTATCACCATATATGATAAAACATTGAAAATGCTCCCCCTGGGAGAGAACAATGTCCATTTTTGCCATGTCCCTTCAGTATAATAGAATAGTTATGTGTACTTTTAGCTAATACAATAAGAAAATAAATAGAAGGCATAAAGAGTGGAACAAAAGATGTAAATCAGACTTTAGTCACAAACAACATAATACTACATGTGGAAAATCCTACAGAATCTACAAATAACTACTAGAACTAGTACATAAATGTAGCAAGGTCATAAGATGCAAGGTAAATATATAAAAATCTATCCTATTTCTATAGACTAGCAAAAAGCAATTGGAAAATAAACTATTTAGAAAAGACTTAAAATAGCATCAAATACTTCGCAACAAATACAATGAAAGATGAGCAAGATTTTCCTAAAGAAGACTATAAAACACAGTTGAGAGAAATTGAGACAGACCAAATTTAATAAAAGATATACCATACAAGTGGACTGGAAAACTCAACAGTATAAAGATGTCAGTGCTCCCCAAATTGGTCTACAGAGTCAAATTCAATCCCAAGGTTCCAGCAAACTTGGGGGTGGGTGAGTGTGTGTGTAACTGACAAGGTGATTCTAAAATTTAAATAGAAATGCAAAGGGCAAAGAATAGCAAAGTAGCAAAGTCTAGTTAAAGAAAAGCAGTGCTAAAGAATTTCAACTACCAGATACCAAGCTTAAAATAAAGCTACAGTAACTAAGACAGCGTGGTCCAAGAATAGCCAAAAAGAACAACTGAAAAAAGAGAGTCCAGAAACAGATGCACAGATCCACAAATCCACACTTGATTGATGACAAATATGACAACAAAGGAAAAGAATGGTCTTTTCATGGAAGGTTGCTGGGTCGACTAGATATAAATATGGGGATAGGAAAGATACATGACCCCTCCTCAAATAATACCCAAAAATCAACTGCAGGTAGACTATACATCTGTATGTATAATTGGCAAGCTGCAACTGCCAAAAATTAGAGATGAACTAAGAGCAGAATAAATAATGGTATGTAACTACAGTAGAATACCTTATAGAAATGATAATGAAGAAACTACTGTTAAACATATACAATAACAGGGCCAAGTGCAGTGGCTCATGCCTACAATTCCAATACTGGGAGTCTGAGGTAGGAGGACTGCTTGAGCCCAGGAATTCAAGACTAGCCTGGGCAACATAGTGAGATCACATCTCTACAAAAAAAATTTTTTTAATTAGCCAGGTGTGGTGGCGTGTGCCTGTAGTCCCAGCTACTTCAGAGACTGAGGTGGGAAGATCTCTTAAGCTCAGGAGGTCAAGGCTGCAGTGAGCTGTGACTGTGCCACTGCGCTCTAGCCTGGGCAACAGAGTGAGACCCCATCTCAAAAAAACATAACAACAAAAACAATAACAAAAAAAACCATGTGATAATGGGGATGAATTTCACAAATACATTACTGAGTGAAAGAAAAGGACACTAACAGAAGTAAACCATAATTTCACGAGGACAGGGATTTTTACCTATTTCATTCACTGTATTATTCCATTTCTATAAATTTTAAACACAAATATTTGGTACTGGAAATTAAGGTAAGTGACTCATTCGGCCACGAGGGAGAGGCTACTGATCGCTATGAGGTCCAAGGCATAATTCTGAGAAATCCACATTGTATTTATTGATATGGGGAGTAGGCTGCAATTTTAAATAGCATAAGGTCAGGGGAGATAGACCTTCCTGAAAAGGAGACAACTGAGCAAAGGCTTAGAAAGACTTCTGAATATATGCAAACTGACCAATTCTCACTCTTTGGCTGCTACTTCTCTTGCACGGGTTATTGCAGTGGCCTCTTAACCTGCTTTCTGCCTAGGCCCATCCTTGCTCCTTTGGCAGTCCATCCCTACGCCAGAAGCAGGAGACCTTTCCCCTCAGGATAAACAGTTCATATCACTCTTCTAATCCAAACCTTACACTCTTCCTTGAAGTAAAAGCCAAAGCCCTCATGATTACCTATAAAAACAGTCCTCGCATCTCCTGGGCACTAGTGTCCCTTCTGCCTAGAACTCTCTTCCCCAGACTTCTACAGAGCTCACTCCCTCCCTCACCTCCTTCCTACAACTGCTCAAATATCACCTCCTAAGTGAGGCTGTCCCTGGACAGCCTACTTAAAATTACAGTCCTCCTCGCTACTTTACTACCCACCCCAACTCCATCCCCCTAATTCTATACCCTGTTTTCTTCTAGTTCCACAGTACTAACCAGGGGAACATACAAATTTTGCTCATGTGTTTACTATCTAACTCCTCCAACTAGAATGTTAGCTTCATGAGGGCAGGGATATTTGTTTTGTTCCCTGATGTACCCCCAGTCCCTGGTGCCCAATAAAGCCTCAATACTTACTAGCTTAATGGATGAATGAAATTTGCTTCCTTTGCTAAAAGCACTGAATAAAATTGAGTAAGGCTCAAGTATTCATTTAACAAACCATCGAATACCCTTTTTTTTTTTTTGAGACAGAGTCTCGCTCCGTCACCCAGGCTGGAGTGCAATGGTGCGATCTCAGCTCACTGCAACCTCTGCCTCCTGGGTTCAAGTGATTCTTCTGCCTCAGCCTCCTGAGCAGCTGGGACTACAGGTGCATGCCACCACGCGTGGCTAATTTTTGTATTTTTAGCAGAGATGAGGTTTCACCTGTTAGCCAGGATGGTCTCGATCTCCTGGCCTCGTGATCCACCCACCTCAGCATCCCAAAGTGCTGGGATTACAGGAGTGAGCCACCATGCCTGGTCACCACCTAACATCTTACATTAAGGGCTATTCCATGGATACCATGCCTTTTTATCCCCAGAAAACAAAATCCCTATTAACACTGAAGAAGTGTTTTCCTACCTGGTTTGTTTTTCTCAGGAAAACATTTGTCCATCAAACTTGCAATATTTTCTCTATATCTGTTAAAAATTAAAGAATGAGTCACTGTTTGAAGCTTGATGTCATGTTATTAATATGAAATAAAAATACATAGCACATTAAGCAATATTGTGCTACATTCTAAATATGCTTACAGACATTTTTCTAAATTAAACAAAAGACCAAGGAACCTTACTGTTTAACAAGTACTTTCTTATTTCTATATCAGTATCAGTTGAAACTATAGTTCCTGTCAAGAAACTGTGACTAAAAACATTTGGCTTATCATGATTTTGCTAGAAATAACTTAAGTTTTCCTTTACCTAATTTTGGAATCTCTAACATATTTAGGATCTTTCAAATTATCCTCCCAAGGAAGATGGCCAGTAAGCCATTGGATCATGCAATAACCAAGTATTTCCAAATCACCACGTCTTGATGGGGCTACAAATGCAAGAGAAGAACATTAGGTAGACTGAAATAATTTTTAATATATAATTTAAAGTATATATAAAGTAATAAGGTAAAACAAGTCAACTCCACAGTCTGTTTTTCATCATAAAATTTTGACTGCATTTCACCTAGGTATTGGACAGTATAAAAGAAATAGCTTACCTCCCAATTTACTTCCAATTAATAATTTCTACTTTAAAACTCAAACTGGCAAATTTTAGGGTTTCAAGCAGAGACTGTTACTCTAGAAATAAAACAATGATAGACTCAATACTGCCTTTGGAAAACTTGAAGATATTCTTAAAATTTTTATATGCTATTAAGAGGCCCAGAGAACTGGGTGTTTGAGTTCTTCCACAGCTTTGAGCACAGAAGAAATGACTGCTGAGGAAATAAACTAACTTAACAGGTAGTAAAATAAAAGTGAGCTGTTACAAAGTTGTAGATACATAAGAAACTTGAGAAAAAATACAAAAACAAACAAACATTCCAATTAAACTAAATAAAACCAAAAAGAAATCCTCATCGCAGTTGAATGAACCACTACCACCTTCTTGGTTATCTTTGAAGGTTGCAAGGAAAAGGCAAGAGAGAAGAACACAAATGGCCCTGGAATACAATTGTAGGAGTCTCACCTCTGCCTTCTTTCCCCATGCCCCTGTGCCTCTTCAATTCTTATTTATGTATCTATTTATTTATTTATGCATAATTAAGAACTATGTAGGAATCCGGGTGAAAACATTAGCAGTCTATTTCTCACTCAAGTACTACTGACATACCCACACCATTGTGTGCATCGATGCTCGTGAATTCAATAGTGCCATCATGACATCTTTTGGGGTCTTCTTTGTATTCTTTATGAACTCCTTCTGGGCAGTACCGATAAGCAAGGCCATAATCTACCAAGTACACCTATAAATTTCCAAGCACCAATACAAACTAAAGTCAAAATCACTGCACATATACCCCTTTAAAGCATAGAAACAAAATACTGTCATCTGAAGGTGGGTTCATCTACAAGGTCATTCCATAACACTCCAAACAATTTAGATCCAAAATGCAAACAGCAGCAAATACTTAATTCTGAAAGGCTTTTTATTTTTAATAAAAATGCTAAATGACCACACAGCTATAGTGTAACCACTTGACTTCATATACTTTTTTAAGATAAGTATATGTTATACTTGTAATTAATCTTGTCTCTTCAATTTGAATGAAAATTATACATTTTATACTTTATCTTACAGACTCTAAAATTGAGCACAGAGCAAACCATCAATACTTGTTGCGATACAACTGCTACTTCCCACACAGAAAAGCACACCCAGTAGAGGACTGCTAACGATGTTGACACAGGATATGTTAGTTACCTTCTATTCCTCTGTTTCTTCACTTGTAAAATAATCAAATCTCAATTTACTTTATAAAAATATTTCATACATCATAATAATGATCTAAAGAACTGTTAGATCAGGCTCTTATCTATATTTAAATACTATATTCTAAAGCCAAGTCTTCATGATTAAAAGTAAATTTTAATATTATATACATACTTATTCATAGGCATATACATGTGGGTCTGATTAGCATACAAAGCTAATAAACTTGGCTTTCTTCTATTTCATAGCCACACATTACATCTCTAATTCTGAGTAAATGTCACGAATGCATGCATCTGGGCACAAGAGGAAACTGAAGCAAAAATATGTAGCTAGATCTAGCACATACATCTAACACTGGAAAAATAATCCCATCCAAAGCATATGTCTGAAGGATAACAGAGCTGCAAAAATATTTCCATATAAACAAAGGCAGCATGTTTTAGTCACCTGCAAAGTGATATAAGTTGTATTTTATTATACTGTACAAGTCCAGTCTATTTCAATTAATGGAACCCTTATTGTTCAGGTTGTTAGCTGCGTTTTCTTTGTTCTTGGCCTAGAAACATCTAAAAAGAAATGGCTAGAAACAGCAGAGATGAATTTGATGATTGCCTTTTTAAGACTTCTCCATTAGCACACTGTATTAACAGTATAGTAACTTTCTTCTTTTATACTTACATAGATTCCCTTATATCCACCATAACTGACATTGGAGGAAGGGAAGCAAACATGAGACAACAGAAAAAGAAAAGGGACCCAAAGGAAAAAGGAAAAACTAAGCAAAGGTAAAGGTACATTTGAGAGAAAGAATGAAGTACAGAGTACTGACAAATAATTATAATAATCAAAGCACCCAAACACACTTAAAATGTTTAAATCTTCCTTTTTATTTAAGATCAAGAAAGAAGTGAGAACATACATTAAGTATGAATGTCAACTAAACCTTACTTTCACCGAAATCACAGAAACAGCTATACAGGAAAATAGTATAGATCCCTCTACTTCAACTAAACTCACCTAAATAAAGGTATAATAACATTAGCTTTTCTCCTTTCATTAGAAAGTAAAAATTACAAGGGAATGTAATAAGCAAAAAAAAAAAAAATGCACATTTGAATTCCAAACACTAAGGGTATACAAATTTAGACAGCTAAGATATTTCTGTAAACCAATTGATTTGAATAATCAACATGTTAAAGACCAAATTTTCCAAGTAATAGAACACTTACATTTGATGGATTTCTTGAACAAAGGAATAAAAAAAGTGACAAAGCAGACAGGCAAACATAATTCATTGGTGTACTATATAATTTTAAGCTTCCACCCCCAAATAGCTATTTGAAATTCATTTTGTATCACAAGCACTTCTTCTGAATCTTATTTAGGGCAAAATAGCCAACTTGATAAAGTGCCAACAAATCACATCAAAAATGTAGAATGTTAACTAGATCAAAGTGTCAAGAAGAAATATTATTACCAAATCTACTTCAAAAAGTAAAACTTCTACATAGGTTCAAAAGTTCAAAGCAACCATATTTATTTTCAAACAACACGTTTTAAATAGTAGAAATTAAAGTTATAAAACTACCTGGTCAGGATTCTTGTAGTTCAGAAGAAGATTTGAGGCCTTGATATCTCCATGCACATACTCATGCTCGTGAATATATTCCAGAATATCCAGCTATGAAAATACATACAGAATAAGTTAATGCAGTACCTAACACCAGCCAGCAGAGGACCAAGCTTCAACATAAACTAGCCTTTACTGTACTAAAAACAATTTTTTAAAAACAAGAAGAATATAGCTCACATACAATTCTTAAGCTTAGCTGCAAGACAGTTTTCCGAGAAAACCTTTTGGCATTTGCTTCATATATTTTCTGAAGGTCACTCCCAAAGCGATCCATTATCATAAACCTATAACTGAAGACAAATATGAAAAGCCAATGAACAAAATACAATTCAAGAAAACCAACTTTGCAATGAGTACTCTCAAAGTAATCTTTTCAAGACAATGTTTAGTAAACACGTTTTTTTAAAAAAAGAAATACAAACATTTGCAACAATTTCTCCCAACTAGAAATCTCAAGAGTTCAGAGTGCTTTCAGGTCCTGCTTTTTACCTGGAGGGCCTCTTCCTGGTCTCAGCTAGTTTTAGGAGACTATTCAATTTAAGATAATGCTCACAGAGAGAACCCAACAGGTTTATTCACAGTAAAAATAAAACAAGCTAAATAAAAATGACAGCATTGATTTTTCTCATAGTTAAAATTAATTAATGTTTCTGGATATCAGCTTCCTTCCTGTGACTGCTTCTCTGTATTTTTAAGGTATAATCAGCAGTAACAACATTCTGCTAAAATCAAGATTCTTGTCAGATGCTTTAACAAGAGCCAGATTCAATACCATTGTTTAAATGGCGCAGAAGGATTGTACATTAAACACTCAATGGCCAAGATTTGGGGAAAAACAAATATCCTGGAAAAACGTGAAGATAATTGGTTTGGCCGTAAAGCAGCTATGTCACCTTGGCTGAGTCACATTACTTCCTTGGGCCTCAATTTCCACAGAAGTAAAATGAGAGAGTAGGGACTCACCCTTTCTAAGGTCACTTCCAGCACCCAAAACTCAGATTCAATAATCATGTTGTATTTCAGTATGTACAGAAAAGCATCACCTATTTGCAATAACACTGCTCAGCTTCTGCTCTGAGGACCACTTTTACCTTCAACGGTTTTCCAGATTCTAATTTGTCTGGTGAAATCACTCAGTAAATCAATAAAAACCAAAACCACACTCAGAATGTTTCAGGACATCTCCAACAAGGAAGATTATGACTCATCAACACTCTAACATCTAGCATTTACTGAACACCTGGTATAAGCACAGCACTACTGTAAGTACTTAAAATGTTATTAATGCATTTAAACCTCACATCACTCTATAAGGTAGGTAATTCCTATCATCCCCATTTTACAGCAGAAGAAAACTGATAATTTGTACTCTAGTATGTGGCAAAATCATGCTTTTAACCACTGCACTACATATACTGAAATAAATGTCAGTAGGATACAAAAACCCCATTTATATGTTGTAGGCTTCTATGATGACAATATGACAAGTTCAATAGGGAAGGAAGAGTTGACTAACATTAAAAGACAAGATGCTGAACAAGTAACTCAGAATTCTATTCATTTTTGAATTGGAAGAAAATTAGAAAATTATCTTGTCTAAACATCTTTTAATAAATAAAATAACTAAGGTCTTCAGAGGTAAAGTGATTTGTCCAAGGTTATAAAATTAGTCAGTGGTGGTCGGGCGCAGTAGTTCACGCCTGTAATCCTAGCACTCTGGGAGGCCAAGGCTGGTGGATCACCTGAGGTCAGCAATTCAAGACCAGCCTGGCCAACATGGTGAAACCCCGTCTCTACTAAAAATACAAGAATTAGCCGGGCATGGTGGCAGGTGCCTGTAATCCCAGCAACTCAGGAGGCTAAGGCAGAAGAATTCCTTGAACCTGGGAAGCAGAGATTGTAGTGAGCCGAGACTGAGCCACTGCACTCCAGCTGGGCAACAAGAGTGAAACTCCATCTCGGTGGGGGCGGGGGGGGAGTGACAAAATGTATTCATTCATGTAGGATTTCCTAGCACCCTGGCTTGTAAGATAATAAAGTGAAAATGGTAACTTTGACTTCCTGGTTTCCTCTGTATAACAGGTTTTGAAAGGCTGAGAGATGAAACCAGGGCACATATACATGTTGGCTTTTACTAAATAGGTGATGTGCGTAATGATTATAATATAGGATGAGCATCTCAAATCTGAAAATCTGAAATCAGAAGTGCTCCAAAATTAGAAAGTTTTTTTTTAGTGCCAACATGATGCTCAAAGGAAATGCTCATTGGAGCATTTTGGATTTCCCATTTTCGGATTTGGGATGCTCAACCAGTAGGTATTAATGCAAATATTCCAAAATCCTTAAGAAATCCCAAATCTAAAATACTTCTGGTGCCAACATTTCAGATAAGGGATACTTAAGGCCTGTAATACACAGGTAACAAAAATACAACCTCTGTAACAGCCTGAAAGATGACTAAAACACAACTGCTTAATTCAACATGGGGTCTATCAATAAATTCTATTACATAGGTCTTTATTTTTATTCACAAATCACCCTACCACCACTCTTATTAAGCCCTTAATCTTGTCACCATACCTAAATCATAAACATCAACTGAAACATGATTCCACAAATTTCATAGAAGCCATTACCACATTCTTCTGGAAAGACAGCTCTACCATTGAGTAGTAAAATGGAAGTTATTTCTAAGTAACTTCTCCAAAGTAAAACTTTTGATGTAGACTTTTCTGGAGACTTGAATAAAAATGTGCAAGTAAAAGAAAAATATACATCAGTATAAATAATTTAATAATGGTAGCAGCTAACATTGTTCTAAGCCCTACATACATATTAATTCAAATGAGTTACAAGAAAAACTAAGGATGTCTGGTACGGGAGGGGGCTGGAAGAATAATCTACTTTCTATTTCTTTACTTTCTAAGACCTACGATGATTCTTTTTAAGAGCTTCAACCTAAAAAGCAAATCAATGCCTGATATATGACTAACGCCATCTTTTAAAGGAGACATTTCTAGCAACCTCATTTTATAGAAGAAATGGGCTAAGAGGTAAAGTCATCACTAATAAGTGGTGAGTTAAGACTTAGACTGTGTTCTCGTTTGTCACCACATTCTAAGGCACTTCTGATCCACACCAGGGAAGTTCTTTCCAGCATTACCCTCGTCAGTCTGCTTACAGTGTCAACCTTGGACCCAGTTAGCCCCCGGTCACCTCACAGGAGTTATACAAACAAAAGCCCTGTTTAACTGGTTCCAAACTTTATCATAAAATGGGTGATAAGAATGTATATGGTAAAATGTGATATGACAGTTTGGGCTACTTTTAAAAAGACCATCATTCTTAAGCAAAATATCACCACTGACAAACAAAAATCATAGGCAAACAAATGAAACCAATTATGATAATCACAGTGATGATGACTGCAAGAAATATTTCCTGGGCACTTACTATGTGCCCCTTATAATTTACATGTTTTCATTTCATCTTCACAGTAATTCATAAAGTACTATTATCCTCATCTCACAGACAGGGAAACGAGAGAGACAGAAAGTTAACTAGCCCATGACCACACCTGATGCAGTCAAGTACAATCAATCTAGTGCTAGATTTGTTTGGTGTTTAGGTTTTGCTGCAATATACTGTACTTGGTTTTTTTTGTTTTTTGTTTTTTTTTTTTTGACGTTTATATTGAAATTATGGAAAGAGGAAAAGGCTGTTATTCCAAGTGGAAAAATGCTCTAGCCCCAGGCACACTTTTCTTCCAATCATCTCTATGAAATGTGGTTTCCATAACGTACTGTTCCTTAGAAATATAACTATTGTATACTGGAGGACACAGTCAAACAGATTTGCTTCCTAGCAAGTCATCACTAAGGGTTTTTCTTGTCTTACTCCCCTTTAGACAGTCTTTAATTCACCATGTAAACCATTTCCCAAATGCCACCTTCACCACCGTGTCACCTCATCCCTTGCTCAAGAGCAAGTGATAGCTTCTGACTACCTACTAGACATTGGTTCCAAACTGTTCCTTCCTCTATGGGTCTTCATTATCTGCCACCGACTTTTTCTCCAAGTTTACTTCCTTCTCTCTTACACGCATGCCCTCTTCCCCTGCTAGAGGAAGACGGCCATTGAGTCATACAGTAGAACAGAAGTCTATCCTTGTGCTCACGTTAATCTCTCGCTAAGGATGCTATTCCGCCTCCTCAATGATTTTCTAAACCAGTAGGTTTTAACATTTAAGCGATTAAAGACCCCTTTGAGAGCAAAAGCTAACATCTATGTTCTACATATACTCTTGTAGCATTATACTTAATCATCATTAAGTGGTTAGCTGTTACTCCATTTCACAGATAAGGAAATTAAAGCAAAAAATTGCCCAAAGTCACACACATTTTAAAGGGCAAAACAAGGTTTTAAAACTAGGCAGTCTAGCTCTAGAATCCTTGCTCTTAACTAATCCTTGCTCTATAGTATTTCTCAAGAAAATATTATAAAAACTATAACATATTTTGCTATTCCAGCAAAATCATATAAAATAAAACGTTCAACGTGACTTCAGGAATCCCCACACTCCCTAAGAGAGGCCTGGTTCCCAAGTAAACAACACTGGCTGCCTACCCAACCACTACCCCTCCTCTTAATCCTTTCTAACGGAGCACCAATTTGGTTCTGGCATTCCATCCTTTTCCACATGGATCACTGTGATCACTTTGTCCTTGCCAGTGAATAGTTTAAGAATAAGTATTGATAAAATTCTGACCAAGAAAACATGAGAGGAAGTCTGCCACAGGGCTCCTGGGAAAGCTTTCTTTGCCAGGAAAGTGAAACTCACAACACACAATAGATACCATTTTCTGCCCTTGGGTACTGTGCCTGCATGTGAAGCCTAGAAATGGAGCAGCCACCTGGTGACCACACAATGGAGAACAGAGAACAAAACTAAGATGAGGAGGGCAAAGGTGCAAGATAAGGAACCTGGGCCCTTGATGACTGCCTGAGTCAAAGTTTTCCTTTACTTGCAGCTGAAATCATCCTAAGCAATGTATCCCCAGTTCCAAACTAAATCTACCCTTCACGTCTCAGCTACCAAAGCCTTACTCCATGAAGTTCCATTGATTCATTCAAATATGTATCAAGTGCTGCTTATGCACCAAAGTATTAGAGGTTTTCTCCAAATAAACTATCCCAAAGAATTCGTTCTCTCCATTCTCTGAACTCCTAAGACACACAAATCAGTATCATACAATTAGAGATTGTTTCATACATATTTGCTTCTAATTGTTTCATACACATTTGCTTTCACTCACCAGCTACACTAAATCCCTCATAAAGGGTGAGCCTGATCTGGTGTGGGCAGATTACGTATCCAACATGAAATACCAAATGGAATCCTGAAGGGGTTCCCTTTTGCATAAAGAACATAGTTTGTTTATTTTTAAGGGCAAAGGAAAAAATGCAGGGTCTGTTTGGCTTTGTTCCTCCCTGTCAGTTGATATTGCTCTGTAGAAGTCCCCTTACTAGAGAGGCACCCCTATTCTAATAGGGCATTATAGCCTGCTGCTATGGAAAGCAGAGGACAGAGATAACATCTTATTCCTCTCTGTCACATACATTCCACATAGTCTAGAGGGAGGCCTAGTAATATTGTAAGTGATCAGAAAATAATTACTGACTAAACCAACTAAATAGCGAATGTTGCAAAAGGGAAGGAGAAAGACAAATCACACATATTTTTACCTTTTTCCATTTTTGTCATGTAGACCAGACCCCCAATACTTAGGAACACCCAGGTACTTCAGCTTATGGGTACGAATCCATTTCTGAACTACAAATTCAAACAGATCTTCGTGATTTCAATTGTTATACATAAATGATAATTTTTTTAAAAATCATTAAGAGCAAAATGTATTTAAACATGCAATAAGAATTCGCCTGTATTCATAAAAAAGAAAATGAAGAATACAGTAATGAAAAGCATTTTACAATGAAAACATTTTTATTAACCTACAAAACTGTTATCCTGCCCTTAAAATTGTCTTTAAAATGAAAAATCTATAAAAAGCATTTTTTTAAAAAATCACAACCACAGTACAGTCATTCCTTTGTTCTAGGGGCTTGGTTCCAGGAACCGCCACCCCTCAAGATACCAAAATCCAGATGCTCGAGTCCCTCATATAAAATGGTGTAATAGCTGCATATAACCTCCACACATCCTCCTATATACTTTATCTCATCTCTAGGTTACTAATAATACGTAATACAACGAAAATGCTGTATCAATAGTTGTTACACTGTACTAGTTTTTTATTTGTATTATTTTTTACTATTGTTTTTATTGTGGTTTTTTTTTTTTTTTTTCTGGAGTATTTTTGATCCCTGGTTGGTTGAGTCTGAGGATGTGGCATCTGAGAACACAGGGGTGGACTATCCTGAAGTTGCAGTTTATCTCTCTAATTACATAATGTTTACTTGCTTCTATAGGAAGACCTATTTTTCATACCAATCTAAGAGGTTTTTCTTCCTCAATATAAAAGTCCTCAACCAGGAAATCAAGATCTAGGAGAGATGGAAAAAGGACAGAAGGGACTAAAGTAACTAGGAGAGGTTCTGGCTCTCTACCTTGGTATCTTGTTCTAGTTCAACAATAATTCTCAATGTTTAACAATATTTCCTAAATCATAGGTCATTTATTATTAACTTTATTCTACATATCAATACAGATAAAATCTTCATGCAACAAACCCATTAAAAGACCAGAATTCTTTCATACAAATCTCATGTAAGTGGAATTTGTAAAGCAAAAAAATAACAAAGAGTCATAAAAAATAAGATACAATGCTCTAGGTCTTGGCTTAAAAAAAAAGTTGGTCATTTTAAAAGCGTAAACGTATGTGTACTGTACTTCTTACTTTGCTCCGGTTTTGCAGCTCGTTGGTAGAACTTTAATTCAGTAAAAAGAGGTCCATTGTCACTGGGTTCCTTAAAATATAAGAGTTAATTAGTACTAGCAGTAGTTAAAATTACTGAGATATTTTCAATGAACCTTCAAAGAAGACCAACAAATCTATTTTTCTGTCCAATGTAATTTTGATACTTAAGTTTATAACTGTGTTAAGTCAAACTCCTTAGAAATGTTCAGAGAAATATTAGTCTATATTTCTTACATTGCTCAAGTTCTATTTCTATAAGTGATATATTATACAAAACCAGATACATAGCCCAGCCTGCAGAAGTTTAAGAAAAATGTTTAAACTAATTTTCATCTTTATTAAGCTTTCCCTTAAGCAAAGATGAGCAACCATCTTAACTGTATCACCAAGGGGCTACAAGATATTTCTCAGATTTAATAAAATTTCAATACCTGATTTAACCAATTAATGCCAAAATCCCATTCCTTTCCTGTTTTCATTACAGTTATATCTACTTTATCAGGACTGGCAAAAACAGACCTTACTACAAAGAAGAGTGCATATTCTGCATCTCCTTAACAAGCATGCACTGTCCACTAACCTGCATCCTTCCTTTCTGCCACGGATTCCTACGTTTGTCAAACCAAAGAGCCATTCAACTTATTTCCCACATGATTTAAAGTCAAGAAAAACATGGGGCTCATTAACAATTGTCTTCTACCAACGTTATGGACTACATTCATTTTATATTTTTAGAGATATCAACAATTAAAATTATTACTAAAGAAACATACATTCACAAAAAAGTATTTGCACAAACAAGAAATGACAGCCTGTCAGCAGTTTTGTCTTGTTAAGTAAATATATGAGTGGAAAAGATCTTATAATTCTGTGGACTTTTTAAACAGTAAATTTCATCTGATTAAAATTAGTATTTATTTAATGTTTGGTATTTTGTGTTGGTCATTATTTATTGGGAATCAGAAAAAAGTATTTAAAGCAGTGAAAACTTCAAATGAGGAAACTAACATTTTTAAACTAATTTTGGGGTTGCTTTTCTTTTTAGGAGGTATGAGAAAAAAATTATTTTGGGCAGAATATCTTGTGTAGCTGGAGTTCAAAGTTAAATAGAGCATTGGGGGAAGTGAGTAATGAGGCCTACTATCTTAAATGAGAGATAATTTATAGTTTTGGGTTACTAGAGATGACTTTTGCAAGCACTTAAAATATGTTCACCTTTTCTTCACTGAAGACATCCTCAACTGTAGAAAACCACTCCACACTCTCTGCTCTAATTATCTCAGATTTCTTATAATTCAGAAAATAGGAATCCCCAATTAAAGTACTTAGAGGAAGGTGGGCATGGTGGCTCACGCCTGTCATCCCAGCGTTTGGGAGGCCAAGGCGGGTGAATTACTTGAGGTCAGGAGTTCAAGACAAGCCTGCCCAACATGCTGAAATCCCATCTCTACTAAAAATACAAAACTTAGCTGGCTGTGGTGGCAGGCACCTGTAATCCCAGCTACTTAGGAGGCTGAGGGAGGAGAATCACTTGAACCCAAGAGGTAGAGGTTGCAGTAAGCTGAGACTGTGCCACTGCACTCCACCCTAGGAGACAAACCAAGACTCCGTCTCAAAAATAAAGTACTTAGAGGAAAACTGATTAGCCAATCTGCAGAGTCAGGCAGTTATGAATGAGCATTTAACAGCAAATGGGCAACACACGTTAACACTTGGATCACAACCTGAAAATAAGCTTGCCTTATTTGTTACAGGTAAGTACACTTTTCACCCTAACCTTGGAAGACAGTAGTATCATGGCTTGGCATGCATCAACTCCTTAAGAAGTAGGAACTAACCAACATACTGAAAAAGTATGAGTGCTGATTCCTTCATTTATGGACTCAGCACCCAAGTTTCTCTATAACCTGTGGCTCCTTTCCTAGCAGCAACAATAGTTTGACACTTGCAAGCATCTGCAAGAGAAACTTGCAATGTTTCCAGCCAATGGCTAAGAATAGGTCTTCGGTAGGAATCACAGAATCAGTGTAAGAAACAGAAATTCAAAAAGAGGAATTCTGGTAAAGTTCCTCTCCAAAGCTTACCTTTGGAATAGCTCATTTATATAATTCAGGTTTGAAAGAGGTTTTCCTAAGACAAATCAATATAAAATTCTGATTTATTCAGTTTCAGCCTACGTCATATCAACTTTAACTTTCAAGTTTTCCTTCAGGCAATAATTTATTAAACTTATAATAATGAGAATCAACCATATAAATCAGGCTATTATAATGAAAGCCCACTACAGGAAGGCTCTGCGGGCTCATTTCATACTTCTTCTAATCCAATAAACTTCCATTATCACAAAATAAAGGAGCTACTTCCTTGGCATTGCACTCTAGCCAAAGCTAGCTATTCCTGTTGAAGAAAATACCTTAACTCATAACTAAAATTTTATTAACATATTTCAAATCTAAAATACTCTGCCAACTCTATAATAGCCAAGATTTAGAAAAGAAATTGGGACTGACATTTTAACTAGAATATCACTAAA
The DNA here is from genome assembly GCF_000951045.1 of Mandrillus leucophaeus. Lineage (NCBI taxonomy): Eukaryota > Metazoa > Chordata > Mammalia > Primates > Cercopithecidae > Mandrillus > Mandrillus leucophaeus. The sequence goes on from NW_012104253.1 coordinate 7,675,815, forward strand.
CGTTTCTTTAAGACTTCTAAGTGTCAAAATGAAGATGACAACAGAAAAAAAATTAAAATGTGATACATTTCAATGGCACCAGCTAAAAGCAACTGGCTGCCATTTAAAAATGAAGCTGTACAAAATTTCTCCTTCCTACCAAAAAATTATGATATATGAATTAAAAATTCAGGTCACTTCTCATAACATCAGTGAGGAAAATGAAACATCAGTCTGCAAACTTCTTTCCAAGGACCTGTGAAATACAGATTCGTATCAGTTCACATCAGAAAAAGACGACGATACAATGACCTGTTAGGATACCAACCAAAAGCCTGACCTCTGCCTCTAGTTCTGCTATTGAAATGACTAAGGGTAAGTGCAATTCAAAGAACTACTAATTTCGCCAGGCGCGGTGGCTCAAGCCTGTAATCTCAGCACTTTGGGAGGCCGAGGCGGGCAGATCACGAGGTCAGGAGATCGAGACCATCCTGGCTAACACGGTGAAACCCCGTCTCTACTAAAAAATAAAAAAATTAGCCGGGCAGGTGGCGGGCACCTGTAGTCCCAGCTACTCAGGAGGCTGAGGCAGGAGAATGGCGGGAACCCGGGAGGCGGAGCTTGCAGTGAGCTGAGATCATGCCACTCAGATCTCACTCACTCCAGCCTGGGCAACAGAGCGAGACTCCGTCTCAAAAAAAAAAAACAAAAAAAAACCCAAAGAACTACTAATTTCATATTAAGCCTGTCAGCAAGAGAACACAAAAGAAAATTTCTTTCTCCTTGCATTATCCAACTTATTATCAATTTAACATTTCTCTCTGCACAGTTACTTTCAGAAATAAAATAATGTTTCTCCTGCAGGTCAAGAATTAAGGCCCCAAACAAAACCAGAGACCATCATTTGGTACATGGGAGAACATTTTTAATATGTGCCTAACATCTACCTTGAATGGGTATGTCTTAACTTCACTCCAATGCCAAATAAGAAAGTTGTGGGTTAACTATCTGGAGCTGTTTCATAAGGCAGATACATGTATTATCAGCAATAACCAATTTCTTGACAAAGCGTCCACATTAAGTTAGAAACCCTTACCAGCAGCACAGGGTACCTGCAAACCCCTACTGAAAACAAGGATAAAAATGTGCCTGCACACATGATTCCATTTAAAATAATTAAGGTGCTCTGTGTGCCAGATTCTACCAGTGGCTCTCAATCTTGATGCACAAAAGAATCACCTGGGAAGCTTTACTAAAAATACCAATAACCAGGCCCTGCACCCAGAGATTCTGATTATACTCTACAACCAAGATTGAGAATCACTGTTTGATATGCTAGTCCATTATTAAGTAAAATTTCACATTAGAAAATCAATTTACCTTTATTTCTTAAGTAACATTTGCAAGTTTTTTCTCTAATGATAAATACATGCTCATTTTAGAAAATATGGAAATTCTGATATATTTTCTTCATAAATAGCCATTTTATAAAACCTTCATACTACATATAGAACTTTGTATCCTGCTTTTTTAGAAATAATTATAAAACTTCCCCAAAGAGTAGTACATGTTCTTTGAAAACATGATCTTTAATAGCCCATAATGTTTTAAATGACAAATGTTCATAAACAGTTCTGATTTTAATACCAGGAAGAACTGATACTCATTTTACATGTTTGTTATTTGGTGAAACATTTCAACTATTAATATTATAAAGTTGTGAGAAGGCAAATTATGAGTGGGCCTACTCTCTATGGTACAGATAAGACAGGAAAGTGAAGGACATCAGGAAGTTGAGAGTAAATGAAGAGAGTAGTAAAAAGGCAATGGGCAATTAATGGCTAAAAAGTATTCAAAAGAATAAATAAAACAAGCATCTAAAGACTGCATAGGGAAAACAAACTTCATTGACAAGGTCCTTATCAGATAATTTAAAATTTAGTTAGAGAGACAGAATAAACACATTCAAAAAAACTAAAAACAACTAGTGGCATAAGAAGAATAAAATTCTAAAATAAATATTAATACAATGAGTGCTATAGGTGTTTATTCAGGAGAGAGTGTTAGGGGAAAAGAAGCAAATAGAAGTTACAAATTTCCCCTTCAAAGGAAAGAGAAAGTCAATAATATTATTTTTTGTTTTATTTTGGGGTTTTTTTTTTTTTTTTTGAGATAAGAGTCTCACTCTGTAGCTTAGGCTGGAGTGCAGCGGCACCATCTCAGCTCACTGCAACCTCCACCTCCCAGTTTCAAGTGATTCTCCTGCCTCAGCCTCCCGAGTAGTCGGGATTACAGGCATGCACCACCATGTCCGGCTAATTTTTGTATTTTTAGTAGAGATGGGGTTTCACCATGTTGGCCAGGCTGGTCTTGAACTCCTGACCTCAAGTGATTCACCCGCCTCAGCCTCTCAAAGTGTTGGGTTTACAAGCGTGAGCCACTGCGCCTGGTCAGTAGTATTGTTTTGTGTATGACATTCTTCTAGGATAACTACAATATCCAAAAAGTTACTAAAATATTAAATGCAAAAGAAAAATCAACTGAGTATTTATCACTGTCCTAATTACAAAGAGAAGAAATAATAAAGGATAATGGAAACAAAACTAAATCAGGAGACAGGAGATACACAGTCCTAAACTAGGTACTTGTTCTTAAACTTAAAAATATAATTCATTACCTTAAGCATATAGAAAATACCTGTTCCTGGCCATGTTTTTTCTTAACCGTGTAACTTAAAAAGGCAGTAAAAGTCAAGTTACACTGACTAACAACAGAAATACTTCTAATCACAACAGAAATATTTGTGATTAGAACAACAGAAATATTTCTAAGTACAATAACAAAGCACATCATTCTAAGATAAAATACAACTTAAGTTCAGAGGCCATGTGCCATGGCTCACGCCTGTAACCCCAGCACTTTAGGAGACTGAGAGGGAAAGATCACTTGAGCTTGAGTTTGACACCAGCCTGGGCAACAAAGCAAGACCTCATCTCCACTAAAAAATCAAAAAGATTAGCCAGGCATGGTGGTGCATGCTGGTAGTCCCAGCTACTAGAGAGGCTGAGGCAAGAGGATCACTTGAAACCAGGAGATCAAGGCTGCAATGAGCTATAATTGCACCAATGCACTTCAGCCCAGGCAACAGGGTGAGACCCTTTTTCAAAAAAAAAAAAAAGTTCAGGCTATACAGAACAAAAAAGACATGATTATACACCATTCCACCTACAAGATATGACACTGGCACACTTTCCTTCCAAGACACAGAAACGGCTATGCCAACTAACTGCAAGGGGTCAGAGGTAACCACATCATTTGAACCTCAACATTATGAGACGTCATAAGGAGACTTGCTTTCTTCTCACAACAGAACTCTTAATGAACCTAAGAAGAAACTCATCTTACCCATATATTTTAATATTTTAATTTGTATTATCAAAAACAAATGGACACAATATTCTGCAATTAAATACAAATGACCCAATTTAATAGTAAGAACTTAGTTCCTCTGATTTAGCAGCAGGCTGAATATTCCCAAAAGAATGTTATTCCATAAATGAAAAAGAAGAAAAATCCACAATGAAAGGCCATCATGAAAAGGGGCAGGAGAAATAAAGCACTGACACAACTTGAAAGGCATCACTTTGCTTCCGCTTCCCTGCACGAGGGAATAACTGGGACCCAGCCCTCCCGCTGCAAACAAAGATAAAAACAAACTTTAAAAAAACAAAATTTCTGTTTTCAGAAATTAGATAATGGGCAGGACAGGAGGACTGTGACCCCTAAAAGACAGAAAACAAAGTGAGTCCACGGCAGCCCTGGTTTTTTCTCCTAGAGGCCCTAGGAGTAAAAAGGAGGAGACTTAAGAGACCTACAGGGCAAAACAGGGAAGACCAAACAGAGTGCCAGGTAGGGAACTCTGCTACCAAAATCAACAACGAGATTGGAAACTTTAAATTAAGAAACAGTGGGGAAAAAAACGAAAGACCACTATCCTTCATGAACAAAGACAGAAGAATGCTTAACGAAGTATTCACAAATCAGTTCTAGCAGTATGTAAAAAGTGTAATACACCATGACTAAGTGGAGTGTATGTTAAGAATACAAAGTTTGGTTAATACTCAAATATCAATCAATGTAACTGCCACATTAACAGAATAAAGGAGAAAAATCCTGTGATTCATCTCAGATGTAGAAAAAGCATTCAAAAAATGAACAGGCAAACTACAGTAGAAAATGTTTAAAACACATATCTGAAAAAGGAACTGCACCCAGAAAAAAACTCTCTTACTACTCAATTATAAAAAGCAAAACAACTCAGTTATTTTTAAAAGATAAAAATAAGAGGAAAGGGGCAAAAACGATGGAAGAGGCACTCCACAAAGGAAAATACATGAATGGCCAATAAGCACAACAAAAAACTGCCCAAAATCATTAGACATCAAGTAAATGCAAACTGAAACTATAACTCACATCTACACGCTAACTGTAATGGCTAAAAAACAAATACACACACCTGACAATGCCAAATGTTGAAGAGGAAACAAACAGCACTGTCATATATTATTGGCCAATGTGTAAAAGAGCACAGCCATTTTGGAAATCTGCCTAGTACTTTCTTATAAGTTTAAATAGACATCTTCCCTATAAACCAGCAACTCTAAGTATTTATCCAAGAAAAAAACCTATGTCCATAAAAACACTTGTACAAGAATGTTTATAGAAGCTTTACTCATAATACCAAAAACTGGAAACAACCCCAATGTCTATCAAGAGAGCAATAAAATCAAATGATTGATACACCAACAATATGGATGAACCATTAAAACATTATGCTGAGCATAAGAAGTTACAAAACAATATATACCGTTTAATACCATTTACACAACCTTCTGGAACAGGAATAACTCATTCACGGCAAAAAAAGAAAAAAAAAACAACTCAAGACAAGTGGTTGCCTCCAACGGTGCAAGGGAGTAGGGTTTTGACTGATAAAGAACATAGGGAATCTTTTTAGTGTGATGGAAATGTTCTACATTTTAAGAGGTGAGGGATACACAGGTATATGTGCTTGTCAAAAGCCTTCAAATTGTTCATTTTATATCTACGTACTTCCCTGTAAAAATTATGCCTCAATTTTTTAAAAAAAGTTTAAAAATCACTAAAAAGGTCCAAAAAAGCTGACTCCTAACTCCTAAGAGATAAAATATAAAAGGGAGTAAAATGAAACAAAATGAAAACCTTCAGAGTAATCCTAATTCCTGAGTTCTGGCTGATATGGTTTGGCTGTGTCCCCACCCAAATCTCATCTTGGATTGTAGCTCCCATAATCCCCATGAGGTTGTGGGAGGGATCTGGTGGGAGGTAATTAAATCGTGGGGGTGTTCCCTTCATATGTACATCTATCCCATTAGTTCTGTCCCCTTAGAGAACCCTAATACATATATCCTGTAGGAGAAAAAGTAAGGGAGGAGTTATATGTTAATTTGCCCAGATAGTACATCCTGTTGGTTCTTCTATTTTACCAACACATATTCTTCATATGTATCAAATAACTTTGAAGAAGGGGAGTAACAAATGTTGGTAAGCAAAAAGGTACATAATTGACTTAAAAAATAGTTAAAATGTCTTCTAGTTTGCCAACATATAAATTGATCTGGCTGTTAGAAGTATGCTTATGTCAGACAGGATGTCGCCAATCTTTACTCATTACAAACTAATTTCAACATTATTATAGCAAAAAAGGCCCAACAATAACAACTAAATAAATAATTTAATTTACAAAAATGGAAGGGGAAGAAAACTGGGAATAAACAGAAAAAAACTGACCAAGTGGAAGTCCAGAAGCAAATGCAAAATAAAATACAATAAAATTATATTAAATTAGTATACTTATAGGATATAAATATAAAAAGTATCTGTAAAAGTAGCTGAAATTTCTTAAATGAGCTGAATATTTTTATTCCACATCTGCATGCCTCTATGCTTTCATTCATTTACCCCCAAATACCAGGACCACTTTATTTCAAGAGAGGAAATTTTCACACTCAAGTGATTTAAAACTATAAAGCTACTTTTGTGTCTTATTACATATTTTTTAAATTATTAAAAATTTGGTATCTTATGGTTTAATCAATTCTAGCTCATCAAAAAAGGCATTTTACAAAACAAATACTACACCAAATCAACAGAAAAGAAACAAATTAGCTAAAATATTTCTTACCACTTTTACAACACAAGGTGCATCACTGCCAACTGACTCTGAAGAATTCATATCAGCTGTTTAAAAAAGTAAAATATTTAACATCAGAACAAGTAATGTTATAAATATATTAATATTTAGGTTTGTGTATCTGTAACCCTTGATAGAATACACTTCAGTTCCCAAATATGTTTCTCAGAATATTACAGTACATTTCACATATTTTAAGACTTTTGTTCATGTTTTACCATATCTGAATTTAGAATACATCTTACAATTTCTGGTTTCTTCCATATGATTATCAATTACATATGGGAAACTGAGTTAAATAAGTTAAAGATTTCTATATTCAAAAGTACTAATGGCCTTTGATATGCTAAAGGATATTGTGAATTCCTCAGAGGGTAAGTGATACATTTCTTTAATAAAGTATGAAATTCTTTTAAGAGGAGCATCTGAAGAGTAAAAAATGAGGAAGCTAAAGTTCTAAAAAGCACTAGTTTAGGAAAAACTTATCTGGACCAATAGTTCAAGATGTTGGCACTAGAACTTTCAACTGCCATCAGAATAATTTTAATGTGGCTGTCATTTTATTTCAAGCAAATAAAGAAGTACAGTTGCCCCAGAATACTGAGTTAGAAAAATAAGGTTGCCCATATTCATTAAACAAATATTTACCAAGTACATACTAAATGTCAGTTTCTAGGAAATAGAGATTTAGCAATGAACAGGAAAAAATCCTCACTTACGAAAAAAAAAAGAAAATCCTTACTCTTACAAAGCCATCATTTCAGTGGTAGGATGCAGACCAGAAATAAAATATGAAGTACATCTGACAGTGTGAAGTGCTGTAGAGGACACATTAAGCAGGAAAGAGAGGTAAGCAGTGTGGCCACAAGTAACACTGACCTGGTGTTACCCGAGCAGTGGCCTGAGAGCAGGGAGGGAATAAGCCATGTACGCATCTAAGTGAAGAGTACCTTAGGGAAAGCAGCACCAAGACCCTGATGTGGGCGGGCACAGTGGCTCACACCTGCAATCCCAGCACTTTGGGAGGCCAAGGTAGGTGGATTACCAAGGTCAAGAGTTCGAGAGCAGCCTGGCCAACATGGCAAAACCCTGTCTCTACTAAAAATACAAAAATTAGCCGGGCATGGTGGTGGCACGCACCTGTAATCCCAGCTACTTGGGAGGCTAAGGTGGGAGAATCACTTGAACCTGAAAGGCAGAGGTTGCAGTGAGCCAAGATCATGCCACTCCACTCCAGTCTGGGCAAAAGAGTGAGACTCCATCTCTAAATAAACAAATAAATAAATAAGACCCTGATGCAGGAGTATGCTTGACATGTTTGGAAACCAAGCAGACAAAAGAGCTGGGGAGAACTAAGTGAGGCAGAAGAAGAGAGATCAGAAAGCGAAAGCAGCAGGGAACAAACACGATGGGTTTAACAGGTAACATATAGGTTTTGGCTGTCACTATGAATGAGATGGGGAGCCACTGGCAGAGGATCAGCAAAATCAGACTGTGGTAACAAAGACTTCTTTCGGCTGCTTTGTGGAGAATGGAGTATAGAGGCAAGGGGCAGAGGCAGGTAGATCAGTCAAGAGGCTAAACCAATAGTCTAAGTATATGGATTATACCTCAGGAAAGCTACTAAAAAATTTTCACAGGTTTGGTACAAAAATAATGTAAAATAAAATATATTTAAAAAATTTTAAAGCATCATATACAAAGATCAAGAGTCAAAGGGCAGCAAGATGGCTGAAGCACAGACTTTGAGGAGATAAAACGGATGAAGATAAATGTTGTATATGAAGGGTCTTGTATGTCACTCTTTAAAAGTCTGGCACCTTATTTGAAGGGCACTGGGGAGCCATCAGAGAGGTTTAAACAGGATGATCATATTATCTGATCAGTGTACTTGGTCATAAAAGCCATACTGATAACAATGGTGTGCAAGGCAGCAAGACTGGGACAGAGAAGATTCGGTGCTACAGTCAGAGTCCAGACAAGACATAATAATGACCTGACCAGGACAGTGGCTGCAAAGGTGGAGAGAAATGAATGGATCTGAGAAGTCACCCAGGTAAAACAACAGGACTAGAAAAGGAACTAGGATATTAGTGAAGGAATGCTCAAGAATGCCTTCCCAGTTTCTGGCTTCAAGGCTGTCATTCATTGAGACAATCCTCATGACAGGATCAGGAGATAAAAGATGATGATACGAGTTTTAGAAATGCCTGTAGAATATCTAAGTAGAGATTCCTTACAGGCCAGTGGCTACGGACCTGGACTCAGGAAATCGTGTCCTAGGCTACAGAAAAAAACAGAGAGAAATCAACAGTAAAGAGACAGTAAGAGAAGCTTGACATCACTCAGATAGAATATATAGAATAAAAAGTGAACAGAAGAAGAAAAGCTGGAACACACAGAAGTGCCTATAAAGATGACGAAGCACAGCCAGAAAAGCAGAAAGAAAACTAGGGGAAAGATATGTTATCATAAACGATAATGGAAGCAATTGTTACGAGAAACAAAGATAAACAGTATCAAATGCTATAGAAAAAAATGCAAAGAAAATTCAAAAGCAATCTTTTTAATTCATTAACAGCAATTGCTGATGATCTTGAATCTGGCTGTTTCAGTGTATCACAGAGAGAGAGACTGGAGGCGACAATACTCAAGCAAGTGCTTCCTTTTACAGATTAGTCATCCCAACCTTATAAAAGTAAAGTTTTATTACAGAGGTCAAATCATTGCCTATTAAAAATACTATTAGATGGCATCTTTTGATGATAAATACAGATAAAACAGAGACACATACAAGGCAAGTTTTAAATTTGCAAACGGTTACAAAAGTAAATTAATATAAAATGAAGAACTATTTTTTTAGAGACAGGTTTCTATTATTATAGGATGGCATAAGTCCACATATCTTGTAGTAAAGACAGCTTATATAATCTACCATCTCCCCTAAATCACAAGATCAAAAATATATACCTGGCTAATATAGCCACTACTCTTTCATGATGTATAAGGATTTTTGCCATAAATCAGAGATACAGCCTAGTTCACTGGAATGGGTTTGGCTCTCAACAAAACGAGAGAATCAACACATATTTCACAAAAAGGGTGCCACTGACCGACAGGAATCATATGTATAAAATATGATAAAGCACTAGATTTCAAGCTATGTTTCATAAAGATAGCTACAGAAGCTGCAACTGACCAACGGCAGCCCACTGGTCCTGGAGCAGGTGAAGTGTTTACTCCTCTTGAGTAAGGGCAAAGGTCATTCACCTACGTCAGTGGTTCTCAAACTTTAGCATGCATCAGAATCACCTTGATCAAACACTGCTGGGCCCTCCCCCTACGGTTTCTGATTGGTAGTCTGAGGTAAGGCTCAAAAATCTGCAGGTCTAACAAGTTCCCAGGTGACACTAATCTGTCATATTATTAGTATTCTGAGTAAGATATTGCTAAAAATAAAATTTTATAAACCTCCATTCCAGAAATTAATTAATCTGAGATTAGAAGTAGAGTGAGAATATAGAATGGAAAAGTTAGAAAAATCAGAAGCAAATATGAATTGCATTGTATCACTACTAATATTTACTGGGGAAACAGCTTTAGAAGCAATCAGGTAAAATATTTTTTAAGTCCATAATTTAGTTAATATAACAATTTCAGGATTCCACAAGGGGTCCCCAAAAATTTCAGAATAAGTATGTTAGTTATCTGCACATTTAATCAGGCCTAATATGCAGTTTCTGGGTAATTCTCCTAGTTCCAGTATGATGGCTAAGAGCGTTGCACAGAAAGAAACAAGAAACCCACACTTGTAAAAGATTTGCAAATCTCCAAATTAGACAGAGGGAATAAATCCCACATAGGTGGAGGTGGGAGGGGAAAGATATGTACATGGGTTTCTTTGGGTCTCAAAAGAGATTAAGATTACATAAAGTATCTTAAAAATCTAAAGTCCTAGTGCTCACTAATGATAGTATTACAGCTATCTTACCCTCTTTTTCTGTTGTGACTGCATTAGCAATTTCCACTCCTACGTTAGAGATGCATTTTTGCTTAATCAGAAACTATTAAGTTGACTGCAGATTATTAGGAACATCCTATAACAGCTCATAATTGAGAAACCATTTTCATAAGCATATACATCTTTGGATTGACCATTAGAAGCAGTCACACACTTACCAAGATATATACAGCCAAAGCCTCCTTGGCCAATAGGTAATCCTACTTTCCATTCCTTTTTTGCCATGTCAGTTATTATCTCCCCAACTGCAAATTGTTCTGCAAGATGTCTCTTTGCGGGGCCCTGTCTTCCAGCTTGAGCTGCTTTTACACGAGGCATTTTCACTATAACATAAAACAAGGAAACGGTCAGAATGATAATCTTAGAAGTGTTCAAAACATTTTTCCCTAAGGAAAACTTCTATATGGAGATGCTGTTCAAATTCCTACTTACTCCAAAACTTAAAGGATATCTGTTAATTCTGACTTATAATGGCTCAAATCCTATTTGATTATCTCTTAACTTTGGAGAAGAGACAATAAAATCATACATGCAATTATTTTCAAGGAAATAATTAGGTTTAAGTTCCAATGGCATAATGATCAACTACAACTAAAAATGCTATTTAACAACAAAGAATTGCTCTATGAAGTTGAGAAGGAAAGGTGCATGCAATCAGAATGCATATTTTATAGGAACAAAATGAAGAGTTTATTAAGGTCAATACCGATATGACAAAACATAGTACAGAGATTGAAAACATAAGGCAATTGAGCACAAGGGGAAAGGGCAAAGGTTCCTGGAACATGCTAGTAAATGCTTTACACAGGTTCCCATCCATCCTCATGACTCTGTGAAGATTACATCATCATCCCCATTTCGAGGAAATTAAGGCTCAGCAAGCTGGTAAGTGGTGGAATAACAGAAATTTGCACTGATGACTACCTGGCTCCAAGACCTCACCAACATGCTCCACAATTATGGAAGTCACTGTAACGAAGGAGCACAACTTTCAAGACAGGAGAAACTGTGGCTTAGTCATCTGGGCAAAGCTGTGGACACCCAGCATTCGTAAGTTTCCTTTCTCATTAACTGTCCTTTAGGAGATGGATCATGACTCACTTTTCTCAGTAACACATGAGTTTATCATAACATTCAGAGAAAGCACTGTTTTATTGTGAAAAGAGCACTGACTGAAATCAAAAGGCCTGGATTGCAGGTAAGACACCGGCTGGTTGGGTAATCTTGATCAAGTCACTCCACGCTGGGCTTCAAGTGCCCTCAGGTGTAACTCACTTCGTTGATTGAAGGAACTCAATTTGTACTAGTATGCATGTGTACATGTATGTGTTGTGTGATTTCAAACTCTCGGTTCTACAAATACTAATCAAAAAAGATTTAAGACAAGTATTTGTTAGGTTCCATAGTTCCCTAAAAACATACTGGAGATACATAAAAGAAAGAAGGTTAATAAGAATCATTAAGACAGTATGCAATACTTGAAATGGTTATTCACATGAAGGAAGTCTGTAGCTCAGTTTAGCTCAGTTTTGAGCCTAGATACGCTACATACATACACAGTACATTTAACTGGAATTTTTCAGCAACTCACCCCGTATCTCTTCAAATATACAAACTCCTTATCTGCAAATGTTCCTTATTAATTTAGTGGGGATTTTTAAATTGAATTTTTCCCATAGAATACTAATACATCTTTGCTGTCTAAATCTTCTCTAAGCAAAAACATCTTCAAAATAAATAAATGTATCTCTGTTATTTCTTCGTATCAATTAGTTCTCTTAATGAATGTGTTTTCAGTCATGGTAAAATCTTGCAAAATGGAATTTCAGTGCCAACCAAGCTAGCCTAGACTCAAACACAAAAAAAGGTTATTTTTACACCTATGGTAGTAAACCAAATAAGAGAAACAACTAAAACACATAGTACTTCCAAATATTAAAACAGATGCCCTTCTGAATTTTAACCAACTTTATCAAATCATCAATCTCTTATTTGACTGGTTCCTTACAGTAATCAAAATAGTTTAAAATGAGTGGACAACATGTTTTTTATCTTTATATATCTCAAAATAGTGACTGCACAATCTTTTGTGTTTTTCTGAAATTCCTTTCCAGAAGTGACAAAAATATCATATTTTAAATGAAATATTCTGGCTCAGCATCTACTCAATGTAAATTGTGGTCAATAAAAAGTGATTTTCCTCCAAATAAAGCTGTTTGCTTTTATTTTTAGTTTTATTTCTGTGGCCAACTAATTGAAACTAATTGTAATAATTAATTAAGGCTTGGAATGACTTTCTTTCCTAAAAATAGTCCCACAGAACAGCGTCATCACTGTCAGTCTCTTCAATACGCTTCTAAATCACAGCTCCTGAAGGTTAACGCTGCACGTGGTGGAGGCAGCAGCACAGCTGTTTCATCTCCCTGAATTCCCCCATAAACCTGGACAGGACAACTGGAGAGCGAAACTCAAAACCCATGGATAACCTCTCCAACCAACCAGAGGAACAATATCCCCTTATCTCTACAAATCCCAAAATTTGAGCAGGTGAAGACAGACCATGACAAACAGCAACAAGTTGTGTGTGGTATCAGCAACTGTAAAGAAGGAAACAGAAGAAAGTGTGGTGCCTCTGATAAATCTGAGAATCCCAAAATTATCTATCAGGAGCTACTTGTTTTAGAAGCACACAAGACCCTGTGAGAAAAGCAACTGAAACAAGAAGGGCTCTGCCACTCCTACAGCCAGGAAGTGCAAGTGGTCCTTGGTGAGGTCTCAAGAGGGTGAAGCCTGTTGCCTCTACAAACTCTCAAAACTAACCAGTCAAGGCCCCTTCTAGGTCAAAGCCTCAGGCTGAGGAGAAACTGCTAGGGATGAAGCCAAAGTGAGCATCACAAGGATAACACAAAGAAAGGAAAAAGAAAGCTCAAATGAAAGTGGACCTATAAGTTAGCCTCAGTATTTTGGAATACTACACAAAAACAAGTGAAGAGTGGGATCTAGAGAATGACATACACTCTCCCTGAACCATACCATCTAAAACTAATTGCAAATAAGGGAAAACTGGCTGCATACAAAACTCAGCAACAAAAAGAGATCAAAGCTCAGTCCCACACTAAGTTCGTATTTTTAAAGAGAAAAAAAAAAAATCCCTTTAGAAAAGTACATAAGAAAACATGCCTCCCAAAAGGTGGATAGCTATAAATTAGTATTTCAAAACAAGCTAAAAAACACTTTATATACAGACTAACATCAATCAGAATTAGAAAAATTCAGAAATCAGATGACAGAATAATTGAAAATGAAAGACAAAAATCAGTTCAGAAATAAAAACTAAATTAGAAGGAACATAAGAGTAAATAAAACTTTTCAACGACAAGAGAAATAGTGAAAAGGAAAGAAACAAAAAATCAAAGAAGACAAAAAAAATTTTAAGAAAACATACACAAAAAAACCAACATACATACAACAAAGAAAATCAAAGCAAGGGAACAGAATATTAAAAATCCTTTAATTCAAGAAAACTTTCCTGAACTTAATTTAAAAAAACATAAAACTACACTTTGAAAGGTCATATCACATACATTTGAAAGATCAACCCAGAATGACCATCACCAAGATACAATTTAGTTAATAGTAAATGAAAATATTTTTTGAGCATCTGCAGATATTTTATAAGGAAAATAAAATCAAATTGTCATCACTTTAACAGCAACATTTCACGCCAGGGGGGAAAAAAATAACATATTTAAGACTCAAGGAAAGAAAACATGAACCAAAGATTTTATACCCAGCTAAATTTCGAGTATAAAGACTGCTAAGTGTTATCAATATAGAAAACAGCAATAAGAATCTACTAGAGAAGAAGTCCAGTAGAAGGGGTCGGCCACTCCCACAGCAATATCCAAAATGACTAAAGAAATGTCAGTAACAGTGAGCAGAAAATATATCCTTGTAGAACTGAAACTCAACGAGGGTTACAAAAGAGAGAAAAGAGTATATAATGGGCAAATGTACTGACACTGTAGATATAGTACAACTATCAAAAAATGGGATAACATATGCACAAAGGGCAACTTTCCAGAACTCATATTGTGATACTTGGTTTTGTTAACTAAGACTGTTGTGTGCATACATGTGGAATGATGCAAATGACTAAGTATGTGATATTATTATTCTATCATTCCCTTGTGTCCCTAAAAATCAGGATTCAGATATGGAAGAAAAAGATGGAGACAAAAGACAGAAGAGGTAAAGTTCAAAATGCTGTACTTGGAAATATTTTTAGTTCAGAAAGTATCTTTAAAATAATCACATACACAGAAACACATCTTTGTATTTCCTAGCCCCATTCACTAAAAAGCTTAGAAACAATAATCAACCCAGCAGCAAAGAGCATCCCTAGCACACAAATTGTATTCTTGAAATACCACTTCCCATGAAAAGAAACCAGGTTCCTTAACAAAATGATTATTGCTCCTATAATTAATAATCACCAAGGGATCAAAACTGGAAATTTTCTCATACTCAACGAGCCTGCCCAGGGCATTCCCACCTCCCTCTCAAAAAAAAATCAAAAGAAAACACTCCTAAGCAAAATCTGTATTTCATTTCCTGTAAACTATTAGTAACCTCTGCCCATTTTTCTTTCGAATTATTAGTCTTGCTTTTTATTTCCAGGCACATCTTATATGTTGCATATTAAATAGAGTACCTCTGTGTCTTGCAAAGAGTCTTCCCAATATATATATTAGTAACTATTTATTTTGGGGCACTGTTTATTTTTTGCTTTGGATTTCATGTTACCCTTAGAAAGACCTCCTCCAGTCAAATTATATTTTTTTAATATCCCATGTTTTCTTTGGGTTATTTTACGGTTCATATTTTGCTGGTTAACATTTTGATCTGTTTACACCTATTTTGGTATAAGATATGAAGGAGAAGTCCAGCTTTTTCCAAATGGATATCCAGCTTTGTTTTCTTTCTTTTCCTCAGTCAATATACATTAAAGAAATCCAGTGTTTAAAGAACTTAAATATAACACATCATACCAACTCAACTAAACCAAGTACAAAAAATATTCATATAAAGTTGTTCACACGTACATTCTAGATTACCAGTTTCTTTGCAAAAAAGAAAAATAGAAAAAAAATCAGATTTATGAACTAGCATTTGAAACTAACTTTGTGCTTAGGTTAAAACTTCCCTCACATCTAAATCTCCACATAAACGTTAAGAAGTCACTAAAATATATTCAGTTGCTCTGCACGATGCCACTATGACAGAAATACTTCTTCAAAACGTATCTAAATGAAACTCCCTCCTGTGACTTCTAATGGAAAAAGATGTGAAGGATTCCCTCTTGCTCTTGCTGGCCCCTATAATCTCAGGTGGCCTCAGGCAACCAATGGCCCTGTCAGTCCTCGGGGGCTGCTTCAGTCAGGTATAAGCAGGGCCAATGGTAGTGTATTAATAAATACTTGTTCAATACTTATCTTTTAACATCTTGAGAAACACAAAAGACTTAAATACAGCTGATATACCACATACTCATATAGAGCTATTTAACACAATCTTCCTAGAAAAAAAAATTATACTTGGTGGCAGTTATAATTTTTTTAGTGTGCTGCTGAATTCTATTTGATATTTTATTTAGGAACAAGACTCATATTCAGATGAGATTGGGCACATTCAGGGTGGTATAGCTGTAGACAAGACTGATATTAATAAGACTGGTCTGTAGTTTACTTTTTCTGCTACATTTATCTGTTTTAGTATCAATATTATGCTCACTTCATAACAAGATTTTGGAAGCTTTTCTTCCTTTACCACAATCTAAGGAGTTTAACCAGCATTTGATCTATTCCTTAAGGTTTTGAAGACTACAACTGTGAAAGTCTGACACTACAAAGTGCTGGTAAGGAGGTGGAATAAGCAGAATTCTACACTGTATACTGTTTCAAACATTTTGAAAATTCGTTTGGCAGTACCTGCTAACTGATCCAGCAATTCAACTTCTATGCATGTACATGTCCACCCAAAGACAGGTACAAGAATGATAGTAACAGCTTTATTCACAACAGCCACAAACTGGAAACCTGTATGTCCATCAACAGGAAAATGAATATAGTAAGACAGATGAACATACCAAACACTGTGTTAAGAAAAAGCAGCACCAGACAGAAGAGTACATACTACATTCCATTTATATGAATTTCAATAATAAAACAAATCAATAGTGATACAAGTCAAACAGCAGATATCACTTTGGGGACTAAGAGTCAGAAGAAATGGCTGGAGGTGGAAGGTTCCTAGGGATCTGGTAGCATTCTATATCCCAATCTTGGTGTTTTAAACAATTGGTTCATGTTACAGAAAGTAATCAAGAAGTATACTTATTATTTCATCCTGTTTATTTATGTAAAATTAAAACAGTAAGTAAGGTACACAAATCACAAGTGTGTTATAACAGTGTCCATTCAGGAGCTAGAATACACACAATCAATTAAAACAAGAAAATGTAACATAAAAAATCATTAATCTGTAAAAAGTTGTCAAGTGCTAACAGACGTAAAAGAAAACTTGAAGGAATATGGAACTAGCAAATGTAGGGAGCAGTTACTGTCTCCAAGGTTAAGGGAGAGTGCCCAAGAAAGGAAAACTTCACTGGACAGACAGTGGCAGTGACCCACTGCGTGGTAGGGTAGTTCTCTGCAGGGCCAGTGGGCTAGAGCTGATCCACAGGAATCTGCTGCCCACGAGATACTGTTAGGAGCAACAAGCTGCCTACCAGGGTGCTAATGAAGCTTACAGGAGAGTAAGCAGAGCTGACAGCCACACCTTAAGAGAGTAAGAAAAACAAACAAATGAACAAAAAACAAGCACACTGCAACAAGAGAAGCCCTTCCTCTGCTAAGTGTTGCAGTATCCCTTCCTCACCTTCTACTGACAAAATCTAACACTGTCCAGGAAAAGAAAAAATATTTAAAAGATCTAGCTCAAGTATATAAACAGAGGAAAAAAGGGGTGAATTTGGAGGTGAGAGGCAATAAATTACTAACTTGCACAAGTGTAAAATGATAAAATTTTACAAATGTACATACACTTGTGCGACCACCAGACAGAGAACATTTTCATCACACCATAAAGTTCCCTAGTGCCCCTGCCTGCCAACACCTATTCCTGTTCTCCCAGACAAAGGCTTATTACCGTGCCTCTCAGGGTGTGCCACTTTCTTTCGAGAACACAATTCTGCCAGCTTTTCTGACATCTGTGTCTCAGGTTCCCTTTCAGCATCCTCCCATACCCTATTTGACCTTCACTGCATTTGGCAGCTCCTTATTTTCTGGTTAAGGGCTACAGAAGCTTCTCAGTTTCTGAGAATATGAAATCACTGTGTTTCAATCTCCTTGTTGCTTTCGGGCAATTTCTTAAAAGAAGAGGAATTATTTAAAACCAGAAGTCCCCGCTCAAAGAAATAACATAATCACAAGTATTTGCTTCAGTAAGTTAGTGAGTTTTCTGAAGAACTTAAAATACTAATTCGAATTAAACAATTGCTTTAGTACATTATAGGTTTCTTCTAATAATGAAACCAATGCTTGCATTAAGGTTTCTATTAATGAATACATTGAAAAGCACAAACTTTAACAAAATTAAATCTTCCCACATAATTTCAGCCCCTCTGACTCTATGCAAATCTACTTTTATAGTAGCCAATGCAACAGAAAGGTTTCAAAGAAAAAAAAAGTTTAGCATTACATAATCTGACCACTTCTTTTCCTTTGATATTAAATGAAATGCAGATGCAACTGAAAAGCACATCAAGATGCAAATCAATACTGCCCTTTGCTGAAATCACTCATTGGTATATTCCATATTAGCATATTCACCAAAATTTAATTGTAAACAGAGTAATTATGGTACTAAAGTTATTAAATACACAAAGCAAGCTTGGAACTATACATATTCAAATAGAATTTCAGTGGCAGATCAACTTTTATATCTGCAACAATACCCTAATTAATAGTCAGCTCTGATGATAAAATGGTCCTCTGTTTTTCAGATAACATTCCAAAAAAAGTTCTGCTATGAATATTAAAACAAAGTTTTGTGAATAGATTTTTTAAAATTTCAATAGCTATATTTATCACAATATGGTACTGTATTTAGACAACTGGCATTCTTCAAGTCCTGGATTCAAATTTGGAATTTTTTTTTAACCTTCTGCTGAAGAGAGGAAAAAGGCTTGAATGAATCACAACAATGACACTTACACTTAATGAGCTCTATGAATTTATCATACCCAAACTGGAAAATTACAATGCTGAATAAAGCTCGTTATACACTGAATGACTACTCATAAATTTTCCCTAAAATAGTTATGCATGTAAACTCCTTTAGGGGGTCATATATTTTTATGAAATTTTCTTTAAAGTCATAAACTTCTTTAATATGTTTTATATTGTATAGAGACATTCTGATTCAAGGATAATTCTGGACAAACTGGACCTCACCATTCCATTAATATAGAACCAACATATTTTTATCTCTATTCTTCCCAGCACAAAGCCTTTTCTCTCATATAACCTCTCCTTATACACTGATTGACAGTTTCCCCATACCTAAAGACCTATCTCTTCTGAAGTCAAATATGACCTCTGAAGTTTCAGTACTGTTTGTACCTCTTATTGAATGTGATAAATAACTGTTCCCTATAAGCTTATCAGCTCCTGGTATATGAGAAATGTCTTAGTCACAATACACTGTAGTTAGGAATTCACTAAATTCATAAAAGTAAACAGCAAAAAAGTTAAGTTAGTATTTTTCCCCTACTACTGGATGTCTAACTTTATGCTTAATATACATCACCCAACTGCAAAGGACAATGTCATTCCTCAAAAGTCCAGCAACCACCCTCTACAATGACTATGTCGAACTCTATTCTTCCTCAAAACTCTAATTCCCCATCCTCTGCCATAATTATCAACAGATGACCTACTCCAGTTTAGACAGAAAACAGAAACTTCAGATGGGAATTCCCTATCTTTCTAAGAGTCACTCCTACAAACCACCTGCACCCACTTCAAGCCAATCCTAGCTTCCTTATCTCCTATCACATTGAAAGAAATTATCCTCCTCCCATCAAACATCAAGTCCTTCACCTTTGCTTTGGATCCCATCCCCTAAAACCTCGTCAAGACTTACGCTATTCATTAATCCTTCTCTCATATATTCAATGTCTCCGTCAACTAGATCTTTCCCATCAGCTTTTAGAAATGCTTATGGCTTTGTCATTTAAAAAAATTAATGTTTTTAATCCCCCTCTGCTATCATCCTTTCTTTTCCCTTTCAATGCTAAATGTTTCAATAATCGTCTGTACGTGCCAATACCTCCCTTCTCCTACTCATCCAACTCACTCCATCTGAGATCCGCCTTCATGATTCCTCTCTAACCCTTGCTAAGGTCACCAGTGACCTCCATGTTATGAAATCTAGCTGACACTGAATCATCTCATTTGCCTGCCCAGAAGTACTCAACACTGTTCATTCTTTCTTTCTTGAAACATTCTCTTCCCTTTGCTTTCAAAATACAGTAGTATCCTGGATTCCAGCCTACCATTTAGGTTACTCACAGTCCTAGGCAATTTGAGGAATACAGTAAATTCTTCTTTCAAGATGAAATGAGCTTTTTCGTTCAGGCAGCTTGTTCCACTTTATCATATACAGTTTTCCAGGGTTTTATCATGTTACAAAAGCAGACCACCTACATTTCCACAGCTTACACCAAAATACAAATTTTATTATGTGAAAATAAATTATATATTTAAAAATGTGCTACTAAATAAAATTAAGATCTTTGGAAATTCAGGACATTTATTTGAAAAAATAATTGATGTTTATTCCTTTAAGTTAACAGATCTCTAGGAAAAAGTCTGCAGTCTCAAAGAGGTATCTGTACACCCACGTGCACAGCAGCACTATTCACAATAATAGCAAGAGGTGGAAGCAACCTGAGTGTCCATTGATAGATGAATGAATAAATGTGGCATGTATATACAATGGAACATTATTCAGTCTTGAAAAACAGAAGTAAATTCTGACACGCACTACACCGCAGATGAATCTTGAGGACAGTTATGCTAACTGAAATAAGCCAGGCACAAAAAGAGAAATACTGTATAATTCCATTTATACCAAGTACCTAAAGTAGTGCAATTCACAGAAACAGAAGGTAGAATGGGTGCCAGAGGCTGGAGGGAGGGAGAAATGAGAGTTGTTGTTTAGTGGTATATAGAGTTTCGAATTTGCAAAATTAAGTTCTGGAGATCTGCTTCACAACAATATGAATACACTTAACGCTACTGAACTGTATACACTTACTTAAAAATGGTTAAGATGGGAAATCTGTTTCTTATCACAATTTTTTAAAACACAGTTTCTAGATGCAGCCGACAAAAAAGGCAGAAATTAAGTTGAATCAAGATAATACCAACATGTTCCTGGTGACTACAGTCATTCCTCCTCCCATACACACACAATTGGAAAAGCATTACAATTGGTATTGTTTTCAGAGGTTATTCTTATAGATGCTAATTACATAAATGTACTAGTTATCACAGCAATAAATGTTAACTGTGGATCATGTAAATTCATGAAGAAGGGTAATGACATAGTCTGTTCATTCATTCACTCTACAAATAGTCACTGATAATCTACAATGTGCCAAGCACTGTTCTAGGCACTTGCTATACCTCAAGGAACAAAACAAAAGTCCTGCTCTTTTGACACATTATTTCAGGAAGAGACAGATAAAAAGAACAAATAATGCATGTTACCTAATATTTCAGAAAACGCAGTCATGTTTTAAAAACATAAAGCAGGTAAAGGGAGATAGAGGATAGCGAGTAGAAGGTGGAAGGGGAAAGCTTGCAGTGTTAAACAGAGTGGTCATGTTCAGCCTCCTCTGAAAGGACTTTGCTCATCGGAACAAGGACTGGAAGGAGTTGAGGGAGAGGACCATGTGAGTATCTGGGCAGAGAGTATAAGCGGAGGGATGAGTTGTGCAAAGACCCTAAGGTAAGAGCATACCTGGCAACCAAAGAGTAAGAATGCCAGTGTGGTTGGTGTGGCGTGAGTAAGGGGGAAGCAGGAGATCAAGTCCCAAAAGTTAGCACAGGAGCAAGAGATCAAGTAGGGTCCTGAAGGCCACTGTCAGGACTCTGAATTTCACCACAGGGTAAACGTATTTCTACAACATTTGGAACTTGCTGTATATTTGCATTGTAATTCACAACACTTCAACCAAATTAAAAATCATACACTGAACACCTGAGTCAAGAAAAATTCTCCTGCTGACTTAATTCTCACCAAAGTTTTTACATTTGTTATATTTTTTGCTAATATACTTTTGCTAAGTCCATTCTTAAAATACATTCCATCTATAAACTATATAAGCTTGATACAAATCCAAAATGTTAAGTGCTTCTGTAGTGCCTCTGTCACAAGTCACCTCAAGATAGGAATGGTTTTGCAATGAATCAAATTCTGTTTCTAAAAAGTAGAGAATAGGACTAGACCCTACTCTCCCTTTAATGTAAATATCAGTAATTTAGTAGTGCTATTAGAGTGAATGGTTTGCAAAAAAAAATTTTTGACGATATAAAAACTTTTACCATGCTACACTCTTCTTAAAGTTTAAAATAAAAACAATACTGAGTACCATTGGAATTCTACATTATTACAACATATACTGCCTGCTTAATTTGTTTACTCAACAAATAATTATTGACTGCATACTCTGTGCAGGAACTGTTCTACAAGACAAGAATAAAGAGTGAACAAAGCAGACAAAAACCCCTGCCTTCATGGAGCTTATATTTTATTCAGTAGAGAAAAATAATTTTTAAAAAATTAAAACATGTCATATGTCCAATGGTATAAGGGCTAAGGACAAAAAAAAAAAAAAGCAGGGACAGGGAGTTGGGGGCGGAAGGGAATGAAATTTAAAAAGATGGTCTGATAAAGCCTCACAAGAAAGTGACATTTAAGCAAAAACTTGTTTAAAAAAAAAAAAAAGTGAGAGAATCTAGCCACACACATGCTCTATAGGAAGAGCATCCCACATGGAGGGAGGAGCGACTACAAAGGTGTTAAGGCAAGAACATGCCCAGCTTGTTCTAGAAACAGCAAGGGGACTGGTGCAGCTAAGGAAGAATTAGCCAGGGGAGAGCAATGGCTGGGGTCAGATGTAAAGCAGCACAGAGGTGAAGAACATGTCCAACACTCAGGCTATTGTAAGGACTTCGACTTCAACTCTGAGTGGGGAAATCTTGGAAGGTCTTGAGCAGAGGAGTGACATGTTCTGACTTGCACTTTGAATGGATCACTCCGGTTGATGCATCAAGAATAGATTGTAAGGGGGCAAGGCAGAAACAGCTACCAGTTACAATTGTATTGCTATTGGAAAAAGCAATAATTGCATTTATCTTTACTGAATAATAAGAATGTCAATGTGTTTTAGAAGACAGCAATGACTTTTTAGCCACTAAACAGAGGGGTACAGAATAACCTAAGGGTTCCGGTACTTTGTTTTGTTTTTTTTTTAACTTTACACAAGCTGCCCTCCCCCTCAAAATACACGTCTGCAGTGCCAAGTAGAAACAATTGGTATTAGTGACAGATGGTCTAGGAAGCAGGCTAATCATCTCTTACTCTAGACTTTCTAAGCTCTCTCTTTATAGCAATTTAGTTCGCCAGGAAATTAAACACTTGAACTCCTTTTTTCCAAAGACATTTGTAAAATACCTCCAAAATATGTGCCAGGAACTGTGCTAGGGGCTGGAAATTCAAACCTTTAGTCTCAAAAAGCTGCATTCACCTATATGCAGAAAGAGCATCACACAGTTATGATATATCAGTTTCAAACAAGGATCAATAAAAAACTTCCCAGAGAAAGAATGTTTCTGAAGCCTTTAATAAAAGTATTTATTAAAGAGAGTGAACAGTTGTAGACATCTACAAAATCAAACCCTCTCAGGTTCATGGTAGGGAAAAAAGTCTCTTCCAATGATGCAAGTGTTTAAGATACCAAGAGCTATGAAACTCCCGTTACCTCTTTTGCAATGAATGCCAGGAAGTTCAGAACAAAATTATAAAGCCAAATGCGTAACGCTCCATCATCTAAGGCAGTAACATCTATCTTAACTATACATTAAAATTATTAGGTTAGTGCAAAAATAATTATGGTTTTTGCATTGTTGGAATTTGCTGTTTGATATTGGAATACATTCTTAAACAAACGTAGTTATGTTATACACCCTTTTAATGGGCATTTCTCGCTTTATGTTTTTTGGCTAATGACATTGCTTGCTGTTTATTTCAGACTATGGAAATGATGTTAGACAAAAAGCAAATTTAAGCGATTTTCTTATTCGAGTCCAAAATGGGTTGTAAAGCAGCGGAGACAACTCACAACATCAACAACGCATTTGGCCCAGGAACTGGTAACGAACATACAGTGCAGTGTGGTTCAAGAAGTTTTTCAAAGGAAATGAGAGGCATGAAGATGAGGAGTGTAGTGGCTGGCCATTGGAAGTTGACAATGATCAATTGAGAGCAATCATCGATGTTGATCCTCTTACAACTACATGAGAAGTTGTGGAAGAACTCAACATTGACCATTCTACAGTCATTCAGCATTTGAAGCAAATTGGAAAGGTGAAAAAGCTCCAAAAGTGGATGCCTCATGAGCTGAGCAAAAATCAAAAAAAAATCATCATTTTGAAGTGTCATCCTGTCTTATTCTACAAACAATGAACCATTTCTCGATCACAGAGTGATGAAGAGTGAATTTTATACAACAATCAGTGACAACAAGCTTAGTGGTTGGACTGAGAAGACGCTCCAAAGCACTTCCCAAAGCCAAACTTGCACCAGAAAGTAATGGTCACTGTTTGATGGTCTGCTGCCAGTCTAATCTGGTACAGCTTTGTGAATGCTGGTGAAACCATTACATCGGAGAAGTATGCTCAGCAAATCAATGAGATGCACCAAACACTGCAACACCTGCAGCCAGCATTTGTCAACAGAAAGGGCCCAATTCTTCTCCAGGACAACGTCCGACCACACGTCACACAACCAACACTCCAAAAGTTGAATGAATTGGGCTACAAAGTTTTGTCTCATTCGCTATATTCACCTGACCTCTCACCAGCCAACTACCACTTCTTCAAGCATATCAACAACTTTTTGCAGGGAAAACACTTGCACAACCAGCAGGAAGCAGAAAATGCTTTCCAAGAGTTCATCAAATCCCAAAACATGGATTTTTACACTACAGGAATAAACTAACTTATTTCTCACTGGCAAAATGTGTTGATTGTAATGGTTCCTATTTTTGATAAATAAAGATATGTTTGAGCCTAGTTATAATGATTTAAAATTCATAGCCCAAAACTGCAATTATTTCTGCACCAAGCTAATTATCAGTGGAACTTTGGAACAATAAAGGCCCTACTCCACAACAGCCCCAGCACCTTTATATTTTCACGCTACACGGGGTACTGTGATGCACAGACTGACCCACTGACCTAGATATTCTGGTACATCTTACTTTCTTCTTAAGTCATTCATTTTTACTTTAATTGCTCTATTACATACAAGTCTATTACATTTGAGGATTTTAATAAAAGACCTTTCCAGGTCATTTTAGAAGCTGGGTAAAAAATAAATTCATGAGTGACTCAGGAGGAGCCAAAAACACCGCTTTTTTCCCATCCCATCATATCCCTGAGACAAAATGACTCTTTATATTTCAAACTTATTTAGAATTAAGAAGTAATTACATATTTTGGTATAACTGGCCTCCTGCCAAACTACAGTAAGTCAGAGTAAAATCAAACGAAAGATAATCGGTCAACAAAGAACTCTATCACCTCCTTTGCTAAATTACATCAGGAACAATTTGAAAGCAATACATCTAAAG
Source organism: Mandrillus leucophaeus (assembly GCF_000951045.1). Classification (NCBI taxonomy): domain Eukaryota; kingdom Metazoa; phylum Chordata; class Mammalia; order Primates; family Cercopithecidae; genus Mandrillus; species Mandrillus leucophaeus. The sequence continues at coordinate 7,701,033 of NW_012104253.1, forward strand.
ACAATCCTCTTATAAATGAGCCAGCTAATCAGAAGTTGATTAATGCATTTGATTAGTGCTAAGAAATCATCTGAAAAATAAAATACAGAATCTTGAGTTTATAAAGCCGCTTCCCAGTGACACGGAGGGTCCTCATACATTTTCTTCATTTTGATCCCACAAATCCTATGATTGAGACAGAACTGTAAGGATATTCATTAGATATTAAAATTCACTCATGACCAAAACCACTAAACATAAAAAACTTACGGACACTGCCCCGGGTTCCTGTTAGGAACACCCAATCAGTCCCCAGGTTTCACTCAGAGGAGAATTATGCATATCAATAAAAGTATAAAAAAAATTCATGGCTATATGGTGCCTTTATAACATTAAAAAAAAGTAAGTGTCAAAATATAACACAACAAACCATGAGAATATAGAAGTGAACCTCCAGAGATAATGATCCCATAAATTCATAGATTTATCCCTGAAAAACATTAAGCTAAACTCAAACTGTGATACAATCTTTAGCAGCAATTGTCACACTAGTCATGTTTTCACACCTAAGCTGGAAAGAACTAGGTGAAGACTCACGTTTCTAACTCTGAAAAAGAAAGTGGCTATCTTCAGAGAAGAAAAAATTTCTTCTCAGTCAGAAATTTTTTTACTTGTATTAGAAAAGCGATTAATGTTAGGTTATAAAACGTTTTGGTATAGTGAGTAAAATGCTTAACATATAGTATCAAATGCACTTTCTCAACTTTTATTCCTTAAAAAAAGAGAAACACTAACTGGAGAGTTAGTTTTCAACTGAGAATGCACAGTGTGGTACATTTGCAAACACAAGCTCAAGATACCTCACTGCTACCACTTTCCCCTACAAGGGAAGGATTCCATGAAGCCTTAGCTGTATTTCTGTTTCTGACTTCTGAGACAGTAGGCGGAAGGATCCATTCCTGGGTCTCAACAGGTCTCCCAGAACCAAAAGTGATGAAGACACTACAGTAACATCCATTCCTACAGAGATTAGAAAACAGAATCACTGTTCTGCCTATCCAAGAGTCAGACCTAGGAGAGGAGCAAGCCAAAAGATGTCAACTTCAAAGAGGGGTGACACCTGGCTTCTTGACCCTATGGCCTATGAGAAGAGCTCAAATGAATGCTTCTTTATATAAAGCAAACACTGAAACTCTTCTAAAATTAGAAACTGTGAACTATATAGCTAATACTTTTACATAACACTTAGCATATTTTCAAAATTTGGTAAATAGATTTCTCATTCATTCTATTTAGGGAACAAAATTAATGAGCAAACTTTTACAATTAATTCTCTGGATGTTCACTATATAAATAATCTATCAATAGATCTGATAGAACAGCTACTGAACAACATTTTTCCCTATATAGTCTTGGGGCAGGGCTCTATGGGAGAATATTTCCAAATAGTCTAAGAGGAAATTAAGTTGACTAAATAAAGTATAACAGAAATGTACTGTGGTCATTTAAAAAATTCATGGAAACATGAAAGAGCTTTTCAGAATCTCAGAGGCAAGAAAATTTTTCCAAACAACACACAAAACACTCAAGCCATAAAGAAAACCGATAAATTTAACAAAATAAAAATAGAAATTCTCCACAGGTTAAAAAAAATGCCAAACACAAGTTCAAAAGACAAATTAAAATTATCTGCAAAACATATGACTAAAGGCAAATCTTCTTAGTCTTTAAAGAACCCTTTAAATTATAAGACTGAAGCCCAACAGAAAAATGGAAGAAAAGGAAGAGGCACACTCACAGAAAAAGAAAGAAATATGACTTTAAAGAAAAAAACTTCTCCTTAGAAGAATTTTCAAGTACATACAAAGTAGAGAAGCGATATAATGAGTGTCCACCGAAACATCAGCTATTTTCAACAACTATCAACAACACATGGCCAATTTGTTTGTTTCTACGAACCCCTTCCAAGATTATTTTAAAGCAAGCCTCAGACAACACATCATTTCATATGTAAATACTTTTAACAGGTACTTTTTAAAAATAAAGCCACTACACATTATTGCCACACCTAACAAAATTAACCGTAATTCCTTAATGTCATCCAATAAGAAGTGTTCAAATTTATCCAATTGTCTCAAAGGATGTCTTCCTACAGTTTACGTTGACTCAGGACCCAAATACTAGTCAATGCATCTGGCTGATATGTCTTTGAGTCTCTTTGAGTGCCACTGTCCTCTTTTTTGTCCTTCCTCTTGTCATCTGTCCTGTAAAATTTCCCATTTTGAATTTTACTGATTGACCCTATACTGTCACTTAATCTGTTCCCTTGTATTTTTTGTTACTGATATTGTTGCTCAAATTACTCTACCTATTATCAATGACCTTCAGCCAAGACCACCAGGAATATACCTATAATTAAACAAGACAGGCGTATTACTCATTGCAGTGAGTGAGAACACACACCACAGGGCACCATGGGGCATCTCAGTTAGAAGCTGTTAAAATCTATTACACACTTTGGCCCTCAGTTTGGTAATTTGGGGGAGGGTCTTCCCCCAAATTCCCCTCTACCTCCAATGTAGAGAAAGGAGGAGTTTCTCTACATTGGATGCTGTGAGGAAGTAGGGTAATTCTGTGGTTATGTATCTCAATAAATCTTACCTAAGGGAGGGGAGCTGAGAATGAAGATAAAACTGTAATGGGTAAAGAAGCAGCAGTCATTCATTTTGGCTAAGTATTTCACAAGTGGCACAGTGGCCTTGGTTTTTGTCTGTGTTTTGCCTCATTTTATCATGATCTCGGAGAAACTTTATTGAAAGTATTCTGTGAGACCACTCATGTTTAGTAGGAGAACATGGCCTAGCCGTGAGGCTTCTGAACGTCAGGGGCTGCTCATTTTTTTCTTTCCCACTGGACAATGGGCGCCCCTTCAATTTGGCCACTGTTTCCTGATACAACCCTACCAGTCGTGGAGCTTTTCCTTGCTTTCCTAGTACAAAATGTTCCAGGTTCCTTCTGTACATTTTCCTGTCCCAAGCCTACAATCAGCCACGTCTACAAGGGGCCCTATTATTCCCTTTTAGTTGAAAATGGTATTCAGAGACCAAAATCTGGGCTCTAAGATATTATTTCTAGGTTTTTTGAGTGGACAGAACAACAAGATTTTTTTTTTCTTTCTTTTCAGACAGGGTCTCACTCTGTCACCCAGGCTGAGTGCAATAGCAGAATCACCGCTCACTGCAGCCTCGGCCCTAAGCGATCCTCCCACCTCAACCTTCCAAGCAGCTGGGACTACAGACCAGTGCCACCATTGCCCACTAATTTGTTTTATTCTGTTCTTTTTTCTGGTACAGCGAGGTCTGGCTATGTTGCCCAGGTTGGTCTCAAACTCCTGAGCTCAAGTGATCCTCCCACCTCAGCCTCCCAAAGCGTTGGGATTAAGGCACGAACCACTGCACCTGGCTTTTTTTCTCATTTGTTAAAAACCTTGGTTCCTAACAATGTCAACCTAAATATTTAACTGACATATTTTCCTCTTTAACTTTTTTAAATGTATAAAACATTTACATTTCCAAAGCCCAAACAATATAAGGTATTTTCAGAGAATCCTAGATTCTATCCCTCCTTCTTTATTATTTTTCCCCTCAAATAACTGGTTTCATTCGTTTTGGGGTTATCCTTCCTGTTTTCTCCTTTTAAATAACAAATAAAATACATTTATCTGCATCCCTCATTTCAGATAAGAGACAGATGAGAGACAGAATATTATACAGCTTGTTCTTCACCATGATTTCTTTCACTAACAATATATCCTGGAAATCAATAACAAATAGACTCAGCTTCATTCATTAATAAAATGCAAATTAAAATTACAATGAGAATTAATCTACAATTAAAATGACTTTTTAGTTATATTAGTCAAATTCAAAAAATAAGAAAATGCACTGGGTTGGTAAGAGTATGAGGAAAAAGGCGTAACAATTTGGCATTACCAAAATTTTAAATGCGTACTCCCTTTTGCTCACAAAGTGCACTTCCAGTAATTTATCATGTAGGTATACTCACATACTGTCAAATATACATGGACAGTTACTGCAGCATTATATACAATAAAAGACTAGAAAGATCCTTAATTACCATCAAGAGGGGACTTTTAGGTTAGACCGCAATTACTTTTGCACCAACATAATATTAAATGAAGCATGGCATACACACAGAATGGAATATTATGTAGTTTTAAAAATAAGGTAGATCTACATACATTGGCATGGAATATTCACCAAGACATATCATTAAGTGAAAAATACAAGGAAAGAACTTTGTATTAGAACATTCCTATTTATATAAAAGGACCATTATATATATGCTGCATATACGCTTGAATATGTATGACCACAGCCCTGGGAGCTGTGCAACAATGTATCCCCAAGCGTGTACATACAGCACATTACTAGGAGGCTATATAATCAATTAGTAGCAGAGGATGCCTTAAGGGTGTGAAGCTTAATTTTCATTCTTGGCTCTTTTATACCGTTTAAATTTATTGTTGTGTACATGTATTAATTTTTCAATTGAGGTATTTTTTAAGAATTCTTCATGAATAACAAAAAGAACTTTAGTAAATAAAATGCCAAGTAATTCTTTCCAATATTAGTCTGGAATTTACCAGTGCTTCTAAAGCATCAGGATCAACACAGTCAGCCCTATCAACTGCCACAAGTTAAAACACTGCAATTGACTACATAGAAAAATAACTCTCAATACCGTAATCTGCAGACAGGATCATACCTTCATGTTTTAAAGATAAAGATAGGTTAAACAGCAATAGTCTCTAGTCTTTAACGTACTACAGTCTCTAAAAGACAACTAACTGAAAATGAGTATTGACATCAAGTTCTTACATTAATATGATCACTTATTTTTGCTCAATTAATCCTAAATGAGTAATCCATACCACGAAGAATCAATTAACCATTAACTAGAATTTATAGCTCTTATGTATAAATGAACTAATATATTACAATTAATACCATCAATATTCAAGCATCTATGTGGCAAGCTATATGCTGGGTAATTTAAACACATCATCTCTAATTCTTACGATAACCATAAAACAAAGGTGTAATGATATTGACTGTATCATTACATAAGGAAACCAAGGATAAGGGAAATTAAATAATTTGTCCATGGCCTTACAACCAGTAAGTTGCAAGGAAAGTGTAATTTCTGTAAAAATGCCTTTTTGCTAATTAAAAGAGAGCACATACTGCAGAATAAATCATGTGCAAAACAAGAAGTCTTAAGGGCGGAAAACATTTGCTTTAATGACTAATAACATAGCCATAAATATAAATGCCATGAAAATAGTATAAAAGATCAAACCGAAACATACTTACATCTTACTATAAATACATATCCCATGGCCTAACTCTGTCAAGTGAAAAGAAATATGACTTCCAAAAATCCAAAGGACAAAAGTAATGAAATAAATCACTGATGTAAATAAAACGTCTTCAGAAAAGTTTTTAGTTTTTTTAAATATACTAACACAAATTCAGTTGAAAAAAACTTGATGTATAAGCCACTGAAGAATATATGAAAAAAGCTAAGAAAATAATACATATATAATAATGGTGCACTTAATGAGACTATCTTCTAGATTCTAGTCCAAAACCCTGAAGATTCTAAAGTCTGTTTCTTTTGTAATCTCAGGGTTTGAATGATGGCATTTGTGTTATCATTTCTTACTAAATGACCCAAACAAAATCAACTACTCAAGAATCTAATTCTGCCTATATGCAAAAGAAAGTAAGGTAAAAATCCCAGTCAGCACCGAGCACTGTTAAGAGCACTGGACTGACTATACATCCTTGTACACAACTCACAGCAATTGTGATACTGTATAACCATTAGTTGTGTATATGTCAATCTCTTGTGACACAGTTTGTGAGGATCTCCAAATCAGGGACCCTGTCTTACCATGGTATCCCTTCATTCTGACATATCTGCCACATGATGTGAAACCAACTGATAGTTCTTAAGAATGGGCTGAATTAAAGTCATGGTCCAGGTCTACCTGTTGGGAACTTAAGACCTTGAGACCTAACTTCTCCAGGTTTTTCTTTTTCCTTACCTGTAAAATGAAAGGCTTGGATTAAAGTCAAAGCCAGGCATTTTACCCCCTGGTTTGTAGGGAAAAGAGCAGAGTTCAGTTTATTAATATAACCAGTATGAACCACAAATGATCTATTCCAATAACCAGTAGATGTACATTTTCCAGTCTAAGGTAATCCACATGTATGTATGCTGCTAATGGAACCTGTTGCCAAGAAGATGTAAAAGGGCTTGAAAACCCTCTTAACCATCCTGCTTAATACAGAAGGAAGAGTCTCTGAACCAAATGGAAGAAAAAGAAAAAACATTTTGAGTTAAAAGTAAATCACAGTGAACATTAAAAGGTTAATGAACTCAAAAAGACAACTAAGTCAATTTAAAAATGGGTAAAGGATTTGGTCAGACATTTCTCCAAAACAGATAAACAAATGGCCAACAAGCAAACAAAAAGATGTGCAACATCATTAGCTGTTAGGGAAATGAAAGTCAAGACCACAACGAGATACCACTTCCTACCCACTAGGACGATATAAACAAAAAGACAGTAACAAGTTTTGGTAGGATCTAGAGATCTGAATCCTTACATATTGTTACTAAGAACATAAAACAGTACAGCCACTTTGGGAAAGTTTGGTAGTCCCTAAAAAACTTAGAGAATTACCTAGGAAAACTTAAGAGAAATGAAAACACATATTCACACAACCTGTACATAAATGTCCATAGCAGCACTATTCATAACAGTCAAAGAGTAAAAGCAACCCCAAAGTCCTTCAACTGATGAACGGATAAATCAAATTTGGTACATCTACACAACGGAATATTATCCAGCAATAAAAAGAAATAAAGTATTAACACATGTACAACAGGGATGAACCCTGAACATATGTTAAGAAACCAGTCACAAAAGACTACATATTGTATGATTCCAATTATGTAAAATTTCCAGAATTGATCAATTTATAGACAAAACGATTCGTGGTTTCTTAGGGATCGAGTAGGGAATGGAGAATGACTGTTAATGAGTAGGGGGTTTCTTTTAGCGCTGATGAAAGCATTCTAAAATTAGATTATGGTGATGGTTACAGTCCTGTGCATACACTAAAAACTACTGAATTATACCTTTTAATGAATGAATTGTATGGTAAATTGTATGGTAAGTAAATTACATCTCACTAAAGCTGTTTGATTTTAAAAAAGGGGGTTAATGAGAGGAACAATGTGATAGCAAGGAAAACAAAGAATAGCTACAACTGATTATAGCATTCTGTGGAAACCAAACGATCTTTTCAAAGAAGGGTTAAAAACACCTCAAAGCAGGCCACTAAGAACACAAAGAAACCAGCAAATGATAGATTTTCTGTTCTGTCATCCAGGGTAGTTCCTGACTCACTCTTCTTAGAGACACAAACATATTACATAAACCTGATATAGTAATTTGGAATGTATGCCAGTTTCCAAGATGGAAGACAGAATTTGCCAAGACTACAACTCACTGATCTTGAATGACTTCTGCTGATTCATGAAACTCTATGCTGTGTATGTGATTCTTAAAAGTTCAAGTACGAAACTGAAGGGACAAGTAAGATAAATATGTGCAGATGACTTTCAAAAATGGAATTTGATCCTTTCTGTAGGAGATAGCTAATTTTTTTTTAAATGGAATTGGTGTCCTGTACCATGACTTACTAAAGAAAGCAGGATGAGCTCCTGGCAAGGGACAGAGTATACTATACTAGTAAGATCAGAGGCTGGACACGGTGGCTCACGCCTGTAATCCCAGCACTTTGGGAGGCCGAGGTGGGTGGATCACATGAGGTCAGGAGTTCAAGACCAGCCTGGCCAACATGATGAGACCCCATCTCTACTAAAAATACAAAAAATTAGCTGGGCGTGGTGGCATGCGCCTGTAATCCCAGCTACTTGGGAGGCTGAGGTGGGAGAACTGCTTGAACCCAGGAGGCAGAGGTTGCAGTGAGCTGAGATAGCGCCACTGCACTCCAGCCTGGGCAACAGAGTGAGACTCCATCTCAAAAAAAATAAAAACTAAAATCAGAAGAACAGGTTATCTTGGACTTGCCTACGTGATCAACAAAACTATCTTTCATCAGCAGCTAAGCTCTAGACGGCATATTCGAACTGGGGACAACATAAAGCTGGGAGATGTTATTAATATTTTAGATAACAGAATCCAGATATAAAAAGATTCTAACAAGCCTCAATACAACTACAACAGTAGGTAGAGATCTAGCAAACCATAGTTAGAATGAATATCAGAAAACATTCCATTCAAATCCTTCATTTCACAAATGAAGCTGAGTCAAGAGGGATTTAAGAATATGCCCAAGTGCAGAAGGCTCATTAAAGATAATCTAAGGTGGAGAATAGTGGAATCCTAACTCCCAGGCTCGTGCCCACCAGACCCAATGCCACCGGCTACTACTTGTATAGATTACCATATGAAAAAAGAAAAAGAAGCCTTGATCCCTACCTCACAACACACAAACAAATTCCTGGGGACTTTGACCTAAATCTGAAAGGCAAAATACTAAAGCTTCCAGAAGATAACACAAGAAAACAGCTTCATCGCCCTGGAGTAGCGAAAACTTCTTAAACACAAAAAAACACTACCCATAAAGGAAAAGATGGATACACTGGAATTGATTAAAATTTAGAATTCCAGTTCATCAAAAACACATTACGAGAGTGAAATGACAAGCCATAAGACAGGAAGATATTTTTATAATTCACATATTCGACAAAGGATTCAAATCCAGATACCTTATAAACTCCACATTTCAATAAGAAAAAAGACAATCCAATCTGTTTAAAATGGACAAAAGACTTGAAAAGGAACTTTATAACAGAGGGTATCCAAATGGCCAACAAGCATATGAAGAAGTACTCAAATTATCAGTCATTAGAGAAATGCCCATGAAAACCACACTGAGATCTTCTATACAGCCACTAGTGATTAATTTTTTGTAATATTTAACTGACAATATCAAGGGAAGCAAGGCTGCAGAGTAACTGGAACTTTCATATGTTGGTAAAAGTATAAATAGGTACGACAAGGATGAAAAAGAGTTTGGCAGTGTCTATTAAAATCAGACACGTGGCTGGGTGCAGCGGTTTATGCCTGTAACCCCAGCACTTAGGGAGGCCAAAGTAGGTGGATCACTTGAGGTCAGGAGTTGGAGACCAGTCTGGCCAACATGGAGAAACCCCATCTCTACTAAAAGTACAAAAATGAGCCAGGCCTGGTGGCAGGCACCTGTAATTCCAGCTATTCATGAGACTGAGGCAGGAGAATCACTTGAACCTGGGAGGCAGAGGCTGCAGTGAGCCAAGATCACACCACTGCACTCCAGCCTGGGTGACAAAGTGAGACTTCGTTTCAGAAAAAGAAAAAGAAATAAAGCTAGATGCATATACATTTTGACCAGGAATTCTACTCCTACATATATACCCAACCAAAATGAATATACAAGTATGCCAAAGGATACATACATATACATATGTATATGATTATAGCAACGTTGTTCATAATTGCCTCAAAACAGAAACTATTCAAATACCTAAAATAGAATGAATAAATGAATTTTGCTATGTAATGTGTGGTAGTTTTAAAAAATGACCACAAATTCTTTGACACACCTCTCATAAAGATATGAGGTCTATGTCCCCTCCCCTTCAATCCAGGTAGGCTGTGTCTTTGTCAACCAATAGAATATGGTGGAGGTGAGATTATATGACTTCTGAAGATAAGCCACTCAGGAAGCTTCCTCTGGACACGCAGCCAACATGCTGTGAAAATCCAAAACCTCCTGACCCCACATGTAGGTTTGGTCAATAGTATCAGATGATCCTAGCCTTCTAGATTTTCCAGTCAAGGTACCATACACGTGAGTGGAGAAGCCTCTAAATGATTCTAGACCCCAACCATTGTAGGGCAGTGATAAGCCATAACCACCGAATTCCCAATCCAAAGAATCCATGAGCATAATAAAATGGTTGTTATTTTATACCACTAAGTTTGGAGTGGTGTGTTATGCAATAACCAATAATCAAAACTAGTGTATTATGTAGGGATGGATAACCACAACTATAGAGCTATTTTTAAATATAACAAACTACATGCAACAACATGAATGAATCTCAGACACAACATTGAGTAAAAGAAGTCAGGCAAAAAAAAAAAAAAGTCCAGAGGGCATTATTCCATTTACATATGATTTCAAAACCAGGTAAAACTATAGTTATGTAAGTCAGAATCGTGGTTACCTTGGGTGGGAGTAACTACTGTCTGCAAGATATCCCCACATAATCTGGGCTTCTGGGGTGCTAGAAAATGAATACCTTGATCTGGGTAGTGGTGATTACAGGGTGTTCACTTTGTAAAACTTTAAAAATCATTGAGCTTCATGCTTGTGCACCTTTTTGTTACGCTTCAAAAAAATTTTTTTAATCAGTGGAACTTGGTAACCCGAAGAGGCAAGGGTATGAGGGAGAAATAAAGGATGACTTCCAAGTCTCGAGGAATGACTGACCAGGCAGTTACGCAAACTGAACAATTAAACAAAAACAGGGCAGAAAGCAGGGACCATGTCCCATTCATTTTTTATTCAAGTATCTACCACAGTACCTAACACAGAGTCACTCCAGCATTACAAGACACTCCTACTATTTTCATCCTAACTTTTTGACCATCACTTCTTGGTCTCCTTTCTTACTTCGTTTCTGCCCGGTTGCCTCTTAATATTGGTATTACCCAGGCTTCCATACTCAATCTCTTTTCAATCACACACACACACACACACACACACACACACACACAGAGAGAGAGAGAGAGAGAGAGAGAGAGAGAGAGAGAGAGAGAGATGGATGGAGGGAGAGGGAGTGAGAGAGGGGGAGGGTGGGGGAGAAGAGAGAGAGAGAGAGAGAGAGAGAGAGAGAAATGACTTCTTTCTCTTGTATTTCCAGTCTCACTGCATAGCATCATCACATACATGTTCTTTTAGGCTAGAAGCTTCCAATTAAACCAAGAATTAGGATTGCAAAATATCTTTAAAAGTTGCAGTTAGCTAAATTCAATAAAATTTAATGAGACAAACATAAGCTCCCATGGTTGGACCCCAAAACTAATGCATACAAACAGGATGAAAAGACATAGCTCAGACAGATGCAGGGATTTTATTCAACTTTATGTTCAATGTATGATGTGGTCACAAAATGATATAGCCAATATTAATAAAAATATAGTATGTAGAAGGAAGGTGATATCTTCCCTTAACTCACAGAAGAAAAGTGTTATATCTAGAACAAGAGATACAACTCTATTTCTCACGTATCAAGCCATGTCTGGAGCACAGAATTCAATTCAAAGCACTACAGTTTAAAATGAAATTTCTTTAAAAAGAGGAAAGCCACCAATGTGGTAAACTGACATGAAACCATGCCATGTAAGGAATAGCTAATGAACTGGAGATGTTTCAAATCAAAAAGACTGAGAATACTTGATGACTATTTTCACATATTTGAAAGGATGTGACGTGGAAGAGGGATTCAGCCTGTTCTACATTTCTCCAAAAGGCAGAAGTGAGTAGAAGAAACAAGTAGACTTCCACTCAGTGTAAGAAAGAACCTTCTAACGGTCAGTACTTTAATAAAAATAGGATAGGCTGTCTCTAGAGCAGTGGTTCTCAACCAGAGATGATTCTGTCTCTGTAGCCAGAGATCCTACTAAACATCCCACAGTGCAGAGAACAAACAATGACCCATGTAAAACGTCAATAGTCCCATGGATGAGAAATTCTGCCCTAGAGCTACGTAGTGAGTTCTCTGTCATTGGAAGTATTTCATCATAGACCAGACCATGTGATGATGTCACAAGAATGGTGGGCCAGAAATGGTGGCTTGTCATTCCAGCTACTCAGGAGGAGGATCATTTGCACCCAGGAAATCAAGGTGGCAGTGAGCTATGATCACACCACTGCACTCCAGCCTGGTTGACAGAGCGAGGAAGGAAGGAAGGAAGGAAGGA
>NW_012104253.1:7713423-7749565 GCF_000951045.1 Mandrillus leucophaeus
GAAGGGAGGGAGGGAGGGAGGGAGGGAGGGAAGGAGGGAAGGAAGAAGGGAAGGAGGGAAGGAAGGAAGGAGAATGATGGGAAGTGAGAGTGAATTGAAAAAAGTTTTGTTTCAGATACCTCTCCAGAGAAAAACATCTTCAGGTATATCAAAGTGAAAATGATGATGATGACAAACATTTATTGAACACTTACTGTGGGCCAGACATTACACCAAATGACTCATGCATACATTTTGCAGTTAATTCTCTCAACAACTCTAAGTATTACTTTACCTTGATTTGATGCTAAATTGAATTGCTCTAATGTCACACAGCAGTCAATATTTGAACTAGATCTACCTGATCCAATTTTATATGTCACTGTCCAAAGCATAAACATCAAATGACTTTCAAAGCTTTCAAACTCTGGAAAAGAAATGAGCAAGCACATACTCCACAAGTATCAGTATAATGTCTGAACAGGTTTGTACTCACTGTAAACCTAGCTGGCTAGGAGAAAGAGGAAAGGATTATTTGAAGTAGTCCTGTGATGAAGAAGAGAACAATTATCCTGATTGTCCCCAATTGCCTACTTCTGTAAGAGCCAAGAAGCTCTTATATACCCATGGAAGCTGGGATTAATGATGACATCCCTTTATCCACAGGCGTGAAAGCTCAGGATGGACAGACGTTTGAACATCCCCGACTGGGAATCCTGCCCTTAACAAATACACTAGATGCAGATACATGGTTTCTTGGCTGCCTATACTCACGCCCATCTGTCAGGATGGCAGTATGCCTGCTCACATGTTGGTCAAACTGTCACTAGGGCATAGGTGCCAAGCAATGATAGTTTTAAATGGGCAGCTTGCACAGCACTATAAGAGCTTGCTCTTCTGCAGAAAAAAAAAATCTCGGTGATAATACTGAAGGGCTGCAATCACAAGTGAAATATTCTTGGTCAATCTCAACATTTCAGTGGAAAAGAAGATCTAGACAAGTAGAAAAGAATCAGACTAAGGAAGTTAAATCAAACACAAAAGGTACTTTAAAAACATTTGAGTTGTTGCATGAAAGCTTTTAATATTGCCCTTCTTTCATTAACATGTGTCAATGGTAACCTCTTATACTGTAAAATCCTTGGCCCAACAAGTCAGCAATGATTTTTTTCTTAATGGGATGATACATTTTTCCATGTTCTAAATAGGAACAGAAAGGCATTGATTTCTAGTAGTTCGACACTATACAGGTTCTATTTGTTGACTGATTATCTTTTAAATGACTTAAGTCCAATCTACAGCCATGATAATCTTTTAAATGCACAAAAGAAAGCAGAAACCAAATGAGATCCCCACAGATAAATGGTGGGGGAGGGGAAGGGTATAATTTGCCTGGAGAAACCAAGAACTGAAGTAGGCACTAACAAAACGGAAAGTGAGTACTTTCGCTCATGAATTTAACAGGACTCAAGGGCCAAAACACAGATATGTTATCTTTCACATCCCCCTGACTATAAGTAAAATGTTCCTATACTACACCTAGGTTTCTAGTGTATCCTTTGATATCTCACATGAAATACATAATGTCCTTACTGTCTGGAAATTCTTCCCTAAGACCAAAACCTTAAAGCTGCAATTTGAGCCACTTGTTCTTCCACAGTCCTCAGGATTTTGAAGAACAGCTGGTCATCATCATTTTCTGTATAGTTCTTCACATACAAGTATCAGGACATACTGATCTAATAACCCCTGAGTCTCCTCTTTGCCATGATAAATAAATATGATCCCAATAACTTTTCCTCATTGGACCGATTTATGAACTCTTTATGTTTTTATCATTTCAGTTGCTCAACTCTTGGACTCTTTTCAGGCCTGGTAAGAAATGTCACCCACATCAACAATAAGCCAATGGAAATTACTCTTTTTCCCACATGTATAACTTAATAACAGTAGCATAAATATGAAACAGTTTGGAAGTCCTGCAGACTTCTCCATATCCATCACTGAGGACAGTAGCAAACTTTGAAATCTACCACTGCCTTCTAGAAAATACTAGGAATTTATAACATTCTGAAATAACACCACTTTTTTAGCTTTCTGGCAGATATTTGTATTACAAAGTAGTAAGTCAAGGGTCATGATTATATCCCGTTCTTCCTACCAACGTATCACTGCCAAAAATCGTCCTAAAACAATTTCTCTTTAATACAATTTCTATCATACCATTTTCCTGCTTAAGAATATACAGCACCTTCCTAATGGCCAATGAAACTGACTACAAATGCTTCAATCTAGCCAGAAGTTTATATACTCTTTCTTTTTCATGAACCAATGATTCTTCCTTTACTTCTCTACTTCCCTTCACTTGCATAACTCCCCAAAACGGCCAGTTCTTACTTATTTTCTCTAGAACAGATCTTTGCCCATGTTATTCTCTAAAATGTTTTCCCACTTTTCCAGACTCCAGCCATGTTATGCCTTCAATAAACCTGTATTTATTCATACTTAATTGCTCATTCATTTCTTCCTGTCTTTGTTTTGATATCTAATTTACAGTATATGGCCAAGTGATTTTTGATTTTTAAAACTTATTCAATGGAGAAAGGGTAGGCTTTTCAACAAATGGTTTTGGAACAACTGGACATCCATAGACAAAAGGAAAAGAAAAATGTACCAAGATCTAAATCTCACATCCTGTGCAAAAATGAAACCAAAAAGGATCTAAATGTAAGACATATACGGGTAAAACACTTAGAAGAAAAAATGAGAACATCCTCCTGACCTAGAGTTAGGCAGAGAGTTCTAAGAAAGGCACTAAAAACATGATCCATATATTGAGAAGTTGGACTTTATCAAAATTTAAAACTTTTTAGATGCTAAAGACACTAGAAGAAAATGAAAAGACAAGCCAGAGACCGAGAGAATATATTTACAAATCATATACTTGGCAAAGGATTTGTATACACAACATATAAAGAATGCTCTAAAATCAATAAGAAAACAAACCAATCACAAAACAGGTAAAAGATTTGAACAGACAAATCACCAAAAAAAACAAAAAAAAACATGAATGGCAAATAAGCACATGAAATCATCAGCCATTAGGATGAAAATTAAAGCCATGAGGAGATACCAGTACACACAAAAAATATCACCAATACCAAATGGTAGCTAGGATGTGGAGAAACTCTCTCTCAAATACAGCAGCCCCCGCTTCATCTGTGAGGGATACATTCCAAAGCCCTCAGTGGATACCTTAAACGATGGAGAGTATGGAGAGTATCAAACCCTACATAAATATGCTTCTTCCTATATATACATTAGATATACATACGATAAAGTTTAATTTATAAACTAGAGGCAGTTAAGAGATTGACAACAATACTTAAAGTAATTATAACAATAGGCCAGCAGCCGGGCACGGTGGCTCACTCCTGCAATCCTAGCACTTTGGGAGGCCGAGGCAGGCGGATCACCCAAGGTCAGGAGTTCGAGACTAGCCTGGCCAACATGGTGAAACCCTGTCTGTCCTAAAAATACAAAAATTAGCCGGGCATGGCAGCAGGTGCCTGTGATCCCAGTTACTAGGAAGGCTGAGGCAAGAGAATCGCTTGAGCCTGGGAGGCGGAGGTTGCAGTGAGCTGAGATTACACCATTGCACTCCAGCCTGGGGGACAAGATCAAGACTTGTCTCAAAAAAAAAAAAAAAAAAAAATGCCAGCATCACTAGTCTTGCACTTCGGGTCATTACTAAGTAAAATAAGAGATTCTTGAACACAAGCACCAAGATACCAGACAGTCAATCTGATAACCAAGAGTGACTAACTAGCTGGTGGGTGGTGTATACAGTGTGGATACGGTGGACAAAGGGATGATTCACATCCCACCTGGGACAGAATAAGAGGGCTCAAGATTTCATCATTATATGACCCAACAGTTGTACTTCTCGGCATTTATTCTAGAACAATTAAAACTTAACAGTCACACACAAACCTGTACATTAATGTTCATAGCAGCTTTATCTGTAATCACCAAAAACCAGAAACAACCCACATGGCCTTCCATGGGTAAATGGTTAAACGTGATACAGTCAAAAAAATGGACAAGCACTGTACAATTATCAAAAGCAGGAAAGTGACACTAATACAATATTCATCATTGAACTACTTATTGAAATGTCAACTTTTACATTCTTTTGTGTGTCTAATTCTAGGACATTGTGTCATGTGTACAGATTCATGTAACCATCACCACAAAAAACAAGACACTGAACTGTTGTATCATCTCAAAGAAAGTCAGCCCTAACCCCAGCAAAACTGGTCTGTTCTCCATTTCTGTAATTCTGTCATTTTGAGCATGCTATATAAATGGAATCATACAACCTCTGAGACTGGCTTTTTTCACTCAATACAATGCCCTTAAACTCCATCCAAGTTGTTGCATGTACCAACAGTTTGTTTCTTTTTTTGACGGTGGTGTTCTACTGCAAGACTATCACATTTTACTTAACCATTCACCCATTGAAGGACATGTGAGTTGTTTCTGGTTTTTAGCTACTATAAACAAGGCTGCTACGAGCATTCATGTACAGGTTTTTTTGTGAATGTAAGTTTTCATTTCTCTAGGATAAAGGCTCAGGAGTGCAACTGCTGGACTGTGTGTCAAGTGTATGTTTAACTTTTCGAGAAATTGCCAAACTAATTTCCAGCAATCATTTTAGATTCCTACCAGCAACATATGAAAGATAAATTTTACAATCAGCATTTCTAAAGTATTTTCTGCAAGTCTGAAAAAACAAGATTAAACTTCTTAAATGTTACAATCTGAACTTATTTTTAAAAAATGAATCTTAGAACTTTTTTCCTGATTCCCAAATAACAGATTTGTTTTATTACCTCTAAGAAAAAAATGTATACAGCTGACCCTTGAACAACATGAGTGTGAACTGTGCAGGTCCACTTACACAGATTTTCTTCTGCCTCTGCCATTCCAAGACAGTAAGACCAACTTCTCCTCTTGTTCTTCCTCCTGAACTTACTCAACACCAAGACAATGACGATGAAGACCTTTAAGATGGCCCACTTCCGCTTCATCAACCAGAAATATATTTTCTCTTTCTTAGGGTTTTCTTAATAACATTTTCTTTTCTCTAGCTTATTGTATTGTAAGAATATAGCATATAGTATATGTAACATACAAATACGTGTTAATCAATTGTTTATGCTATTGATAGGGCTTCTGGTCAACAGGCTGAGTGGTTATGCTTTTGAGGAGTCAAAGCTTATACCTGGATTTTCAACTGCGTGGGGGTCAGCACTTCCAACCCCTGAGTTGTTCAAGGGTACACTGTAATTACATATAATCTCTATGTTGATAGCTGTTGCCAAATTATATAGTAAACTGCAATAAAGTGTGAAAAAAGCAACTCTAAAGACTACAGTAGAAACAGTAAACATTTCTTTCCCTATGTTTTCCAGACACAATCTATAAAGACTTAAGGTCTAACAGTTCTGACACTTAATATTGTGAAATGCAATCACAATGCATTAATACTTAGTGTCATCAAATGATGACTTTTCTTTAGCTGTTACTTGATAAACAGTTTAAGAAAAGCAATTAACCTGAAATAAAGCTATGGTTATCTCAGCTATGTCTAAAGCCATGGTTTGTTTAATTTTAGATACAAATGACAATTAGATAATGCAATCTCTTTTGCATTCTTAAAGCAAGTATCTAAGTCTAGAGCAGACATATCTGCTGACATACAAACAGTCAGACAGACGGTCCTCAAAAAGAAAAGAAAATACACAGAAAGAAATTATAAGGTCCTCGAAACAGCAGAATGGGGCTGCTGGTGTTCCTAATGACTTTCAGTTCTCATGTTTAGTCCCCTAGAGGACCAACTATATTGTTCCTGATACTGAGCTCCACAAGACATGTGTCCTTCCATTATCAGTATAATATTTGCTTTAAAAGTGTATGCCAGAACATTCTCAAATCTCAAATTACCTTGCAATTTAATTATTACTTCGTCTAGTATATCTTCCCATTTAATGAATAAGACTTACCAATAAACATTTTAGTATACAAGTTTAATATTCATCTTCAATATTTGCCAGTGTGAACAGTATCTACCTTAATTTTCAAATCCTAGAGCACTGGTTCCCATCCTATGGGCAAGAGACCCATAGAGATAGGAGTAACTGCAAAGAATCATCAAAATCCTGTACTTACCTAAAGACTAAACATGATTCACAAACATATATTTTTCCAAGCTGACAAAGATGCTGTGGCTAATAAAATTCTTAATAAATTTCCCGAAGAATGTTGGTAAAAGTAGAGCAGTTTCTTCTCATTAGTATTTATTGATGAATACTAAAAATCTAACTCCTAATATGGGAGAAGGGCCCCTGCTTGTACCTCTCTAGATTTTCTAGAGAGCTTTTCTTTTTCAAAGTGTTGCCCATATGTCACTCAGAACAAGAGTAGTAGGATGTGCTTGAATTTGAGTGCAAAGATTTAAGACAACATTGGGAGAGATGGAGCAGGAGTAATTGGGAAAGTGTATGAAATTACTTCAAAATAGCAACTTCGGAATGCTGGATGCTTAAATATCATTCAAGCACCAAAGGGAAAAAAATTCAAAGGACACAGCCCTCTGCATCTTTATAATGGCAATGAGAAATAGATTCACAGGAATTTTGATCAAAGGAGCCAAACTTATCCTACAGTAAAATTACATCTTGCTTACAACACCTACCTAAATGTTTTATTAGGGTTCTATCACCCTTTTAAATTAATCTTGCACCTTT
This sequence comes from Mandrillus leucophaeus, assembly GCF_000951045.1. NCBI lineage: Eukaryota > Metazoa > Chordata > Mammalia > Primates > Cercopithecidae > Mandrillus > Mandrillus leucophaeus. The sequence goes on from NW_012104253.1 coordinate 7,720,215, forward strand.
ATTAAACATTTTCTACATTTTAACATTAATAGTACAGTTTTTCAAATGTGCTCTACACATTTATTGGATTATTCTGTGCTGGATGCTAGATAAAGTTTAAAAAAAAAAACAAAACAGACGCACATTAATTTAAAATAAAGAAAACTTGCTTCAGCAAAACACTACAACAGCAAGAACAGACTTTGCACCTAGCACAATTCCTTGCAAATAGGGGGCACGTGATCTCTGGTGAATAAATGAGTCCATTTCTTCTCCGAAAAATAACCCTGGCAAGCATGTAAAATATCCTACCAGTCTGAAAAATATTCTCCAGTCCTATTCAGTTACCAATCCATTCTCAGAACCCATCAAGAGCAATTTTCATGAAAGCCTCACTCACACGCACAAAGAGGGAGCATTTAATTCCCATTAGGCTCACTGCCTGATCTATGGAGATATAAGCATTTGCACATTTGCATAAATTCAGGAGACATCCTTCATTTGATATAAGGTAAATCTTAAAGCTTCGCTTCATTTCCAAATAAGTTTTATTTTTCAAATCAAAAATATTTTTAAAGTTTTATTTTTCAAATCATAATCCTAATCATAGTACATTATATCTTATTAGGGACGCTTTTAAGAAAAAAAAATATAGCTGTCAAAATTAAAATCTTGTTTTTTCATTTCTAGACATCTGGGACATTTCACTTATATATTTATTATTATTTCACATTAGTTCTCAAAGTTAAAAAAAAAAAAGCTGGCCTATTTCCTTTAAGAAATTTAATTTTAGGGTCTGTCAACATTTTGAATGCATTACTGTTATTTTTAAAATATACACTTGCATACTGGAATAAAACTTAGCATAAGCTTTCCATATAACCATTTCCTGGGCACTTACTAACTTACTATATGCCAGGCTCTATGCTTAACACATTACTCCATTATCTCATTTGTTTAACAAATATCCTCTCATAATTTTTGCAGCACTGAGCATAACAAGAAGCCATTGCACTATAAAGCTGGTATTTGTACTAGATACCAGAACTAAATTGACAGTAACGCCTAACACAAGTTTATTGTTATTAAATTCAAGTTGTGTTACTGTATTAACACAGAATCCGATCAGCAATGTTGAGATGTAGAGAATACCATCTGTGGTAGCATCAACAGAGAAAGCTATTATTAAGTGACTAAGTTATATTCCTTTCTATAGGTAACAGATGAACATAATAATATCCACCCACAAATGTAATTCCAATCACTACATGCCATTTTGAAGAACATAAACGTAACCTACATAAAATGACTATATAAAGAACCCTTGCTTCCTTCTGAAAATGCTTCAAAATTCTAGATTAAATTCTCCCCCAAAGTATCATGCTCAGCATGTCATAAAGAAAGGTGCCTTTATTGCGAACTCTTGAAAATAAATGCTGCCCTACATTTTTTTTACTCTTTTGAATTTCAGATTCAACAGATGGGCAATTCCAATTAAAAAAAAAAAAAAGAAAGAAAAGAAAAACACACACACAGTAATTAATGAGGTTCTTCAACAGTTCCCTAAAACATCCTCCCAATAGCAAAACTGGTGTTTCCAAGTTGTTCCAAGAAAGGGACACAGGAGAGGGAAGGCAAGAGCCTATACAAAGGAAAACAAAAATGGGTGACTTGAAAGAAAGGACATCAGAAAAATGGGTGGCCTCAACAGGAACCTATAGTGTCTGACTCCGCTGCTGTCTGTCGAATTTAATTCAATCACCTAAGAGTTTTGAGACGAGAACCAAAATACTATTTCGGTGGCAGAAAAAACTATGCGTTGCCCTTGAATGGAGCTGCAACAGTAAAGGATGCCACCCTGCCAGGCAGGGACAGAACAGAGGAGGAACTGTCAAACGGGATACGAAAGTCCTTTGCAAAACCCACAAGCGGCTCTAACTGCCTTGCACCAGACAGACCCTCAAGTACAAGACCACGGGGCCTCCCCGCGACGTGACAGGGAAATAACGGGCGGCCTCGCGGTCCGCAGGCCTGGCTGCTATCCTCAGGGGTCAGCCTCCCTCTTCCCTCTCAGGTCTCAAGTCAAAGGTCACATCCTCTGAGATGCCCTCCCGGATCACCTAACCTAAAGAGCCTCGCGCCCATTCCTCTAGCCCGCAACTGCCTGTCCCGTGTCTAAGAAAGCACGTCCGTATCCGCAAAGCATCGCAGCTGCGTGTGTTGTTTCCCTAGTAGACAGCGAGCTCCGCGGGGCAGGGGCCCCGCCTGACAGACCCAGCTTCCCGGCGAGGCCCGAGGCGGCGTTTGCGAGCTCGGCCGCGACACCACGCGCGTCCAGAACGTGGAGCTCAGATGGGGGCCGGCCTGGCCAGTCCAGGAATCCCCGGGATCGCCAGCGGGGCCTGAGCGAGACAAGCAAAGAGTGAACGCCCGCGCAGGCGGAAGCCACGCGGCGGAGCGCGGTCCCGCGGGGCGGCCAGGGCTGACGGCGCCTTCCGCACCCCGGCGGACCCACAGACCGCCCGGAAGGCCCAGTGCCGGCCCAGCCCCCGGCCGCCCTCCTCCGCGCCCCCAGCTAGGCGCGCGAGTCCTCGAGCAGTGTCGCCTGCGGCCTCCCTACCCTAAGTCGCAGAGCCGTCACCTTCCGCCCAGTACGAACTTCCCGCCGCTTTCGCCGACTCGCAACTCGGCAGCGGCGCCGGCCCCTTCGCACCCTGCAGTATGGAGCCTTCCCATTGGCTCGGAGGCGACGGGAGGGGCGGGACGAGCGGGAACGCGGCGGGGCGGGACGGAGGCTACGCTAGCCCCGCGCCTCCCCGGGAATGCCGGGAGCTGTGGTCCAGCGCTCCCAAGGCATCCTGGGAGTTGGAGTCTCTTAGCGGCAAAGGGAGATCCCCGTCCTTCTGCTCCCTAGCCTTCTAGGAAATATGGTTTACAGCCCTGTTCTTAGTAGCTTGATTTATTGTGTTGGCAGAGAGTTGGATGTAAAATAAGTTTCCTGTTTCTGTTAGGATTAAATGAAATAATCTATAGACAGTACTTTAAACTTAGCTGGTGCTCAATAAATAGCAGATAGTATTAGTATTATTCTGCCCAATCATTGACATGTGTCTAAATCCTACTGTTTTTCGAAGCCTATTTCAAAGCCTATCTCAATGTCTACCTAATCCTCTGCAGTGTTTCACCTGTAATCAACGTATGCCACAGTTTGCGTTGTGTTTATTATAATCAGCTAAGTCTCCATCATCCATGAGACTGAAAGCTTATTGGGCACTGGGTCACTGTTCTAGGTCAAAATCACTGAAGTCACAGGCAGAGGGAGATTAACAATGAAGCCAATGAAGCGTAAGCTTCAGGACCTCACTTGCGCAGGTCCTTCAATGAGTTTACATAGCTTTTTGGTTTTTTATTTGTCAATTTTACTTTTCTTTTTTTTTTTTTTAAAGATAGAATCTCACTTTGTCACCCAGGCTGCAGTGCTTTGGCGCAATCTCCGTTCACTGCAGCCTCGACCCCCTGGGCTCAAGCAATCCTCCCACCTGAACCCCCCAAGTAGCTGGGATTACAGGCACAGGCCACCACTCCTGGCTAATTTTTGTATTTTTTGTAGACACAGGGTTTGACCATGTTGCCCAGGCTGGTCTTGCCCTCCTGAGCTCAAGCAATCCACCCCACCTCGGCCTCCCAAAGCGCTAGAGTTACAGGCATGAGCCGCCACACCCAGCTGATTTTTCTTAAAGTAGATCCTCCAAAATTATGTGAACTTCAGTCCCTACAAAACCTGAAATCACTCTGTCCATTAGACAGTTCAGTATAGTGCCTGATGTCTTACATTTTCCCCTCCAGATACCCTCGTCTGCGTATGCTCCAAATACTTCTCCTGCCTGCCCTCTGCCCCGGGAGGCTGACCTCTACAAATTGCTTCGTGCTCCCTGGGCTCCCTGGCTTTAGGGTGTGCTCAGTGGAGAACCCCACAGAAGACTGGAGGAAAAAGAAAGCTCGGTTAGAGTAGGTTAGGCCCCTGGATCCTTACTGGCAAGGTCACCTCCAGTTGGCAGGTCCCTCAGCTGAAGGTCACTGCTCCCTGGCCCTCCCTCCAGTTTGCGGTAATAGCCCTTCCTTTGTGCCTCAGGTCTGGAAGTGATAACATCACGGCTGCTGCTGACCCACAAGTTACTGCTCCCTCTGTCGTGGTTCCTACCCCCAACACCATTGTAAATAGTCTCATTGCAAATAACCTTCCTCAGATTATCCTATTTTGAATTATGTCATCTGCTTCCTGTTGAGACCCGAACAGAAACACATGGGCAAGGTGAACACTTGATAAAATTTGTCGGCAAAAAAGTCTCAAGATTTGCACATCTCATGGGTGTGGAATCCCCCAGCAAGACTCTGTGGCCAGGATCCACTGAGAGAAAGACACACACACCCACACACACACACATACAAACACATACATGCTAAGAAAACTTGGAACAGGACTTATCTGTCACAGTGTGACCGTATTCCCCTAACCTCACAATAGACATATGAAGAAATGTCCCTGCTTCCACGCTGGGTTGACAATTGGCTGGCCTTAAAGCACAGTTAAATCAGCAACAGTGTAAGGTGAGAATGGAATGTATTTATTCTGGAGCTCTTGGCCCTGGCACCCTTCATCTGATGGCTCACTGTTAAACACTCCTTACGTGCAACCATGTTCCAAGGCAGTTGCCAGCACCTACAACATCATCCACACATGCTGAGATGTCTTCCCAGTACAGAGCATGGCAGGACACCAGTCCAAGCTGCTGTCACAGAAACAACACGTCTGAAATGCTGTAGATGGGGATACAACTCTCGAAGCTAGGAGGCCCTCGATACATTTTTATGAGTTGATAGCTTGGTATCAAGATCAGGGTCATATATAAGATTGACCAGTGAGGACTTGCCATTGGTGGGCTTTAGAAATTAAGAATTGATGGCTCATGCCTGTAATCCCAGCACTTGGGGAGGCTGAGGCTGGCAGATCACGAGGTCAGGAGTTTGAGACCAACCTGGCCAACCTCGTGAAACCCTGTCTCTACTAAAGATACAAAATATTAGCTGGGCATGGTAGCACCTGTAATCCCAGCTGCTCAGGAGGCTGAGGCAGGAGAATCTCTTGAACCCAGGAGGCAGAGGTTGCAGTGAGCCGCGATCGTGCCACTGCACTCCAGCCTGGTGACAGAGTGAGACTCTGTCTCAAATTAAAAAAAAAAAAATTAAGAATTAAACTAGGCAGAAAACGCTCATAAAAATAACCCTGCCATATATTCAAATACCTATACAGTCCAAACAAATGTTTACAGAGCACTTACTGTGAGCCAGGGATTGAACCAAATTCCAGGGATTCTGGTTTAACTAATGTTTAACGAGTCCCTACTATTTGTCAGGCACTGTGATTTTTCACACACATTACTTCCCCAATTCTTAGAGGGGAAAAAATCTCAAAGAATTTAGACGATGATTCTTGGTCCCCTGGATCTACTTCCAAATGTTCTTTTTACTGCCCCTTTATGCCCAGCATCAATACATGAGGACAATTCTTATAAAGAAATAATTTTAGCACAGTAGTGAAGACTTGTACAGAATGCTGTCATAGGCTAGTACTGAGATTCCTGGTTAAGGCATCATCATGGATGAAGCAGGGTGACTTCATGAATAAAAATTTTCCAGCTTCCCAGTAAAGGCAAACCAACTAAAAATTTATACATGGGATCTATATTGATTTGCTACATAGTCAGACCCCAGAGTTCCTTTTTTCTTTTTTTTTCATCTATGGGATCCCTAACACAAAGGTATAGAGAAATAAAAATAATCCAGGCACTCTGGGAAAGTGTGAGGAGGTTGGTCTTGGCTCCACCGTGGCAGAAACTCAATCTATAAACTTCAAACAAACGCCATAGTCATTAGGAAGCAACACTGTCCTGGTGGGCTGCCCAGCAGGCACTGATTCAACTTGTGAGTCAGTGTATGCATCCTTGTCCTTGTTGTTTTCACCTGTAGAATGGGAACAATCATTCTGGGCCAACCAGCTCTCTGCCACCCCAGGCTGATGTGAGGCAGATGAGGTAATGTTTGAAAAGGGCTTTGATCTATCCAGAACAAAGTCACTAGGGTGTCCTTACTCAGTGTAAATGGCCTAGGAAAAGCCCAAGGAAATATCACTTCCTGGGAGAAAGGAAAGGAGAGAGGAGTGAGGGGCAGAATGTGATCAGGGTCTGCTGAGTACCCTGACCCTGGTTTGTACTCCCCCACCGGCTCTTGATGCTTTATCTCATCCCAAGTGCCCAGAACCCTTATTTCCCTTTTAGCAAGGACTTCTGAGGATCTACCGTGTGTCAGGCAGAGTGTCTGATATGGATTGGCTGTGTCCCCACCCAAATCTCATCTTGAATTATAGTTCCCATAATCCCCACGTGTCATGGGTAGGAGTGAGTTCTCATAAGATCTGATGGTTTTATAAGGGGCTTTTCCCCCTCTCACTTATACTTGTCCTTGTTGCCACCCTGTGAAGAAGGACATGCTTGCTTCCCCTTCTGCCATGACTGTAAGTTTCCTGAGGCCTCCCCAGCCATTCTGAATTGTGAGTCAATTAAATCTCCTTCCTTTATAAATTATCCAGTCTCAGGTACATCTTTATTAGCAGCGTAAGAGCAGACTAATATAGTCCTTAACACATTTATAATACAGTGGGAGAACCAGACATGTCCATGAATTCTAGTAACTATGATGTTTATGCGAACCTATTACATGCTGGGAAAACCAACTCATGTAACCCTGTGAGGTGGGTAATATGACCCCACTGTCCAGATGAAGAGACAAAGCCCCAGTGAAATTAACTGATTTGCTCAAGGTCACACTGCTGGTGGCCAATAAAGCTGCCTGACTTTGAATCCATCCTGATATCAGTCAGAGCTATTGACACAGGAAAGGGTAATGAGGAAAGAGCTAACTGGAGGTACACAGACTCCACACAGTGAGAATGCAGGAATAAGAAGAAAGTGTTCTACTAGGCCTCACAGAGAAGCCTGAGAAGGTAGAGAAGGCAGCATGAACCCAGTTACTCTGCTGAATTAATATGGTTCCTCCCACAATGGTACAGATAGGTTCTTTTAGATATTATGACACAGTAATAGATTATTGTAATTATTCTGAGGTCAGAAGTGGATGAAAGAAGTTTTAAAAGCCTACAAAATGTTTCCTTCTTCTTTTCTTCCTCCTGATAATGACATCAGTGGTGGTGATGATGATAACGATGATGATGATGACACTGACGATGGCAGCTTCCATTTATTGAGTTTGAAGCATTTGCCAGGAACCGCACTAATACTTTATAAACACCATTTCCAGAAATCTTCACAATATTTTAGGAGGTTGGTAACTTTACCCCCAGTGTAGAGATAAGGATATCAGAGCTCAGAGAAGGTAAGTCACTTGCCGAAGGTCACACAGTTAGTAAATGATGCAGTTGGGCTTTAAGTCAAAGTTTCTACTGACTCAGAAGACCAAATGCTTAACCATTCTACCATGGGGTTCACCAAACACTCACCATTTGATATGCTTATATCTTCTGAAATGGTTTTCAAAATGCCATGACTATTTTATCTTCCTGAAATCTTGAGCAATTAATAATAGAGGGAAATAAAATGTGTGGGCCTCCAAGAATGACTGAATTGTTTCACAGTGCCCTGGTGAAATTCTCTGAGCTGAGGATGATGTAAGCTGCCTGCAGGTGGGTTGGTTTCTGCCTTCTTGTTGGGAGGTGTGCTCAATATGATCTGTCAACACTCAGCATCTATTTCTACTGCCTTCTTCTGTACCTTCCTACTGCACAGGCTGCAAAACTAAAATTGCACTTCCCAGAAACCCTAGTACTTAGGGCTCTGGATGCAAAAAGTTCCACCAGTTAGAGTCCTCAAAGAAGATTTGGAGGGCAGGGTGAGGTGGCAACATGGTCATGGTGTTGTCTTGGGATTCTTCCACAGCCATGTTCCACTGCCTTGTCCCTAATGTAGTGACTCAGAAGACGCTCATATGTTGGGTTGGTAGCAGTATCAGCTTCCTGATATAGTTGTGAGTTTATGTAGTAGAGATATGGACCTTGCCCAAAGAGAGGTCTGGACTTCATTCTCCGCAGTTGGAAGCCCTTGGAATATCATGCTTGATAGAAGTGTCTTTGTTTGCCTGGGGGCCTTGGGTCATCAGATAGCCTGAATATAATTTAGGGTGGGGGCTGGTCACACCAGATGGTCTTAGGATGCTGGTTGCTCATGCCAGAAACACCAGCAATGCAATTTAGGGTGAGTGCTTTGGGTCACACTGTGTCAGTGTGGTCCATAGGGACCAGAGACTGAGATCAGTCATATGGACAACCATACCTTGGTGACAGAGCCCCAGTAAAAACTCTGGACACCAAGACTTGGATGTGCCTCCCTGGTCCACAGCACTCCATGTGTATTTTCACAAAGTGATAGTGGGAAGAAACGCCATCCTAACTCCATGAAAAGAAGACCACACAACTGTGAATTTGGAACCCTCTCTAGCCTCTGCTGCTTCTCTTGGTTTATTTTAACCTGTAACCTTTCCCTGTAATAAATCATACCCATGAGTATAACAGCTTTTAATGAGTTCTAGGAATCTTTCTAGCAAATTATCCAAACTGAAGAAGGTTTAGGGAGCCCCTCAAATTTTGCAATTAATTTCAGAAGTGAGGAAAGTCTTATGGGTTATATTCTCTCCAACAGTACAGTTGGCTAAAACTCCTGCAGAGTTCTTAAACTCTCTAGCGCCAGTGGCAGCCTCTTCATTCTTCCCCTTTAGATTGTTGCAGAGCTGGTGGCTCCCCTGACAAGGCAGTTCTGCAGTGCTTGAGCTAGTGCCTACCAGCCTGGCCCTTCAATATTTTAATCCCTATATTAAGTCCCTTTGTGCTTTAAACATCTAGCAGGTTAACAGGTTAACAGGATACAGTTAACTATGTCCTGTGTTAAACATTGACTAATACAGGAGAGAAAAGAGACACCAATAAGTGCAATCTATCATCAATTCTATGATGCATGCTTTTCCTATTTGAATACCTCTGAAATCTGGATGTATGTTTCAATCAATGCCAATTATAATTGGCAGTGTTTTTTTCTTTATTAATAATACATAAAATAATGGGGTATCTAACGCTTGACGGAGTCTTAGATTTGTTGAAATTCTAGGATACTTGGTGTTTGCTTCATCAGAAAGTCTCTCCAGATCATTTCTCCTCTTCATTTTACTTCTCACATTGCACACTGGATCCAATGCCCCCAAACCCACGGGTGTGGATTTCCTCCTTTCTTTCACTTCACACTCTTTGACAGTGAAGATAAATACCGTTAGAGAAAGAGAGAAGCAATGTGTTAATGCAATAGGACGTGGGTTTCGTGATTGAGAGAGGCCTGAATCTGAAACTTTCCTCTACCACTTAATTGCTGTGTGACCTTGTATAAATTATTAATCTTGCTGAGCCTCCTTTTCATCTATGAATGACGGTGGCTGTTGGGATTAAATGAGATAGCCTCTATACAATTCTTGGCCCTAGTAGGCACTCAGTAAGGGCTTTCCCTCCTCCTTCTGCTCATCCTTCTCTTGTTGCTCTCCTTCTGAACATCATGAGGTCTGCCTCTCATATCACTCCATGTGCCAGAGCCAAGCTGCAAGCAGCTGTTATCATTTATTGTCCGTGGCTAGACATAGACTCAAGTCAAATATACATACATGTTCATATCCAGTCGCCAACTTGCAAACTGGGAAAGGAAGGAGAGTTTTGTCAAAAACAAAAGCGAATTGTTGCTTTTATTTTTGCAACCATCCAACTCTTGTCGTGTTTTGATTTCAGGGCTGCTCCAAGATTCTGGGACAAAAGGCACTATATATAAGCATTATTATGAGACTCAAACGGGGCTCTGAGCAAAACAAAATCCTTTTATTACAAAGAATTGGAAAGACTTGTTGCCAAATATAGTTACTGCATGGAAAATGCATTTTTCCCCTTTTTCCCCACATCATCACCATTGCCACCACTGTGCTGTAGCTAAACCCACACCCTATCAATTAATCTTCTACAAATATTTTAAATAATAATGACTAACATATTTTGGCAGTTACCATGTGCCAACCATGGTCCTAAGTATTTTATATCTCATATTTCATTCAGTCTTCTCAGCAGCTCTTCCCAGAGATAGGTATCATTATTAGCACATTTGACAGGTGAGGAAATTAAGCCTTGGAGAACTTAGGCAACTTGCTCAAAGTCATATAGCTAAAAAGAGGTAGAGTCAGGATTTGAATGCAGCTGTATGATGTCAATGATTATGTTCCTCCTCTATGTCAAAGGGAATATGGGATTGCACAGCAAAGATGGGTACATGTCCCTGGTCCTCAGAAATCTGTAATCTGATTATCAAGATAAATGTCAAGTGACTGGCACACTAGCAGCTGTCCCAGCAGTTGAGGTGTCACAGAAATCTTAGTGAGCCAGGGTTCTTCGAGAAGACAAAGTTCAGAGGCTATAGTCTATTTATATGAATTATCATGTCCCCTTCTCTGCTCCCCGACCAATTTCTCTGACCTCGTGGTTTCCTCCTTGCTCAGGCAACAAGGGCTTTCCAGCCCCATGCCTCAAGGAATGCCACAAGAAAGGGAACAAAGATTATGGCAATTCTTGGCTTCCGAATTTTAAAATACAATCTTGAAACTCATGGTAGAAGCAGTGTACTTCAGAGAAGATTTTCAGAGTTTCAGAAATGTGTGCTTTGGAGTATCAAACGTTAAGGCCTTGGAGGAAAGGCCGGAGCATAGCAGAAGTTTCAGAAAACCTTTTTCCAGTGCAACAGTGGATATGTTTCCTAAAATGAGGAACAGAGAGAAGAAGGAAGGGAGAAAGGGTATCATTGCCAAGGTGTCTTTGAGAAGGGCCCTCTCTGTAGCTTGCCCCAAGACCAAATCCCAGACAGTGGAAGAGGTAGAATCTCACATGGGATGCATTTGATGGGTCTCAGAGCGTCAGGTCTCACCTGTGTCGTGGACTCTCTCCCTCAGGCACTGATTTGGTGGTGTTACAGGCTAAACTCCATCCCCTCTCATTCCTGTGCTGAAGTCCTAACCCCTAAAACGTCAGAATGTGACTGCATTTGGAGACAGGGCCTATAAAAAGGTGATCACTCAAAAATGAGGTCATTGGGGTGGGCCTTCATGCAGTCTCACTGGTGTCCTTATACAAAGAGGAAATTCAGACCCAGAGACATGAAGAGGGAAGACTCTGAAGATGCAAGGAGAAGACGGCTATCCACACTCTGTGAGGGGCCTCAGGAGAAACCAATTCTACTAACACCTTGGTGTTGGACTGTGAGAACAGGAGTAAACTATGAGAAAATAAGCTTCTCTTGTTCAAGTCACTCATTGTCTGGTATTTTGCTATGACTGCCCTAGCATACTAACACATGACCACAGAGCTACAGAGCTGCAGAGCTGCGCGGCTCTGATCTGGGCCAATCCCCGCACCCCAGAGGTTGGCTCCCCCTGCCCCTCCTGAGGTCTGGGCTGTGGCTCCGGACTCAGTGCTCCATTTCTATCTTGCACCAGCATCTTGCAGCCACCTATGTGTGAGTTCCATCAGGAGTCCTTTCTTCTTCTATCACTCAGATTAGAGGGAAACTTCTAAGAGGCCAGAGCGTGAACCGAGAGAGAGAGAGAGAGAGAGAGAGAGAGAGAGAGAGAGAGAGATGTTGATGCAACTACTTTTAAATGTTAAATAGATTGACAGAATTCCTAGGAAAATAGCAGAATGGGACAGGAATGAAACTATGTTCCACATTGAGTTCCTAAAAGGAAAAAAATATTAAATAATAAAGAAAAAATTCCATATTGAATTTCTCATAAGAAAATAAGAATAATAATAAAGGAATTGTGTTGCACTCCTATTATGGGAGGCCTGCGGACAATGCTGATTGTTTAACCTTCACTCTCAACTCTGAAAGACAGGTATGATTACGGCGACCTAACAGAGGAGAAACAGGATCTTTAGTTGTGCTCATGGCTAGTTAGTGACAGTGGGGTTTTATAGCCAAGGCTGTCTGACTCCAAAGCCATGATAACTCCACGCTGCCTACTAAAACGAGGTAAGTGGGCATTTTCCTCTCTCTCTTTCTGCACAAATGTCTCTAGCTAATACATCAAGAGAGAGAATAAATAATCAGCAAGTTGATACATTATGCTCACTTCAAGCAAACAAGCCAATTGTTGTTTGTTTCTCACAGGTGTGGCTTGATTGCTGACCATTAGTGACCGTTAATAAAAGACACCAGGCTACCACACACAAGTATGTTTCAATTTCCCGGGACTTGCATTTCACACCAGGGAGCTGAGCTCAGCCAATATTTTCATAAGCTAACACCTGCAAAAGAGACAGAAAGCATGATCTAACTGAAGTACCATTTATCTTTGGGAATTAAAATATAAACCAAAGGAAAATTTGTGAACTTGATCATTCTTTCCCCTCACTGTCACTGGTCTCAGCTTAACACAGAGATAAGCCTCAGGTGTTTTGCAAATCTGTTAAACAGCTTTAAGAGGAGTCAGGACATATTGCAGGGCCTTTGGGTGCCTCCGTTGGTTTAATCTGACATTTATTCATTTACCATTGAACAAATAAAGACTGAGCACCTAATGTGTCTCAGACACTGTGCTAGGCTCTCAGGCTAGGAATGAGCAAGAAATGGTTGCTGTCCTCAAGTGGCCACACTCTGTGGGGGCAGACGGACACAAACTTATGGTGACAGGACAAGGGGGCAGTGGCATTATGAGGGGAATTTCTGCTCCCACTGGCCAGTTTTCATGAGGAAAGTTCGATTCCACACCCCAGGAGATGTACTCTTGGGAAGAAATTGTAGCCTCTCTCCCACTCACTCCTCCCAAGTAAAGAGAAGTGACTTGCCAGATTAGTAAGACTTGGAGAAAGAATCCAACATGAGGCTGAGTTCCCCTGACCCACCCACTCTCTCACTGTCTCTCTTTATCTGCTTGCCTGCCCCTGCCTCCAAGGTGTAAGAAAGCTTGGGCCAGGCGTGGTGGCTCACGCCTGTAATCCCAGCACTTTGGGAGGTCGAGGCAGGCGGATCACGAGGTCAGGAGATCGAGACCATCCTGGCTAACACAGTGAAAACCCGTCTCTACTAAAAATACAAAAAATTAGCCAGGTGTGGTGGCGGGCGCCTGTGGTCCCAGCTACTCGGGAGGCTGAGGCAGGAGAATGGCGTGAACCTGGGAGGCGGAGCTTGCAGTGAGCCGAGATTGCGCCACTGCACTCCAGCCTGGGCAACAGAGCGAGACTCTGTCTCAAAAAAAAAAAAAAAAAAAGAAAGCTTGGGTCAGGCCCAAGACCTGCCTTCCTAACTCAGATCTGGAAGGACAAATAACTCTCTGAAGGCTCACAGGTGTGGGGCAGGGACTCCTTGCATTTGGCTGTGAATGGCTGGCCCCAGCAGAGCTGCCCCAAACTTTAGATCTGGAGCCAAAGTCTAAGGAAGCTCAATCGGCCACAGGTCAACCCATATTCTCCGATCAAGCTTTACCTATAATAAGGCTAGCATTTTGATATCATCTGTGTGGTTCTATGCCTATACTTCCATTTATTGCAAAACTCATAGAGAAAGAAAGAATGTTATTTAATCACCAGTAGTTATGACAGTGGTGAGAGGGAGGAAACGAATGAGCAAAGAGGAGAAATAGCCAACCCAGTGGAGGGAAGGGGCTGGTGGGTAAGGCTGGACCCTCCAGTGAGGTTCTGAAAAAGAAGTAGATATGACTCAAGTAAATAGGGATGGGAAGGGCATTCCTGGCAGGGAGAAGGGCATGTGCAAAGGCAAGGAAGTATAAAAAAGACTCAGTGCATTTGAGAAATTGCTACCCTCATCTCTTGACTCTCCAGGGACGGCACCTCCTTAGCTCCGGCCCCTCTCTTTGGATGGATCTCTGTCTTCACTTCCTCATCTCCAGCCATACGTTAACCTTCTCTAATGCAGCATCTACCTCCTTCACACCACCAAAAGCCTTCTTGCTAAGGCCACCCATGACCACGTGGTACTAATTACAATTACCATTTTTCAGTTTTTATCTCACCAGGGCTCTTTCGACATTCACTACAATTGACCATTCTCTTTTTCTTCAAGTACTTTCTTCTCTTGCCTTCTATAACACTGCTTTGTCCTGATTTCTGTTTTTCTCTATGAAAGCTCCTTATGCTAACATTTCTTCTTTGGCTCCAGTTTCTAAGTCTTCAAGGCCTTTTTCTCTGTCTATAAATTAGAATTTTTTTAAAGAGATGGAATCTTGTTCTATTGCCCAGGCTGGTCTCGAACTCCTAGGCTCAAGTGATCCTCCTGCCTCTGCCTCCCAAATAACAGAGACGATAGGTGTCAGCCACTGCACCCAGCTTATGTTTGGATCTTTATGTTCAAATCTAATGGATATCAGGGAGTGGAGATGAAAACTTGGGAATTGTTAACGTCTGTTTGCATGCTGCAGATGGGAGTGGATCACCCTAAGAAGTGAGTGTAGATTTTTTAAAAAATCAGAGTCAGTGGTAATGGTGAAGTAGCTTCCATCATACTAACCTCCCACTGGACAGCAGCCAAAAGCAGGCAGAAACCAAAGGGGATTTGACCCTTGAAAGAAGGAGCCACACTGGGGGACAGCCTTGTTTATTTGACTTTTCTACTGAGAACACTTCCCACTCTGCATGCCACAGCGTGGCTAGAACTCAAGAAGGAAACTAGCCAGGTGTGGTGGCTCACACCTGTAATCCCAGCACTTTGGGAGGCTGAGGCAGGCAGATCATGAGGTCAGGAATTCAAGACTAGCCTGGCCAACGTGGTGAAACCCCATCTCTACTAAAGATACAAAAAATTGGCCAAGCGTGGTGGCACGAGCCTGCGATCCCAGCTACTTGGGAGGCCGAGGCAGCAGAATAGCTTGAACCCAGGAGGCAGAGGTTGCAGTGAGCTGAGATCATGCCATTGCACTCCAGCCTGGGCAACAGGGCGAGACTCTGTCTCAAAAAAAAAAAGAGGAAAACCACAGTTTTATTACCCTGAGGAGTCAGGGGATGGGGTTCTGAACTGCTAGAACAATTGGAAACGAGGGAAAGCAGACGTCCCAGAATGGGGGTAGCCACAAGGGGCAGCCTTAAAAACCCCATATATACACAGCTGAAATCACTGGCTGATTAGTGAATTGCACATGCATGAGCAAGATCTCAAGGAGCCCAAGGGGGAAACAATAATTGGAAGGCTAAAAGAACAATGCACAGATTTCAACAACTGCCCACTGTGGGGAAGACCAAGTTTGGGGTTTGAGTCCCGCCGAGTTAGAGGAGCTTAATAAACATTTCAGGCGGTCCGCTGAAAACCCACAAAAAGACCATGACTGAAGATGAAAGGCTATGTCCAAGTTCTAAGGAACTAAGAAACAGAGATGCAATGATGTCAAGTAGTTGTTTTAGGCACACAGTCATTGAGTTTAAGGCTGGTATTCAAATCCCCCTGGTCTGGCTTGTCAAAGTTGTCAGAATCAAAATGAAGTCATGGATATTAAGGAAATCCTAACAAAGACAGCTGGGGAAGGCCATAAAGAGAAGTTCCTCATGCTTGTATGTCTCTGACTAAAAACTATCATGAAAGACTGCAAAAACCACAATTTTGCACAAAGGCCATTGCGGAAAAAAATCTTTCTGCAAGGACATCTTCCCAGCAACCGCCTGTCTAACCTCAGACTGGCATCACCCTTGTTATTGATCTTTGTAGCCAAGGATAATTATTTCCAAACAATTGTGTAATCCTCTTCATTTCTCTTCTTTAAAAACCTTTGTCTTCCTTTACCTTCCTGAGTATGCACGTAGTTTACCAGAGCATGCATTTCCCCATTCCAATGCTCTGTTCCCAAATAAACTGCTTTTGTTTTAGCAAGCCTCCCTCTGCTTGTGATTTAGGATGATAGACCCTATAGCCCATGCCCTTGCCACTGCCCTCCACAGCCTCTCTGTCTGTGCCCTGCATTTTTCCTTTAAAGGACCCATCACCAAATTCAATATCCAAATGTAATTGCATATATGGTGGTTTGTCTTCTGCTCTAGGCGAAGATTCTTGGGTAGAGAGCTTACCTAGCCCCTGGCACATGGTCCACACCCACCAAATATTTGTTGAATGAATAAATGAATCATTTGGTATGGCTGATTTACCAATGCCTGAGCGCGTATAATGTATTAATATCTCTCCTGGTAGCAAAAATATATCATTGAAAACGCATCCATGCCATATGATTTCACCCCCTTGTGATCCTGGAGTGAATTAAATCACCAATAATCACTCTCATTTATAGCTGGGTTTATTTGTACATATCTGTTACTGACTATTTTTAAGCATGATCAGGAATTCCTAAGTGTAGTATGAATGGCTCGGTATTTTGATTAATCAGCTCAGTAGGGAAAATTTCTATGGGTAATCAGACCGAACATAAAGATAGGGCACATGCTGAGAATGAATGAAGGGAGGGAAAAGAGGGAGAGAGAAGGACAGAGATAAGAATTCTTTTGTAGCCAGAAAAGCAGTTTGAGTCAGTGCTACTGAATGTGTAAAGTTTCTTTTTCTTTTTTTTTTTTTTGAGACGGCGTTTCGCTCTTGTTGCCCAGGCTGCAGGCTGCAGTGCAATGGCACGATCTTGGCTCACTGCAACCGCCAACTCCCAGATTTTCAAGCAATTTTCCTGCCTCAGCCTCCCAAGTAGCTGGGACTACAGGCATGCACTACCATGCCCAGCTGATTGTTTGTATTTTTATTAGAGACGGCGTTTCACCATGTTGGCCAGGCTGGTCTCGAACTCCTGACCTCAGGTGATCCACCCACCTTGGCTTCCCAAAGTGCTGGGATTACAAGTGTGAGCCACCATGCCGGGCCATTAAAGTTTCTGTTTCATTGTGTGTTAGGCTGGCAGCTGTATTAATTTCCTGGGACTGCTGCAACAAATGACCACCAACATGGAGACCTATAACAGAAGTGCACAGTTCTGGAGGCCAAAGTCCTAAAGCAAGGTGCCCTCAGAGCTGTGCTGCCTCCGAATGCTCTAGGAGAGAATCTTTTGCAGCTGCTGGTGGCTCCTGGCTTTCCTTGGCTACTGCCTGCATCTCTCCAATCCCCACTCCGTCTGCACATGGCCTTCTCCCCTGTATGTCTCAGATCTCTCTTTCCTTCCTCTTTTAATTAAACCAGTCACTGGATTTAGGGCCTGCTGTAAATCCAGGATGATCTCATCGCCACATCCTTTAACACCTTGTTTCCAAATAAGATCACGTTCACAGGTACCCAGAGTTAGAACTTGGACGTACCCTTTTGGGAGACACAATTCAACCCACTGCAGCCGATGTTGCTACATAATTCCCTTTAATGGAGGTAAAGAGTGGAGACTGCCCTGACAGTCAACTTTCCCTGTCCCCAAGTGAAGCTGGGCATGTCTCCACGGCTACATGTTCTCTCCAAATTGGAGCCTGCTCTGGCCCAAGCCCAGTGCTGGGTGTCGTTTTATTCTCACAAGTACTCCGGAAGGTCCCCACTTTCCAGAGAAGGAAATACATACCCAAAGAGGTTAAATCAGCCACTCAGGGTCACATACATGGAGGTACAAGGTTTGAATTCAGGGGTATCTTCTCCAAAGCCAGAGATATGGCCATCCCACACTGCCTGAAACACTTCTATTAGAGAGCCACTGTATTCTCAAAACTCATTTGTTAAAATACAGACACTTTCTGAGAGAGGTTACCCAAGCCTTCCTAGAAACCCAGATTGTGGAAGACTATATTAGATCATCTTCTTCTAGAACCTGAGAAACCCCAGGGGCACGCACGGAGGGAGAGACACCCAGATGGAGCTTTGGTATGAGGGTAAACTCACACATTGAGAAACGGATGCCCAGACAGGTTAAGTGACTGGAGCAGGAGTACATAGCAAATCAGAAATCAGACCTGGGAATCCTGATTCCGCATCAGAAAACTTGGAAGGCATCAGTCAATTGAGAGATCCTAAACCGGCTGTGTTGAAGGACTGCTATCAATGGAATCAGTTTAAACAGCAAAGTCCCAGCCACATTCCCCATGGTCAGCTCTTTCCGGGAGGCATCCATAACCGAACAGTTCAGATAGGAGAGTTTTAGCATGGAGTGAGTGTTAGTGACCTGAGCTTCAGTAGTTTCAGTAGCCACTTCTCCCCTCTGAGCAGCAGTTTCCTCAACTTTCAGCAAAAACGTGGATTTAATAATCTCAAAAGTGCCTCTAGCACTAAATATGTATTATTCCGAAGCTCCTAGAGCTTGGGCAAGCCTCAGTGCCAGCTAGAGCTAGTTCAAACCCCAAATAGACATTGGTTGCTTCCATTGCCTGCCACCGTTTCCCCCTTCCTCTATTACCTGCACTTCACCATTCCAGTGGGGAACCATCATCTATAACTTTTACCTTGCAGTTGAAAAGAGCTGACCGCTTCTGCTCTGTAGTGAGCATGTGACTGAGGCCTAACCAATCAGAGCAGTTTGTACCTTGAAGATGGTGATTGGTTCAGGAATAGACATCCATCCAATCTGAGCCAATGAGATTCAGTCCAGAGGCTTTTGTTGCAAATATTG
Source organism: Mandrillus leucophaeus (assembly GCF_000951045.1). Lineage (NCBI taxonomy): Eukaryota > Metazoa > Chordata > Mammalia > Primates > Cercopithecidae > Mandrillus > Mandrillus leucophaeus. The sequence continues at coordinate 7,738,911 of NW_012104253.1, forward strand.
GGAGAAAGAAGTTCTCTGTCTGCTGGTATTGCCAAGCAGTGAGAATCCCACTATGTGAGCCAGGGAGGTCAGTGTGAAGGGGAGCTTGAGTATGGTAAACCGAGTCCTGGTAATACTGACATTGCTGGAGTGTCTAGATGCAACCTTGCCTGAGCTCCAAACACTCTTGCTCCAAACACTCTTGCCCAAGCTCTAGTTTTAGTTACATGAGCCAGAGTAATTATATTCCTTTTTTTAATTTCACCTTTTTTCTTTTTTTTTTGCTTAAACCACTTTAACTTATCACTTGCAACTAAGTTTCCTGATTGATTAAAAAAAAACAAAAAAACAAAAAAAAAAAAACCTCATTTTAAGGATGAGAAAATGGAAACCCAGAATGAAAAAATAGCTTTTCCATAAAATCTGACAGCAGAAAGCATCTTGAAGCCCATCAAGTCCAATTCCCACTATTTACAGATAAAGAAACTGGTGTCCAGAGATGAGAAGTGGTTTGTTATGTGTATACAACACACACACACACACACACACACACACACTCACGTTGCAATGTGAGTTGTCTTATTACAATACTGAGAAACTCTGTTTATCATCAAACATTTCATACCTCCTATTACACGTGAGAGAATTATTATCTAGCCTGGTGCCGTGAAATGCTTTTTCCCATAATGGAATTTTACTCTGGAAGTGTATTTCGGTATTAAAAGGTTCCACTTTATAATGTCGATGGTTCAATCTGTGATCTAAAAGGCACTTAAATGCTTTGAACAAGAAGCATAAAAAGCTTTTATTGCAAAAGCCTTGCTAGATCTACCAATTTTGCCATTGATCCTTTTCCCCTGAAGACTGCTCTTGGAAGCAGCCATTGCAGAAGCAAATCCCATGGCGGGGTTGGGTCTCCTGCGGGTTAGTAAGACACATTTCAGAGGGCTGAGCTTTTCTGCAGGCCCGTATGCAGATACCAAAGCATTCTGGATGGACTTCAACAAAATGCTTTAAGTACATCACTCCAAGCAAAGACATCTGAGCCATCCAGAAAGGCCATGAAGCTTGAGTTTAACTCCCCTCATTAATCTCAGTGTGTTTCCTCCATTAGGTCACTTCATTGTAAAATAGGTTCAATAATACCAGTATCCAGTCTGGGCGTGGTGGCTCATGCTTGTAATCCCAGCACTGTGGGAGGCTGAGGGAAGGGCAGATCACTTGAGGCCAGGAGTTCAAGACCAGCCAAGCCAATATGGCAAAACCCCATCTCGACTAAAAAGAAAATACAAAAATCAGCTGGGTGCAGTGGCATATGCCTGTGGTCCCAGCTACTTGGGAGGCTGAGGCATGTGAGTGCCTTGAGCTTGGGAGACAAAGTTGCACTCCAGCCTGGGTGACAGAGCAAGATTCTGTCTCAAAAATTATTATTAATAATAATAAAACCAGTATCCAATGTTCTTATAGGGATCAGTCAGTTACAGTTTCTAAGAAACCTGATACATATTGGTGCTTGGTGAATGCAGGTTCCCTGTTCCTGGTTGGTGTGCTTCCTTCATAACTGAGGGATTCAGGTCCCACAGAGAACAGTGATGTGGTGGAAAAAAACCCACGCTTAGCGCAGGGAGACCCCTGACATCCTAGCTTTACCCTGGTCAGTTCATTCACTTCTCTAAGCCTCCATTTCCTTATTGTAAAGGGGCATTTTAATATGTCACAGAACTGTCATTGTCACTCATGTTGGGCCAATATGGCTGCCTCCAACCTCAATTCCACATGGCCTTTCAGCTCAGTTGCCTGCCATGGAAAAGGGAATATGATCGGCACCTCCTAGTCATTGATTCACCCTTTAACAATACCTGGGGGCCAGGGAAATTTGGTCCACTGCCAAGTTAGCAGGGGCTATAGGAAGGAGTATCCCACGAAGGGGCTGTGGGCAGAGAGGCAATGAAAAGCTGGAGTAATAGAGCATTTCCCAGAGAGTGCACCATGGACCAGTGGCCCTATCGGAGTTCCAAAGTGAAATAAGTATAGGAAATATTGCATCCAGCACTTTCTGCAAGATTTCCAATGCCCATGATTGTGTTTAATTTCTATGGTCAGAAGGGGAAAATAATTTTGTTCAATCTTAGACTTCTCAAACATATTTCACCATGGAACACCTTTTCCCAAGCACCATTTCATAGCACTGATGGAGGGCAGAGCACACTTGAGGGAGCAGGGCTCCAAGATTCCAGAAGCTCAAGTGGAATTTTTGAGCTATTTCCTACATTGGGTATTCCTACTGACACTTCAATGCTTGCACTTGGGTATTCCAATGCCAAGCGATTCTTTGGCCACACTAATGACTGTTCTCAAAGCATTCATTGATCTGCGCATGTAGTCACATTGACAAAATGCACTCCACTTCACATGTACTCTCCTAGGCAAAGAGAACACCTCCAAAAATATGACTCCTGGCTAAAGGGAAGACACCAGCAAACAAGAGTGAAAAGGTTCATAAGATAAATGTGTGCCTGGTGGAGGTGCAGAGGGTTTGGGGAGAAGCCTTGTTTGAAGGATGAGTTGCTGCCCCTAGGAAATAGTCAAGGAAGGCAGGATGCAGCACAGGCTATGCATGCAAAGGCCCAGAAGGAAGATGGCAGAGGGGATTTCTGGAATTACAAGGAATTAAATTGGGATAGAGAGCCAGGGATAAGAGGAGAGGAGTGGAAAGGTAAGTAGGGGTCAGGCCATGAAGAATGTACTGAGCCGTGCATGCCAAGGGTATCCTTAAGTATCCTCCAGAGGCAATGGAATAGTCAAATACTTTTTAGTGTGGAGGTAAGGTGAAATAGTTAGATTTGTGGCTAAAAACAGGCCTAAAACCCTATGGAGGTGGGCTTGGAGAGACCACCCAGAAGATTTGATAACGGCTGATAGGCAAGATGTGCTTAGAAGGTTAAAGATGGCTGCAAATTCCTTGTCCATCTCCTGATTGAAAGATGAAGTTGATTTCCCCTCCCCTTTCCTCTGGGCTGGACTTAGTGGCTTGCTTGGCCGATAGAATGTGGGAGAAGGGACTTCCAAGCCTAGTCATAAGAATCCTTGCAGTTTCTACCTAGGCTTCTTGGAATACTCACTCTAGAGCAGTAGTGTCCAACCCTTTGAATGCGAGGACATTTCATGGTGTGTCCTAATTTCCTCTTGTATTAAGCATATCAGTTACGATGTATTAGGGGCCCACCTAATGATGGTTTTTTAGACTGGTTTTTTTTTCCACCACATCACTGTTCTCTGTGGTACCTGAATCCCTCTGTCATGAAGGAAGCACACCAACCAGGAACAGGGAACCTGCATTCACCAATCACCAATATGTATCAGGTTTCTTAGAAACCGGAACTGACTGATCCCTACAAGAACACTGGATACTGGTTTTATTATTATTAATTATTCACAGATTTTTTTTTTATTAGCTAAAAAATCTGTGATCCGCCATCATTAGTGTTAGTGTAGTTCATGTGTGGCTCGAGACAATTCTTCCAGTGTGGTCCAGGGAAGTCAAAAGTTTGGACACCCATGCCCTAGAGAGAGTCAACTGTCCAACCCCCCTAGGAAAGACCACACTGCTCTAAGGTTAGCCTGAGCTAGCCACATGGAAAGATGTATATTCAAAGAGACCCACTGTGCTAGCCATCCCAGTCAAGTCATCAGACATGTCAGTGCAAATGCTATCTTGGGTAATCCAGCCCTAGAAAACACAACATGGAGACAAATTAAATTCAGCCAGCAGCCAGAACCAAGGCCCCAGTAACACAGCTCCAGCGGGGTCCCTCAGCCGTCTCTTATTGTTCAGGCCATCCTAGCTGGGGTGGAGCCATTGTGAATCAGAGACCAGCCATCTTGCATGCCCTGCCCCAATTCCTAACCTACAAAATCGTGCATATAATACAACGGGGCTATTGTTTTATGCCACTCACTTTTGGGGTGGTTTGTGACACAGCAAGAGATAAACATGATACTGGACAAATTCAAGTTGAAGTTCATCTGGTGAAACCACCCTGTGAACAGAAGTTACTGTTTGATAGCTACAGAGTTTCCCTTTGGAAAATGAAGAATTCTGAAGACAGATGGCACTGACGGTTTCACAACAGTGGGAATATGCTTAATGCCACTGAACTATGTGCATTTAAAAATGGTTAGGATGGGAAATTTTGTGTTATGTGTATTTTACACAATGGAAAATTTCTCTGTCTTGTGAAAAGATTGGGAGTAGTGCATAGGCATGCACACACACTTCTCAGACACATTTCCTATTTCACAGCACAATCTTACCATGTCCTCTTCCCTAGTGTATATCACTTCATAGCCACAATTCTGAAGCACCAGGGGCAGGGTCCCTTGAGAAGGAACATGGCCATAAATATGGAGAACCTCATTAGTAGGTGGGCTTCATTAATTAATGAGATTTAATACAATTCCAGGAGCCAAGCAACACCACCACGTTAGTCGTTTTGTTCCCATGGCAAGACCATCTCTGCAGCGATTTCTTATGTTCCTGGGTCAAATACAAGACCTCACTGCAAAGCCAGCCAAAGCCGCCTTTCAAGGAAGGCACTTTTGGGCACTTCAAGACATTCGTCTTCTCCCAAGGCTCAAAGTCTGCCTAGGCACTGCTGAAGATGAAGCATAGCCTCCCACTGCCTTTCGTATTGGAAGTGCAGGGGAGGTGCTGCGGGGCCTTGGGGAGGGGAAGCCATTCTGCAGGAAAGAGAAAGGGTTTGGGGAGGGTCCTAGAGTGAGCATCCTCACCAAGACGCTGCCAGAGAGGAGCCGAGCACAGGTCTCTGATCATATTTCACTCATGTTTCAGAGTGTTTTGTTATGTGTCACTCACATTTCAGAGTGAAATATAATCAGAGACCTGTGCTCAGCTCCCGGTTCGGAACCTAACAGTCTCTGTGACATTATGAGGGTTTCTCTGTGTCATGATGGGGGCTTCTCTGTCTCAGCGGCAGGCATCACAGGGTCACACTGAGGTATTAAACTTGCAAACTATCTATCAGGTCTGGAAGAAAGGGCCTTACCATGAGCCTAAAGGATTGTTGTGGTTGAATTTTGTCTCCCCAAAATTCATATGTTGAAGTCCTAACCCCCAGTACCTAAAATCGGAGCTTACCGATTGTAATATAATTTAAGATAAAGCCATACTGGAGTAGGGTGGGCCCCTAATACATCACAACTGATATGCTTAGTACAAGAGGAAATTAGGACACAGGTACACACCCAGGGAGCATACTGTGTGAACATCAGAGTCTGCGGCCACAAACCAAGGAGCTACCAGAAGCTCCAAAAGAGGCCTGGAACAGAGCCTCCCCTAGCACCTTCAGAGGGAACATGGCCCTTCCCACACTTTGATCTTGGGCTTCTAGCCTCCAGAACTGTGAGACAATAAATTTTTGTTGTTCTAAGCCAAGCAGTTTGTGGTACGTTGTTACAGCAGCCCTGGGAAACTAATACAAGGTTGATTTGTTTTGCAAACATGTCTTCCCGGAACTCCTCCCATGTCCTGGGCCCCACATACCGAGATGGGTAGGACACATGTCTCTTTGTGCTCAAGTGTCCACTTGAGGGAAAAACTCATCACAAAGTGTTATGAGCAAATTGTGTCCCCCCTAGATTCAATATGTTGAAGTCCTAACCCTCAGACTGTGACGGCTGATTTGGAAAAGGCCTTAAGTTAAAATGAGTCCTTGGGGTGAGCCCCGATCCAATAGGACGGGTGTCCTTATAAGAAGGGGCAATTAGGATGCAGATACACACAGGAGGAAGACAACTTGAATACACAGCAAGATGTCAACCGTCTGGCTGGGCGCGATGGCTCACGCCTGTAATCCCAACACTTTGGGAGCCCGAGGCAGGTGGATCACAAGGTCAGAAGATCCAGACCAGCCTGGCTAACACGGTGAAACCCCGTCTCTACTGAAAATACAAAAAATTAGGTGGGTGTGGTGGCATGCACCTGTAGTCCCAGTTACTTGGGAAGCTGAGGCAGGAGAATGACTTGAACCCAGGAGGCGGAGGTTGCTGAGCTGAGACTGCGCCACTGCACTCCAGCCTAGGTGACAGAGTGAGGTTCTGTATAAAAAAAAAAAAAAAAAAAAAAAGATGTCAACCGTGTATAAGCTGAGGAGAGAGGTCTCAGGAGAAACCAGTCCTGCTGACGCCCTGATCTTGGACTTCTAGCCTCCAGGGCCATGAGAAAATAAATTTCTGTGTGTAATTCCCCAATCTGTGGTACTTTGTTATGGCAACCCGACCAAACCAATGCGAATAGCAACGTGTTAAGTTCAAAATGAACACAATGCAGAGAAGAGGCTCCCAACCTGACCCAGGGAATCTGGAAGGGTTTATGAGAATAAGTGACATCTAAAATTTGGATAATCCCCAGGACTGTGAGGGACAAGTTCTCCATTCCAGAAGCATCCCTGTTCTGTTTCACTTTGGGGATTCTGGCACTGGGCTTACTCTCTCCTATCTGAAGACAAAACCCAGAATGTCTGGATGTGACCAAGACAAGAATCTCCTTTCCACAGAGGGGTTCTCATTAGCAGAAGAGCAGCCAGGTTGCTGGGGAGGGTCAGCCAGTCCTCTTACGATTCCGCAATTCCACATGAACTCCATTGGGCAGGGAGGGATGTCATTTCCCTGACTCTACCCCCATCAGGATCCATATTATCTAGCAGGCTCTCTGAAATTGTTCATTGAACAGAAGTGAGAGAAGAGCTGGACTCCAGCCCAGCCTATTCCTGGGGTCCAGTTGCCACAGTGGCCTTGAAGTGTTTGCACAGCGTCTGCAGACAACTGGGACACATGCTCCTTCACATCGGGGCATGGACCTACTCATCAAGTCAGCCCATCTGTGACCAATGCAATGGGTCACGAGACAGGAAGTTACACCGTGCAAGATGGCAGTACACTGGGCATCTCATGCAAACTGAGCCAATCGGCCCCTTCTTTGAGGATTCTGAATTGAAGGGATGGGGAAAAAAGATGGTGAAAGAGGGACAGACACAGACAGAACCTGGGACAAAGTGACACACACACACGCATGCGTGCGCACGCACACACACATACAATCCACACAGCCTTTGTCCCTGGTTTGAGTCCCTTCCTCCCTTCCAGAGGCTGACAAAGCTCACCTCGCAGTGATGGGAGTTGAAGATTCCTATTATCCCTGCCTCCAACCCCATTGGTTCTTCCCAGGAAGAATACTTAAATATGCCTACCACCAGGTGCCTTGAAGGGTTATTTCACAACAACACAATGAAAAAATAAGAGAAATCTTGGCAAACTTTAAAGAAAATACAGTTAATTGCCACTGACATTCTCTCTTAGGTTGCATAAGCAAGCCCTGGGCTTAATCACATGCATTATTGCAATCAGCCTGCCAATCACATTTTGAAATATTTCATTTTTGACATAATTACAGTAGAATACCCACAACCCATCAATAATATGGATAAGGCAAGATTGATATTGTGTTTCCAAGAGGGGCCTGACAAAGGCATCGTAGCTTTTGTTCAGGGAAGAAAGACAGGAGGGAGAGCATCTCCCTCTCCCTTTACGACTGGTTTAGCCAGACTGTCTAGAACGTCACTCACAAGAGGCTGGAAAACCCCGCTCGCCGGAACCGTAATTGGGAATTTTCAATTATTCAAGCCTCATGTAGGTTATTCTTATGGAGTAACAAATTCAAAATGAATGCTATAACCTGGGGCCTTTGTGCTTACATGTTATTGAGAAATGGAAGCCTATTGTGAATTGCTCTTTTATGTTAATTTACCTCATTTTACTTATTAGATCCTTGCTGTAGATCAGTTGATTCGTGTGTACGATTCTCAAAAGTAAAACGTGCAGAGAGAAATTGTAAAATTCAGACTTCCAACATACCCAGTAGCTTGGCCATGGGCCCCCTACCATCCCCTACACCTTTTGTCTTTTCATCAAGGTAGGGCTTTGCCTTTATTCCCAACAGCGGGGATTAGAAACCTCAGACAAACCCTCAGACAAGGTTGTTCAAAGGATGACTTTTTTTTTTTGCATACAGAGTTCAGTTCTTTCAGGAGAACCCGTTATCCACTTAGTTGAAGTGCAGAAGTTGAGAGAAGGAGAAGGAAGCTCAGATCTAAGGAGAGCATTTCCCTACTCAAACCTTTGTTCTAGAAGCTTTGCTTATGATGGACAAACCACTGGGCGTGTTTGACCAACAAAAGGGGGCATGAAACCTCTCACAAGCACACCCCGGGGGTCTGGTATGGAGATGGGGGTAGAGTCCTGTGGGTCTGCAGCGTGGCTTCGAAGCTATTGCGCCCATCCTGGGCTCTCCCTTTTCAGAAAGGCCCTGGCACCTGCCAACTGGCTCTGCCCACAGGGCTGACTTCCCTACCAGGCAGCGCAGGCCCAGAGCCAGGCCCCTGATACTTTCCAGGGCCTACAAACACGTCTCATTTTCTTTCAGAATTAGAGGGGGGGGGAAAAAAAAGAAGTTTTAGATCACAGAAAATGTTTTAATATGCAATGTTAATATATTTGTCTTTATACTCATGCATTCATAAAATATAGTTTAACACATTTAAATTTTTATTGTGATAAAATATACATAAAATTTACCATCTTAACAATTTTTAGTGTACAGTTCAGTTGTGTTAAATTCATTTACATTGATGTGCAACCGATCTCCAGAACTCTTTTCACTTGCCAAACCGAAGTTCTATACCCGTTATACAATTCTCTATTCTCCTCTCCCCCAGTCCCTGGCAACTACCATTCTCTTCTCTGTCTCTGTGAATTTGACTAGTATTGGTACTTTATACAAGTGGAATCATACAGTATTTTTTGTTTGTTTGTTTTAAAGAGACAGGGTCTCAATCTGTAGCCCAGGCTGGTGTGCAGCGGCATGATCATAGTTCACTGCAGTCAGGAACACTTGAACTCAATCAATCCTCCTGCCTTAGCCTCCCAAGAAACTGAGACTATAGGCATGCACGCCTACACCTAGCTAATTTTTAAATTTTTTGTAGAGAGAGGAATCTCGTGTTGCTCAGGCTTGTCTTGAACTCCTGGCCCCGGTAGTATTTGTCCTTTTGTGTTGGGCTTATTTCACTCGGCAAAATGAACTCCAGGTCCATGCATGTTGCAGCATGTGTCAGAATCGTCTTCCTCTTTAAGGCTGGATAATATCCCATTGTATGGATGGACCACATTTGCTTTCCAGTCGTCTGCTGGTGGACACTTGGGTTGCTGACACCTTTTGATTATTATCAATAATGCTGCTGTGAACATGGGCATATAAATATCCGTGAGTCCCTACTTGAAACTCTTTTGAGTATATACCCAGAAGTGGAATTGCTGGGGATCATATGAGAATTATATTTTTAATTTTTTGAGGAACCACCATATTGTTTTCCCCATCAGTTGCAGCATTTTACGTTCCTATCAATAGTAGACAAAGATTCCAACTTCTCCACATCCTCATCAACACTGTCAATTTCTGTTTCTGGTTTGATTTGATTTTTTGATAGTGGCCATCCCAATGGGTGAGAGGTAGTATGTTTAATGTTTTTTTCTTGGAGGAAGAGACCCACAAAGGCAATAGTGTCTCAGACTCATGACATTCAGAGTATGACCCTGCTGGCCTCCATCAGCCTCTTGGGGGTCTCCTGGCCTCTTGGTGCCGCAGCCAGAGTGGCCTTTCCCATTCCTGCCTGGAGATTTCACTCCTCTGCTTCCTACTCTTTTATGGTGTTCCGCATCCAGAATGTTCTGATCTCCTGCTTCTGTGCCTGTCATGCTGCCTGAAAGCACCAGGAGACAGGGGCTGACTCGTGAACAGTACTTGGAAAACACGGACTGAAGAACAGATAGCATTGCCCTGTCATGCATTCAAGAATGCACAGTAGCCCCCACTGAGGTTGTCTGCAATCCACAGCAACCATTCATGGGTGGGCCCTCAGCACTCCACGGAGGTTGCCTCAATTAGTTCTGTGTTGATTCCTGTGGCTGTTATAACAAATCACAGCACACTGGGTGCTTTTAAGCAACAGAAGGGGAACCTCTCACAGTTCCAGTGGCCAGACCTCTGAAGTCAGCATCACTGTGCTGAAATTAAGGCTCTAGAGGAGAATCTGCTGCATCTCCTGGCGGCTCTTCCACATGGCTGCCCACATCCCTTGGGCTATGGCTGCATCCCTCTAATCTCTGCCTCCATGGTCACATTGCCTTCTCCTTTGTGTGTGTGTCACATCTCCTCCTGACTCTCTCTTACAAGGATAAAGGTGATAGCATTTAGGGACCGCCAGATAATCCGGGATGATCTCCCCACTTTAAGGGAGTAACTCTATCACATCTGCAAGGAGGCTTTTCCAAATCAGGTAATGTTTACAAGTTTCAGGGACAGGGTCCTGATATATTTGCGGCGCATTATTCAGGCTACCACAGTTCCCCACACAACCCCGTGAGGCATGCACTGTCCCCTGCATTTTGGAGGTAAGAAGCTGTGACTTGGGAGGGTAGGTGCTTAACGAGTGACAGGCTGAGGTCATACATCCCCTTTGAGTGAGATGGTTAATGCGCCAGATTCCAGAGGCTTAGCTCTTCATGGGGCTTCTCAGAAACAAACCCCAGCTTCTAGGACT
>NW_012104253.1:7752479-7755184 GCF_000951045.1 Mandrillus leucophaeus
AGGAAAGATGGAAGGGAGGGAGGAAGGGGAGGAAGGAAGGAAAGAAGGGAGGGAAGAAGGAAGGAAGGAAGAAGGGAGGGAAGAAGGATGGAAGGGAGGGAGGGAGGAAGGATGAAAGAGAGGAAGGGAGGGAGGGAGGGAGAGAGAGGAGGAATGTAGGGACGAAGGGAGGGAGGGAGGAATGGAAGAAAGGATGGATGGAAGGGAGGGAAGCAAGGCTGGGAAGGAAGGAAAGAAGGAGGGAGGAAGGGAGGGAGGAGGAAGGGAAGGAGAGCAAGGGGAGAGGGGCTTATCTACACTCATAGACAGACTTGTGCAGGCTCTGCCCTTTATCTCCTTTCAGCTGACCTCACTTCCTCTGTTTTCCCCTTCATTCTTGCAACTGTAGTGTGCCTTCCTGGTTGTGCCCTCTGTGGGCATTTCCTCCTTGATATCATGTATAAATGTGGGTACCCAAGGTCCATTCACTGCTTTACCACCTTGCTTTCCATCTGTTTCAGCTTCTTTCATTCACTTGAGACCATCATGACGTCCTCTTCAATTTTCAATCTAAACAGAAGAGCTGCTTCTTGTCCGATTTTTTGCCCCAAATCCCCCACTATATTAGGGTTGATTTCTTTTTTAATTAGATCCTTTATTAGCTTTCTTTTTCTGAAAATAAAATGTTAGTTTAAACTACAGGAAACTTCCATTTGCATAAATCAAAATTGGTCAAATACCAGCATTTCAAATGGATCAACCTAATGACAAAACATAAAAATAAAAATAATACATGTAATATTATCTCTACATGAAATAGAGGAAATTTGAAGAATTCAAAACGTACAATGGTAAGAATAAAAATCACTCATTTCATGGCTGGTCACGGCAGCTCATGCTTGTAATCCCGGCACTTTGGGAGGCCAAGGCGGTCAGATCACCTGAGGTCAGGAGTTCGAGATCAGCCTGGCCAACATGGTGAAACCCAGTCTCTACTAAAACTACAAAAATTAGCTGGGATGGTGGCAGGTGCCTATAATCCTAGTCACTGAGGAGGCTGAGGTAGGAGAATCACTTGAACCTGGGAGGCAGAGGTTGCAGTGAGCCGAGATTGTGCCACTGCACTCCAGCCTGGGCAACAGAGCGAGACTCTGTTAAAAAAAAAAAAAAAAAAATCACTCATTTCAGAGAGGATCAAAGTGAACAATTTGGCGTTTTGCCTTCCAATTATTTTCTATTTTTATCTTTAATACATATTATTAGAGCATTAGTAATGCATGTCTTTCAAACATATTTAAGGTGTAATTGCAACCACTACTACTAATACTAGCAAGCACGTACATTAATAACTATGCACAGATACTGTGCTATACACTCCACAAGTATGAACTCATTTAGTCATCATAGCAATCCTACGAGGTAAGTACTGTCAATCCCATTTTACATAGAAATATTATATGTACAGTTTTGTACCCACTTTTCTGACTTCATTTGTGGTTCTCACACACTGTTAAAAATTCCTTGAGATCATATTCTTCAATGTTAGCAGAGTTCTTCATAAGTTTGTGCTATGGGAACAGGAAACTTTCCTTCTGAAGGGTCAGATTGTAAATATTTTAAGCTATGTGGGCCATACAGTCTCTGCTGTCCGCTGCTGTATTGAGAGTTACAGCCAATAGGCAAAGAAATGGGCGTGACTGTGTCCCAGTGAAAACCTACTAACAAAACAGGTTGCCAGCTCCCAGGCTGCAATATGTCACACTCTGCACTATTATTAGTTCACTGTTTTCTATTGTTGGACATTTAGTCTTCTTATAATTTTTAACACGAAAATGAGAATTTCAATCTAGTTCAATCTACTCATATTTTTCTTCGGCTTTGTTTTCATTACTTTACAACTCAGAGAGCTTTTTCCATTTGTATTGAACTCCTTATCTGTAGGATCTCTGTTGATGCCTTTAAAACAACATTGAATGTTTTCAGTCATTGTGGATTTCTTTTGTTGTTCAGCAAAAGAGGAACTTCCATTCTCAGGAAAATTTCAACTTTTAATAAATTGCATAAAGTTGGAGCAAGGTGTAGTAATAAGCCCATATGTACATTTCTTCTGCCACCAAAATCCCTAGAAATTATAGGGAAAAATGTTAATAATGAAAAAAAAAAACTACATAAAACTCTGAATACAAGAAAGAGAACACTGCCACTTGCTACGGTCTAAATGTTTGTGTCTCTTCAAAATTCTTATGTTGGAACTCTAATCCCCAAGATTACAGTGTTAGGAGGTGGGGCTTTGGGAATGGCATCAGTGCCCTTGTCAAGGAACCCCAGAAAGCTACCTTGCCCCTTCCACCATATAAGGACACAAAAGAAAGCTTTACTTATGAACCAGAAAGTGGGCCCTCACTAGACACTAAATCTGCCAGTGCCTTATCTTGGACTAAGCCAAATGGAATGCTATAACACCAGCGTAAACACATACGTAAAAACCCTCATACACTGTACAGTATGTTTTCTATGGTGCATTAGCTTTCTATTGTTGCATAGTGCCCTAAAACCAGGGGTCCTCCAACCCCCAGGTAATGGACTGATACCAGTCCATGGCCTGTTAGGAATGGTCCACACAGCAGGAGGTGAGTGGCAGGCAAGGGAGCAAAGACTCATCTGTATTTAGAGCCTCTCTCCATTGCTTGCATTACCACCGGAGCTCCGCCTCCTGTCAGTTCAGA
>NW_012104253.1:7759839-7782339 GCF_000951045.1 Mandrillus leucophaeus
CAGAACCTCGCAAGGCTACACTGAGGGTGTTGGCTGGCTGCTTTCTCATCTGCAGCTTGGTGTCCTCTTCCAAGCAATTCCTGTTATTGGCAGAATTCAGTTCCTTGGGACTGTAAGTTCTTCTTGGCAATCACCTGGGGGTCCCCTCAGCTCTTTGTGGTTGTCCTCTGGTGCTTGTCTGTGGCTCCCTCCACAGGGATCCCTCGCATGCACAGTTCTCAATAGGGTCCACGCTCCTATGAGAATCTGATGCAGCCACCTATCTGACAGGAGGTGGAGCTCAGGTGGTAACGTGAGCAATGGGGAGCAGTTGTAAATATAGATGACGCTTCACTTGCTTGACTGTCACTCCTTCCTCCTTCTGTCTCCTTCTACCACAGGGGTTGGGGACCCCTGGCTTATATGAATTAAATGTAGGCTTAGCGGTTATAGCAAAAACCCAAAATAAGTGGCTCAAAGAAAGAAACTTCCACTCACTTAACTGTCTAGGAGCTGGCATGGCAGGTTCATGGCACTAAGAACCCAGGCTCCTTTTGCCTTCTGGATCTGCCGCCCTCACTTGCTACCTGACCCACCTCTCAGTCCCCTTTCAAGGCAGAAAATTGAGGAAAGAAGGGGAACATTTCCACATTTAAAGGCATGTGCCAGAAGTGGCACACAAACATCACTTGTCTTCACAACTGAAAATCTGAAACTTTTCACAGCCTGGGCTTTGAAACTTGGCCACCTCCAGCCACAGAGAAGCCGGGAAAGTGTCTCCTTCTAGGCATTTCACTCAGCTACAAGTCAAGGGTTCCCTTACCTGAGAAAAAGGAGAAAACCAAGGTTGTGGACAATTAGCAGTCTCTGCCACAGTAGTCAAATATCTATCTCTTTTTAAAAAATCACCACGCCAGATCGTTTTAAGAACAAATTCCCTCAAATCTTTAAAAAATAGTTTTAGATCTGTTGACTTTTATAGAGCATAGGAAGCTTCCCAGCCCATACTTTCAGGCTGGCATCACCCTGATATTAAAAACACAAATAAGGAACAGATAAAGAGAACTACAGGTCAGTATCACTTATAAACACAGAAGCAAATCCTAAATAAGATATGATCAACAGTCTGTTATGGAAATCACACAAATTAATCAAGGAGAGTCTAATCCCAGAAATGCAAATATGGTTCAACATTAGGAAATTCACTTTATTAACAGATCACAATATAAAATAATATGGTCACCTCAAAATATGTTGAAAAATAAACTGGTAAAATAAAATACCTAATCCCAGATTTAAATTAAAAAAAAAAACTTTTTATTACCTGGAAATAGAAGGAAATTTCCTTACGTTGATAAAGAACATTGTGGCATTGATTGCTCTAGTCCCCCATCATCCATTCTCACTTCCTCCCTTTTGTAATGGTCCCTAAACCCTAGCTTTAGGTGGGTATGTGGTCACTAAGTTACAGACTACATTTCCCAGCCTCCTTTGCCATTGCGAGTGGTCAGGTGATTAATTTTAGCCAACAGGGTGTGAATAGAAGGCACACCTACAATTGCTTTGTTACTGCTTTAAAGAGGAAGCTCGACATCCCTTTCCCATCTCCTGCTAGCTGGAAAACAGCAATGACTGATCATGTTTGGAAGCTACCTGAGGAGAATAGCAGAACCAGTCCTGTGCTGCCTACCCTGGACTATCACTGTGAACTCTTATGTAAGAGATCTCAGTTAGCTTCTATCTTATTTATGCCATCGTATTTTGGAGTCTTTTTCTTGCATCATTTAGCCTATGCCCTAAATCCCCACAAACATAATTTCCAATGATGAATCATTAGAAGCATCCCTATTAAAGTCAGGAACATAAAAAGGATACCTGCTATCATCTTTATTATACAACATTTTGCTGGAGGTACTAGTCAAAGCAATTAGGTGAGAAGAAGGATAAAATAATAAATATAAGAAAGCAAGAAATTTAAATTCCCATTTTGTGCAGGCAATATGATCATTTTCTTTCTAACTGAAGAAGTACTAGAAAGAATAAGAGATTTCCATAAGTTTCTGGAATATATATAACAGGTTTTCTTTTTTTATTACTTATATTTTTTTAATTTTAAGTTCTGAAATACATGTGCAAGATGTGCAGGTTTGTTACATAGGTAAACTTGTGCCATAGTGGTTTGCTGCACCTATCAACACATCACCTAGGTATTAAGCCTCGCATGCATTAGCTATTTATCCTGATAATAGTTTTCCATACACAACGACCAATTAGAAAATATAATAGGAAAAAAATCCTATTGTTTTTTGTTTTTCGCAGAAAACAAAAAACAATAACATACTGACAAATATGTAGGAAGAAACTTGACAAAACATGTGCACATTCTATTTTTTAAAAACACTAAAAGCTTTTCTTAATGATATAAGAAAGCTTTAAAAAATCAAGAGCATACCATTTTTAGATGGTGTATGCCACTATAAAGATGTCAGTATTCCTCGAATTCACTTTTAAATGTTATGTATTCCCAATAAAAAGTTTATAGGACTTGATAAAGTGATTTTCAAGTCCATCTGTTTGAGTCCAAGAAGAATAAAAACATCAAACATCTTACATGTTCTAGTAGCCTAAGTACTAGAAACAGACACAGAAACAGACAAATAGATCAATGAAATAAGAGAGAATACAAAAAACAACTGTTGGATAAATGACAATTTTGTTGGTGGTAAAGATGGCATCTTACATTGGTGGAGAGCACAGACTATTCGAGAAATAACCTTGAGATAATTGGCCCTCCATTTAGAAACAGTTTTAGAACTTTACCTCACACCATATACAATAATAGATTCTAGTTAAATCAAATAGCTAAGAATAAAATTTTAAACTATAAAAGTATGTGAATAAAAGATAGGGGAACATTCTCTGGAATGCCAAGTGAGCAAGACCTCCCTCAGCAAGGCGCAAAAGAAGCCATAAAGTGGCAGATCTCAAATCTTTCCCTCTGTTCCAGCCACACTCCTAGCAGTTCCTGGACATTGCAGGCATGCTCAGCTCTTGCTGTTCCCTAAGCCTGGCTGTTCTTCCCCCAAGCCTCTGTTTCAATGTTATTTTGTTAATGAGGCTTTTCCTGACCCTTTTCGAAAAATAGGCTTGGCTGGGTACCATGGCTCATGCCTGTAATCCCAGTGCTTTGGGAGGCTGAGACAGGAGGATTGCTTGAGGCCAGGAGTTAAAGATCAGCCCAGGCAACACTGTGAGACCCCTACTCTACAAAAATAAAATAAAATAAAATAAAATAAAATAAAATAAAATAAAATAAAATGAAATAAAATTAGCCAGGCTTGGTGGTGCACACCTGTAGTCTTAGCTACTCAGGAGGCTGAAGTGGGAGGATCACTTGAGCCCAGGAGTTCAAGGATCCAGTGAGCTATGATTGTGCCACTGCACTCCAGCCTGAGCAGAAGAGCAAGACCCTGTCTTCAAAAAACAAAAAATAAACAAACAAAAAATAGGCTTTAAAAGTAAAGTAAGCCTCTACTGCAATTCTGTGCTGAAATACAGCTCTACAGGAACATGGTGGAATCAGGGGCTTTCTTGTTGGAAACATCGAATAGATTAGTTTGTCTCACAACACATTTAGGTCCTGAAGTCTCTCTGCAACCTGTGCTTAAATGCTTCTGATGTCAGGGAAAGCATTATCCTCCAGGAGGATCTGTTCTGTCAATCTATCCACCAACCCATCCGTCATCCACCCATCCATCCATCCATCCATCCATCTATCCAGCCATCTGTCCAACAGCCCACCCATCCTTCCTTCCATCCATTCCTTCATTCGCTACCTCCTCATCCTTCCATCCATCTTTCCATTTATCCATCCATCTACCCACTCATTCATCCACAGCAGCATTACACAAACATTTACAGAGCATGTATTATGCACCAGGCATGGTGGTAGGCACTGGAGTTTTTGAATTGAATATATCATGGTCAGGCTGTCAAGGACTTCAGAGTCTTGTGCATATAAACAAATAAGAGTAACACATTATGACAAGAGCTGCAATAGAGTTCCTTTTCAATTGCTGTGGAAGAATGGAAGTAATAACTTCTGGGGGTGTCAGAGAAGGTTCCCAGCAGGGATAGCACATTAGCCAGGAGCTGAAGAATGTCTAAGAGATATCCTCCAAGCAGAGAAGGGAAGAAAGGCATTATAGATGGCGGGAAAAGAAACAGGATGCAAACATGTATACACATGAGAGCTTCATAAAATTGCAAATAGGAGGGCAGGACAGGGAACGCAAGAGATGGGGGAGAGTGAGGCAGGAAGAGAGGCATCAGGCAGTGTGCCTGGAAAGGCGACAAGAGATGGATTCTGAAAATCTTTGCAAATCTTGCTTAGGTTAAAGTTTTGGTGAGTAGAACATTCTCTAGAAATCTCCGTAAAAAAAATATGCAAAGAATCCCCATGATGTTCTTACATTAATCTGTGTTGCTGGCTTGGGCTTAGATGCAGCTTTGCAGAATATATTTTTTAAAGTTTCATTATGCCACTGTACATCAAAATAGGCCAATATAAATTATAATACGGTCATGCCAATAGGACTTGCAAACACAATATTTTAAGTTTATATTGCATTCCAAGACCCATAAAAATTATTCCGAATGGCTGTTTGCTTTTTGAAGCCAAATGAAAAGGTATTTGCAATTTGATTATTAACAAATCAAATCACTGATATGATATTGGATTCGGTACATCTCAAACTGACTGAGAGTGAAAAATCCTCAGTGGTCAATTATGTAGCATGGCTGGTTTATAGTTTCCTGTGTGTCATTAAGAATAAGCACCACAGCCAACTCAGATTTTATTTTGATTTATTTTAACCATTTCTCTACTCTGAGAATTTGTCTCCTAGCCTCTAGCAGGCATAGCAGCTTTGCCCTAACTGACATTGGTGTGGGAATGACCTGTTGGATAGTTGACTAAGTGAACAGATTAAGGGGTGGATGCCTAGGTGAATGAATGAATAAATCGAAAGAAGCATTATCACATGGAGGAGGGAATTCGTACCACTTACACTGCACTCCAGATTGGAATAACCAGAATCTCAAGAACCGAGTTGCTTTCATAGTGGAAAGAGTGCTGGTTTTCTGACCCGCAGCATGTGGTCGCCCTTATTTTTGATATTGCTTTGTGGTTTTGCTCTGTGTCCTTGACTAATATAAAAGTTCCCTTTTTTAGATATGTTTAAAGCCTTTGGAGAATAATAAAGAAAGAAAAAATAATACGTCTTCCAGTAAAATTGATCATTCTAGATTGAGCCTCCTGTGCAGTGTCTCTGATCCCTCTGCAGGTTCAGGGGAAACATCCTCCTTCCAGCAAAGATATCTCTGTCCTGCCTCAGTAGGATGTGCTTTTGTTTTTAAGAAAGTCTCTTCTCACTCACTTCAATGTGAGACCTTCATTCCTGAGAATTCTCAGATGACCTAAACTCTGCTAATGTGCAGAAATGCATGACTCCAGAAAACACAGGATACAGGTCTCCTGTTGAGAGGTCACTCCGTTTTGCCTTCTGATCAGAAACCTTGGGTTTTAGTTCCCTTCCTCTCTATGAAAAGGATTTGGGTTTGGGGCAGTCACACCTTGTCCTGCTCAGTTTTGAGCCATCTCCAGATGGCTACTGGTGCAAACAGTCCCCCACTCCCAGGTAGACACTGCTTCTGTGACACCTTTCACAAGCTTCTTGCTATGCTGTTTTCAAACCTGAGCCTTACAATGAGCTGGGCAGGACAAACTTTAGGAAAGTTATGTGTCTTATACAGGGTCACAGAAACGGACATCTACTTGTGTCTATCCAGTGTCCATTTCCCCTCAGAATAGATATTTCCCTTAGATATTTTTTTTTTTGACCAAATCTCTCTCTGTTGCCAGGCTGGAGTGCTATGGCACAATCTCAGCTCACTGCCACCTCCGCCTCCCAGGTTCAAGCAATTGTCCTTCCTCAGCCTCCCGAGTAGCTGGGACTACAGGCACATGCCACCACGCCCAGCTAATTTTTGTATTTTTAGTAGAGATGGGGTTTCACCGTGTTGGCCAGGGTGGTCTCAGTCTCTTGACCTCATGATCTGCCCGCCTTGGCCTCCCAAAGTGCTGGGATGACAGGTGTGAGCCACCGCATCCGGCCTACAGATCTTCCTAAGAGATATCTTCCCCCACACTCAGGACTTGATTTGGACAGAGCTCATGCCCATTCCATCTTGGAGGGGTAGAGAATGTGCCTTCCATACCCCTCCCTTCTGGCCACATCAGGAACGTTTCAAAAAAGAGCCTGTTACTAGCCAATAAAGTGTCTTTCCAGGACTTTTGTTGAAAGCAGTGAGCAAGAGTAGGTTTGTTCACTAGGAAGCAGGGGTGAAACCAGTCTGGGAGTTCTGGGGGACAGCCAGTGGAGAGAGGTGGTTTAGAAAAGAAGCCAGCACAAGACAGCAAGACATGAGACAGGGAAAAAACAACACCCAGAGATAGTCTTTGAGCTCCTGGATCCAGCAATGCCTGAAACTAAATCTCCCTGGACTGTTACATTATATACGTATTCTGATTCTTCAAATGATCCGTCTAAAAATACAGTGGTGTAAAACAGTCATTCATGATTATCTGCATGGTTCTGTGGGTTGATGAGCTCGCTGCTCAGGGTTGTTGACACTATTGTGTTCAGATGCCAATCAAGCTGGATGAGCTGGGGACTGGCCAGGCATCGCTCTCCATGTGGCCTCCCACATGGCTCATGTGGACTTCCTCATAGCACAGAGGTCTCAGGACAGCAGGACTTCCTACTTAGTGTCTGGCTTTCCCTAGAGTCAGTGTTCCAAGGGAACAAGGTGAGAGCTGCAACTTCTGCCTTGGAGGCCAGCTGCGTTATTTCCATGGGGTACCAGCAAGTCTCAGGGCCAACCCAGATCCAAGGGGAGGAAGCTACACAAGGGCATGTATACAGAAGACATGAGTCATTGAGAAGCTGCCTTTGGAGACCCGCTACCATGATATGCCAGCCAATACATTCATTTCGATGCCCGTAAAGTTAGGTTTCTGCCACTTGCAACCACAAGCAAGTTTGCCACTCACAGCCATAACCACAGCCTAGGTTAGGATGCAGCCCTGCTCTCCTGTCTCCCTCTCCAGCCCAATCCAGATGCCACTTCTTCGTGCACCCTCCTCCATCCTCTTCCCCATACCAGAATTAATCTCTTCCTTCTTGAAATCCAAAGCTCTGTTGGAAATCAGTAGAAAGAACTGAACAAACCTGAGTCATCAATGAGGCTCAATACTCTACTGAGGAAACCTAAGCTGAGGAAACTGAGACCCAGAGAGGCAACACCAAAGTCACTCAACAAGTTTCTGGATTCAGGGAAGCACACAAAGCCCTTATCACATTCTGTCTCGTGGAATGGATATTATGTACATAGCTGATTCTCTGCACTGGACTGTAAACTCCTGATAAGCAGGGATTGTGCTACTTCCTCTCTGTATCCCCCACCACACCTTGGATGGGGTTTCAACAGGGGACAGCTGCAGAACTTGTTTGCTGAAGCAACTTTTACCTCAGGACCTTCCCAAGTCTGCTCTGCCCAAAGCTACCATCCAGTTTCTGGGGAGCCATCTCTCAGCCCCCACTAGAAAGTAAGGGCAGGAAGGACAAAAGGCAGCATGATGCAACAAAAAAGCAGCACACAGGCTTGGCATCAGACAGGCCTGCGTTCTATTTTTTATTTTATTTTATTTATTTTTTTGGAGACAGAGTCTCACTTTGTTGCCGAGGCTAGAGTGCAGTGGCGCTATCTTGGCTCACTGCAACCTCTGCCTCCCGGGTTCAAGCGATTCTCCTGCCTCAGCCTCCTGAGTAGCTGGGGTTATAGGTGCACGCCACCATGCCCAGCTAATTTTTGTATTTTTAGTAGAGATGGGGGTTTCACCATGTTGACCAGGCTGGTCTCAAATTCCTGAACTCAGGCGATCTGCTTGCCTCGGCCTCCCAGAGTGCTGGGATGACAAGTGTGAGCCACGGCACCTGGCCAGGACTGCATTCTAATACAGGCTCTGCCAATTGCCAGGTGAACCTCCATTTTCTTATCTGTAAAATGGGACGTGATAATTATGCCTGCCTCCTGGCCGTGTGTCTGTGCCATGCAACAATGTATGCAAAAGGGCTTTGAGATTCTAATAAGCTACACGCACGCAGGGGGTTGGCATCATTAATAAAATCGGATGCACAGAAGCCCGTGTGCTGACTGGGCTGGGGAAGGGATGGAGGGGCACCACAGCCCAGATCCCCAGAAGAGCTGCCCCCTCTGCCTTCCCTTCTTGCCCACCCCACAGCTTTTTCCAGGCCCAGGGAAGAGCAATGGCACCAAGAGCTGCCCATCACAGCCCAAGGCCAAGGAGAGCCTGAGTCCCCCTCAGATTTCTGCTCCCCCTGCAGATTTCCACCCATTATTAGCCCCAAGTGGGGAAAGAGACATGACTAATCGTGCCCACAGTTGCCTCCTGGCATGGACAATTAGCCACCTGCATCTAATTTTGAGGCACCCAGAGGCTAATTGCATCTGCCAGACCCCATGGGCGTGCGTGTGTGTGTGTGTGTGTGTGTGTGTGGATTCTTGAGCTACCAGTGGGCACCAAAACAGAGGCTGTTAAGATGAGTGGGTATTATTGCATTTAACACTCACCAAGAGCCTGCTGGCCCCTGAACACAAAGGAACCAGGGCATGGCATTGTCCTTCCCTATGGAGGAGGGACAAAGGAGGCTTTCATTGGTGAATGAGCAGAGCACATCCCCTAGCTGGTGAGCCTGCTCTGACTCCCTCTCAGGGTGGAGGGGCTGACTTCAGGGTGGCCACTGCCATCAGAACTACGTGCCCCAGGGTTCTGGAAAGATGCCATCCTGGACCCTCCTCTAAACCCCTCTCCTCCCTTCAGAGCTCTGAGCACGCTCTACTTCGATGCAGATACGTTGGCCTGTATGCCTTCCCCTCTCTCTGGCTCAGGGTTGGGCACACAGTAGATGTTGAGAAAATGTGTGTGGATGAATAAATGAGTGAGTAAATGAATGAATGACACCTGCTGCCTCCATCAGGGCATCCTGGTTTCAGCCTGTTTTGTTAGGGCACCCTGGCATATGCCTTCTCATTTCATGCCCATCCTCACCCCCAGCATGCAGAGACCTCCAGGGGGTTTGGCTCGATGGGGGAACACTGACATCTCCCCCGATTCCAGCCTGCACCTGCGTTGTTGATCTGGACGCAGGCCGAGTGCCTGACCTTCACCTCCAAGCCTTGCTTTCGCTCCCACTCCTGCAGCAGCTGCTCCCCCTGGCTGCTGAGGACTCTGGGCCCCATCTAGAGACTTCCAACTGGAATTCCCAATCCTTGGCTCCACATCCATCTCCTTTGCATCTGCTTAGGAGGCAGGCCTGCCCTGGCTGGTCCCATGGGACTTAATCTTCTCAGGCCACCTCCCCTGACTCCCTGTGGGGCAGATGGAGACTATCCCCTCTGAGCCACTTGAGCCTATCCCTGCCCAGGCCTCCATCTGGCCCCATTCCACTCCCCCACAGAGCCCTTTGCCTAATGTGGCTCAGTTGTTTGCAGAGGATTCTTAGGGCTGGCAGCAGGGAAGTGGTTGTTAAGGTCAAAGTAGACCACTGCTGTGATAAACTCCCACGTCTCAGAGGCTTCCCACAATAACACACAATGTAGGCCTTTCGCAGTGACTCACACCTGTAATTCCGCAATTTAGGAGGCCAAGGTGGGAGGATCGCTTGAGCCCAGACCAGTTTGAACAACATAGTGAGACCCCGTCTCTACAGTTTTTTTTTAATAAGAAATAAATAACACACAACACAGCCCAGCATGGGTGGGTGAGGGTGTTCTGCTCCATGCAGTGATCCCACCAGCCAGGACTCCTCCATCTGGGGCTCGGGGTCCCGCACTGCCCCATCTGCATTCAGCAGGCAGATGAAGGACAAGGGAGTATGGAGGATAACAGGGAGGTTTCCATGACCTTGTCGAGAAGGGGCATACCTCATCTCTCCCGCATTCCATTGAGCTCAGTCATATGGCGGCACCTAACTGCAAGGAAGCCTGGGACTTGTACTTCACTTATGTGCCCAGGAGGAAAAAACGAACAACTCACTGGTCTCTGACACTCCCCACCTAGGATCTTGAATATAAAGCAAAGAAAATGAGCGATTAGGTATTTCCTCTGTGAAACACCATGACGTGGTGTCCAAACTTCCTGCCTCATTCCTTGGCCTTCCCTCTCCCCGCTTCCACACCCCGTGTATACCCCAGCCACTTCAAAACCAGTGAGTTAGGACCCCGAAGCTGCCCCCAGGCTGTGGGAAAGGTCTGTGGTTTGCTTATTTCATTTCCTCTGCCTGGGGTGTCCTCTCCAGGTCCCCCACACTCTACTCCACCTTCAAGACCCCCTTCAAGGGCATGCTTCCCTGCAGAACCCTCCCCAGCCTCCTTCCCAGAAGAGGTGGCAGCCCGCTCACTCTCTGCCACCATCGTGCCCTGCACCTGCCCACACACACTTTCTTCTCCATGGTCCACCTGCATGCATTGAATTGTGTCCCCCAAAAAGATATATCCAAATCCTGACCCCTGGTACCAGTGAATGTGACCAAGTTTGGAAATAGGGTCTTTGCGGATGTAATTAGGTTGAGCATCTCAAGATGAGATCATCCTGGATCTAGGACTTGTGCCCTTGTAAGAGAAAGGAGAGGGAGAGGTAACACAGAGACCCAGGAAGGCCCAGGGAGAAGGTCATGTGAAGATGGAGGTAGAGGTGGGAGTGACACAGCGCGAGGCAGGAACACCGAGGACTCCTGGCAGCCACTAGAAGCCAGGAGGGAGGCATGGGGCAGATTCTCCCACAGGCCCCTTAAAGCAGCAGTGCCCCATATTTTTGGCACCAGGGACTGGTTTCATGGAGAACAATTTTTTCACAGACTGAGTAGGAGGATGGTTTTGGGATGATTCAAGTACGTTCCATTTATTGGGCACTTTAGTTCCATTGTAACATACAATAAAATAATTATACAACTCAGCATCATGTAGAATCAGTGGGAGCCCTGAGCTTGTTCTCTTACAACTAGATGGTCCCATCTGGGGGTGATGGAAGATAGTGACAGGTCATCAGGCACTAGATTCCCATAAGGAATGTGCAACCTAGATCCCTCAAATGCACAGATCACAACAGGGTCCACACTGCTGTAAGAATCTAACGCCGCCACGGATCTGACAGGAGGCGGAGCTCAGGCAGTAATGCTAGCGACAGGGAGTGGCTGTAACCACAGATGAAACTTCCCTCACTAGCCTGGCACTCACCGCCTGCTGGGCCGCCCAGTTCCTAACAGGCCATGGACACGCTCTGGCCCACGGCCTGAGGGCTGGGGACCCCTGCCTTAAAGAACCAGCCCTGCGACACCTTGATTTCAGACTTTTGGCCTCCATTACCGTGAGAGAACAAATTTCTGTTGTATTAAGCCACCAGATGTGTGGCGATTTGTTACAGCAGTTCTGTGAGTCAAATACACCTCTCATGTGGCCTCTGACCACTGAAAGCCAGCTGCGGATGTTACATCCGGAGCCACAGCTCCAGTGTTTTGAGAGGCCAGGCAGGTGATGCAACTATGCGTAGGACCTGAGAGAATGCCTGGGCCTGTGTTGGGCATGAAAATACATGCCTCCCTGGAGAATGCTCACGTTTATTTTTGTTTAGAAAAGAAGAAAAACTAAAAGATAGTGCTATGACAGTGAAACAAAACAGTGTTAGAAATTTGGCCTGTAGCTAGGTGACCATATGTCCTCGTTTTCCTGAGACGACCCTGGATTCTCCCTGTTGTGCCCGTGTCATTTTTCAGAGGCCCCTGGACCCTCAGAAGCATCCAGAGTGAACAGTGAATGACGGGCTCACTCATGGGCCATGAGTTTTCTCCTGCCTTCAGAACAAGCATTCAGAAAAGATCTGCGTTACGCCGCCTCCAGTCACGTCCCCGCCCCATTGAGAGTTTAGATGATTATTCAGCAAATATTCGCTCCGTCCTGACCCCAGTTTCATAGGAGGAACATTTTTCCCTCTCCAGCAGATGCAGGACTTGCCCGTGTGATGGCTTTGGCCTCACCGTGGGCAAAGTGTGCTTCCCTGCTGCTACATTTTGGTCCCAGCCCCATAACTTGCTTTGGTTAATGGGATGTTAGCAGAGATCATTGAGCCGAACTGAAAAGCACTCGCACAAGTGAGACATACCCCTTACACCTGTGGCATCACGCGGAGAGTTTCTCCCAGGTACTTGCTCCTTTTTAAAATTTTATTTTATTTTTTAACCTTTATGTTAAGTGTGGGGTACATGTGCAGTCCTGTTATGTAGGTAAACTACATGTTGCAGGGGTTTGGTGTACAAATTATTTTACCACCCAGATACTAAGCATAATAATAGGTAGTTTTTCAATCCTCACCCTCCTGCCACCCTCCAAGTAGGCCCTGGTGTCTGTTGTTCCCTTCTTTGTGTGGATACGTACTCAGTGTTAGCTCCTATTTATAAGTGAGAACACGTAGCATTTGGTTTTCTGTTCCGGCACTAGTTTTCTTAGGATAATGACCTCCAGTTGCAATCATGTTGCTGTAAAGGACGTGATCGCATTCTTTTTTCATGGCTGCATAGTATTCCACTGTGTACACGTAACATATTTTCTCTATCCAGTCCACCGTTAATGGGCATTTAGGTTGATTCCATGTCTTTGCTCTTGTGAATAGTGTTGCAATGAACATACAGGTGCATCTGTCTTTATAGTAGAACAATTTACATTCCTTTGGGTATATACTCAGTAATGGGATTGCTGGGTCAAATGGTAATTCTATTTTAGTACTTTGAGAAATTGCCAAACTATTTTCTACAATGGCTGAACTAATGTGCATCCCCACCAGCAGTATATAAGCATTCCTTTCCTCTGCAACTTTGCCAGCATCTGTTATCTTTTGACTTTTAGATAATAACTTGCTGCCCCTTTAGCCTGGACCCTGGGATGAACACCCTTGGAGTAGATCTGAGCCCAGTCCTCAGAGAGAAGCCAAACCCAGCCAAGTCCTGCTTATATCAGCTGAACCCCCACCAACCTGCAGAGGTATGTGAGAAAAACAAACACATATTGTGGTATGTCCCTGAGGATCTGTGATTGTTTGTCACCCAGCGACAGCTGACTTATACAGCCACACGCTACCATCTGATCCCACTGTGTTTGTGTTCACTCCCAATTCCCTGGGTTCCAACTCCCGACTCCAGGCCCTGACTTCAGTAAGGGTCTCGTGCCTCTCCACCCAGCTAGGACCTTGGCTGATCTCTCCATCCCACCTCTGGGGAGGCCTCCTCATGTCAGACTTCAGCAGTGGGGCAGAGGGGTGGGGAAGAGATCTGGAAAATTACAGGATTTCCCTTGTTGTACTGTATTAAATTAATGACATGTCTGCAAACCTTCTAAGCCAGCACTGTCCAACAGAAACAGAATGTGAGCCAGGTATATAATCTAAAATTTTCCAGTAGCCACATTAAAAAGTAAAAAAGAGGCCAGGTGTAGTGGCTTACACCTGTAGTCCCAGCACTTTGGGAGACTGCAGGGCAGGGAATCACTTGAAGCCAGGAGTTCAAGGCCAGTCTGGGCAATAAAGTGAGATCCTGTCCCTACAAAATATTAAAAAATTAGCTGGGCATGATGGTGCACACCTGTAGTCCCAGCCACACAAGAGGCTGTGGTGGGAGGATTGCTCGAGCCCAGGAACTGGAGGCTGCAGTGAGCTATGATCACGCCACTGCACTCCAGCCTGGGTGACAGAGTGAGACCCTGTCTCAAAAATAAATAAATAATTAGTTAAGAAATAATAATAGTATTTTTTTAAGTAAAAAGAAAGTGAAATTAATTCTAATAATACATTAAATTTAGCCCAATATAGCCCAAATATTATTTCAACATGTAACCAACATTAATTATTTAAATTATTGTATGTTTCTAATATATAATAAATATGCATTATTTAACAGATATTTTGCATTTCTTTTCATACTCAGCCCTTGAGGTCCAGTGTGTGTTTAACAGGCACAGCACGCCTCACTTCAGACCTGCCACATCTCAGTGCTTAACAGCCACATGTAGCTTACGGCTACCATACTGGACACAGCAGCTCTGAATAATGGAAGGCAGAACTCCATGTCACCAGTGCGTAACGTGGTGCCTGGCACACAGGGGGCACTCGGTAAATAACTCCTGAATGGATGAATGATAAACACATAGGCGTTGCTTTAAAGCTGAGAACAGGTGGGCAGACCTGTTATCCATGGGGGGGAAAAAAACACCTATGGCTTAAACCAATCAAATTTTCAATATAATGGATGGTGGTGTTTTGGGAGGTCACGTTGGCTGGTGCTGTGTCTGCGTCCTAAGCAGACTTGCTCAAAGGGGTCATATGCGATGAAAATATAATCTCAGATAGCATTTCCCAAACTTGTCTGACCACCGCATGTTATTTAAATTGTTCTTTTTTTTGGTCAGGATGCCAATAGAGGCTCATGTGATACTGTTTAAATTAAAGCAGACAGAAAAAAAAGTGGTCCCAGAGTTGAATTAATTGCTGTAAGAAATGATCAAAATTTGATTCATATGCTTAATATAAAGTAAACATTGAATAATTGCACCAATAAATGTTAAAATCATGAGATAAAATGCATAACAAAGACCGGCAATTGTCAAATAGAAACACACACAGCTTGGCAGTGAGAGGCAAAACATACAACCTGCTGCCGAACCTCACGCTTCCGGCCTGAGGTGATTTGTCAGGGGACTTCCTATTGTCAGGTGCGGGAGACCCTTTCCCAAAGGAAGACCAGAACTTAAAAATAAAAACTACGACCAGCCTGGCCAACATGGTGAAACCCCGTCTCTACGAAAAATACAAACATTAGCTGGGTGTGGTGGCGCACACTTGTGATTCCAGCTACTCAGGAGGCTAAGACAGGAGAATCGCTTGAACCTGGGAGGCGGAGGTTGCAGTGAGCCAAGATCACACCACTGTACTCCAGCCAGGGCGACAGAGTGAGACTCTGTCTCAAAAATAAAATAAAATAAAACTAATAAAAACTACCACTAGTCAAAGACGTATCATGTGTCAGGCACTGTTCTAACTCTCTGAGGCTGAGACCACAATCAGGGTCATTTTATGGATGAAGAAACTGAGTCACAAAGAGGTCAAGTAATTTCCAGGTCAGGTTGAACCTGGGGATTCCGGTTCCAGAGCCGGTGCTGTTAACTGTTATACCACACAGCCTCTTTTGTTAAATAATTAGAACCACTCTAGACATTTTTTGCATTTTTCTAATGTACACTTTAAAATGAATTTAAGACGAACAATGCCACCAGCTGTGAGCGCTACTGTCCTTTGGAACACCCGTGAACATCTCACGGAACCTTTGTGTGCCATGGAACGGAGATCTGGAAATGGTGCTGGAGGGATATATGCAAACTCTATTTAATATTGCCAGAAGCTATTTCAAACCATTTACTGATTGATTTCATCACTCCCCTTTCTCGCCACCCCTCTTTCCAGAAGAACATCTTACAATAAAAACAGAGTAAAATCAGAGCAGGCAGAGAAATGTAATATTACAGGTAATGCTACAGAAATCAAGGCCGAAATCTTGTTCTGAGCTTCCCAACTTCCACTGAGCTGGAGTGTGGAGTGAAGGCCAGCTGGCCATGGAGTTCTTACTCTCTTAGAGGTAGGACCAGCCCATGTGTCAAGAGAACCAATTTTTCTTGGCCCAGCGCCCTAGAATGCATTTGTCATAGAGACATTTGCATAAGTGGCATTGAGCAGTGTAATGAATTATATCCCCAATAGTCATTTTACAAAAAAAAAAATTGCAGTGCTGTTCCTTGGATGGTTCTTGCATCACCGTGGAACCTTTGCTGAGGGCAAAATATTAAAGTTTTGCTCCACAAAAGCAATTCTAGAGGGGAAATCGAGTAACTCCAGCACCTTCATTCTAGACCAAAAAGGAAGCGAAAGTAATTCTGGAATTTCGGCTTAAGCTGCTTTCCAATCTGTTCATCCATCTTTATGCCCGCAGCCTTCTTCGGCATTGTCTCCCAATACCCAGCTCTGAGCACCTCCTGTCTTGCTCAAAAGATTGCAACCATTCTGCAAGAATGTGGAAGTGACTACCTGGTCTGTTCTGTTTCTCTCCATGCACCAGCACATGATAGGTGATCACTGAGTGTTTATTGCTGAATGAAGGACTCATTCAAAACTTAAAAATAAGAAAAAAAAGGTCTCACATCACTCCTGCCAACTTGCTGGTCCCCAAAGTCAATGTGCACTCGCCTTTCTCTGTGCCTTCCCTGGCCTGGCCCCTGCTGTTAAAATCATACTCCGACGCCAACTCCTCTATGAAATTTCCCTCCTTGCCTCCCGCGGAAATGCGTACCATCTTCTCCATTCTCCCCGGCACCCAGCACAGACGGCTGCTTACCCGGGGCGGCAGGCAGCAACGGCTTTTAATGTCAGGAAGCCTGGCTTTGAGGGGCTCCGGTGAGTCACTTCAGCAAGTCTGAGCCTCGGTTTTCTTGTCTATAAAATGGCCAAGCGGGGATGAGGAGAGCTCTCTACATTACAGAGAGCTACGTGAATGTGCATCCACCCAGCCGTGCCCCTCCAGCCTGCAGGTGGCTTTACAGCAAGGTACTCATCAGCCCCACCCCTCCATCACCAAAATGTCTAGCAGGGGCCTGGCTCAGAGGACTGAATACATGCTGGCAGATTTAAATGCGAGGGGTACGATACATGTGCTTTACGGCTGGCATGCTAGGTCTCCAACCCAAATATTCTGGGCAATATTCATAAATATCTAGAATTAACTCCCAACACTTCACATTCTTTGATTTCATGGTTCTAAGAATAGAAATAACCTTTCAATTTTAAATAGAAATTGCGGAGCTGAAGACAAGTGACGAAAGTCTTCCAAGACATCCAGGCTCAACTGCAGAGTTCAGGCAGGGCACGGAGCACCGAGGGGGAGGGCTGCTCGACACATCTTTGAGCGGAGCCAGAGTTCCGGAGAGCGAGGTCTGAGGTGGGCTCCGCTGGAGGCAGGCACAGCCTGGGCAGAGATGATGATGAGCAATAAATGGAGAACACCTCAGGGGACCCTCCTACAGACAGTCTGTCACCCAGTGTTTTTACCATTCCATTTCGAAGTTTAATGAGATAATCACTTTCCAATGCCTAGATGCAATTAACCCCTTTAGAGCAGCCCTCGTTCACGGTCAGCTTTCACAGGCCGCAGAAGCTGAAATGCCCATGACGAGCCTGAGCGTCGCAGATTTGAGGAAAACATTTCTCAAGGAGAAAAATGACTAACAAATATTTGTGGGTTTTAAAGAGAGAACTTCTTTCTTAAATGCCAGAAAGAAACCATTTCTCATCCAAGAGTTCAGCGTGAACCATCAGTCTCCTTCCTAAGCCCATGGACAGAACCATCTTTAGGCGCAGCCAGGCTGAACTCTTCTGTTGAGGAAGAGAAAGGGGCTTGCAGCCTGTCCTTCAAGGCCACTTGCCCGGCCAGCTGCACGTGCAACCCCCTCTCCCTTCCTTGCAGGATGCTGTGCTTGTCCCATTTGATTTAACACACTGGGAGAATGCAGATTCCCTCTGGTCCTCCTTCACCCGTGTGATTCACAAACCCAAGACGGCAAAAGGCCAAACTGATTTCACAATGTCCCTGAACTTTCTTTTCTTTTCTTTTTATAGAGATGGGGTCTCACTGTGTTGCCCAGGCTGGTCTCAATCTCCTGGCCTTAAGCAATCCTCCCACCTCTGCCTCCTGAGTAGCTAGGACTAGAGGGGCATACCACCATGCTCAGCTTCCCTGGACTTTCAAAAGCAATTTGTTTATTTGCATGGTCTTTTAAAGCACTCCTCTATTTCATGTGACCCTTCCACTATCCCCATGAGGTGGACAGGAAAGGGACTGTTATTTCCATGTAACACACAAGGACACTGACTCACAGAGAGGCCAGATTCAATGTCTCACAGCTGGTAAGAGGCAGAGCAAGATTCCAACTTACGGCCCCAGATATAGGCTCCCAGTCACACATTCTTTCCACTACGCTGTCTTTATTTGTTCCACACCTACTTATTGATTACCTACTATGTGCTAGGCCCTGGGGATTCAGCACCTCACAGGTCACAGGAGCTGCCTATTCTCAATAGATTATGAAACTAATGGAGGAAGCAGACATAAAGCTGAAGCATGAGAGTCCAGTGAGAACTGGAAGCCCTGGAAGCCGCAGAATCCCAGCCCATGAGCCCAACCTGACACTGGGAAGCCAGGTGAATAACAGCAGAGCCAGGACTGGGGTGAGCAAGGCTGGAGGAGACACTCAGTCTGTGGAGCATCCAAGTCCTGGCCCTGTGACTCATGGGCACACTGGAAAATATTTAATGACTGGCTCTGGGGGGAAACAGACCTGTTGTATGATGTCTGCCCATTCCCATGGTGTAAACCCTTCCACAGCAGCTGATGTCAAGCTGCCAATGTGAAGTCACTGCAGGTTGGGAAGAGATGCACACCTGTGCTCCTGCAAGCTGGCACAAGCTGGTGCCAGCCAGTGGAGGCTGACTCTGGCATGTCACTGAAGTGACATCTAGAGCAAGGCCTGAAGGGCTAATCACAGGGTGGACACAAAAGGTGGATTTGAGTTTGCGTGAGGCCAGAGGCAGAACTGAGGACAGGTTTTTACAGAGCTGTGCTGTCCAATCTGTACTCAATAACCATATGTGGCTATTTGCTTTAGACTAAAATTTATGCCTGGCGCGGTGGCTCACGCCTGTAATCCCAGCACTTAAGGAGGCCGAGACGGGTGGATCACAAGGTCAGGAGATCGAGACCATCCTGGCTAACACGGTGAAACCCCGTCTCTACTAAAAATACAAAAAATTAGCCGGGCATGGTGGCAGGCGCCTGTAGTCCCAGCTACTCAGGAGGCTGAGGCAGGAGAATGGCGTGAACCCGGGAGGCAGAGCAGTGAGCCAAGATCGCGCCACCGCACTCCAGCCTGGGCGACAGAGCAAAGACTCCGTCTCAAAAAAAAAAAAAAAATTTATTACAATTAAAAATTCAGTTGTTTGGTGGCACTAGACACACTTCAGGTGCTCAATGGTTACCTGTGGCTAGTGGTAATCACATTGGATAGCACATATTTTAGAACATTTCTATCCTCATTGAATGTTCTATTTGCTAGCACTGTAGGGAAGGAGGGAGGGAGGATGAATTTCTAGCAAGAGAAGAGAATCTGTGATATGGAAGATGAAAGGTCAGCTAAAATAAGTTTCCTCAATATCCCAGTTTTACCAAGGATCAGCCTCAAGTGAAGGATGCATTGAATGAATCAAAGAAAGTTAAGATGTTGAGCTCCTCTACTGTGGTAAGCCTCTTCTCTTCTCTTCTCTTCTCTTCTCTTCTCTTCTTTCCTCTCTTCTCTTCTCTTCTCTTCTCTCTTTTCTTCTCTTTCTCTCTCTCTCCCCTCCCTTCCTCCCTTCTGCCCTCCTTTCCTCCTTTACTTTCCTTCCCTTTTCTTTCCTTTTCTTTCTTTTTCTCTTTCTTTCTTTCTTTCTTTCTTTCTTTCTTTCTCTTTCTTTCTTTCTTTCTTTTTCTTTCTTTCTTTCTCTCTCTCTCTCTCTCTCTCTCTCTCTCTTTCTTTCTTTCTTTCTTTCTTTCTTTGTCTGTCTGTCTGTCTTGTCAGGGTCTCACTCTGTCACCTAGGCTGGAGTGCCATGGCATAATCTTCGCTCACTGCAGCCTCGACCTCCTGGGCTCAAGCCATCCTCCCACCTCTGCCTCCCAAAGTGTTGGGACTACAGGCGTGAACCACCGCACCTGGCCCTGTAGTGAGATTCTTGCTGGGTGATCTGCTCCCTGCCCTTGAGGAATTTACAGCCCTGGTACACAGTAGGTGCTCAATACATGTGTCAAGCATTTTGGACCATCTCTGGGACAGTGTTCCATGGAGCATGCTTTGGGATGCACCTGTCCAAACACAGCCCTGTGTGAACAGGTGAAGCCCAGGGCTAAGGCTACTGCTTAGGTGCTCAGGTGCTGGCCCACAGAGCATCTGGCTTGGGTTAAGACACCCACCGGGAAGTAGCTTTCTCTCCGAGAATGTACTGTGTATGTTTCTTGTTTCATCAGCATATAGGAGCATGGTGGTGATGATCACAGATACACAGTGCTTGGGTCAGTTGCTGAGGAAGCCAAGCCTGTGTTTAACAGCTAAGGCAGCAGCAAGCCTTTGGTGGAGCCCAGCACTGCCCCACCTCATGGAGTGGGAGCCGGGCTGGAACCTAGCTCCACTTTTCTCCAAAACCCATGCTCCGTCCCTACCCCCTACAACCTCACCTCTTGATCACTTCCGTATCACAGCCACTGTTCATCCGAAAACCTGGTTTCCTTCCCAGCAGTCCTCCTTACCTCTCTTCCCGGAGCCCGTGTCACTTTCACAGCCACTCTAAAAAGGAAAAAGAAAGGTGACTTTTATTCCATTCTAAAAGTAAAATCGCACTGTTTCAAGAAAATTAGAAGGTAAAAGAGAAGTGGCAAGATAAAGGAGGAAAAACTTTGCCCATAGTTCCAACCATACAGAGACAGGCACTGCGCAGGTATTTTCCATGCAACTTACTTTGTGTAGCATCTTTTTTGTGATCATGCTGTGGATTCAGCTTTGAATCCTGCTTTTCGTCTCAGCACGTGATCACCTGCACTCCCAGGTTACTGTACATGGTTCTCCACAGCAGCATCAATTTTAGGTGGCCGATGGTCCCTGGTTTACTTAAACCGTCCACTTTTGTTGGACATTTAGGTCATTTCCAATTTCTCTTTCATGTGTGACAGCTTGGTTTACTTCTCCAGACACAAAGCTCTTTCCATGTTTCAGATTATTTCTTTGGGATAGATTTTCAGCAGTGGAATTACTGGATCAAAAGGTATGTTACCTGACTGGGTGTGGTGGCTCACACCTATAATCCCAGCACTTTGGGAGGCCGAGGCGGGTGGATCGTCTGAAGCCAGGAGTTCGAGACCAGTCTGGCCAACATGGCAAAAGCCCGTCTCTTCTAAAAATACAAAAATTAGCCAGGGGGGTGGCACATGCCTATAATCCCAGCTACTAGGGAGGCTGAGGTAGGAGAATCACTTGAACCTAGGGGGCAGATGTTGCAGTGAATGGAGATCTCGCCACTGTGCTCCAGGCTGGGTGACAGAGAAAGACTCCATCTCAGAAAAAAAATTTAAAAAGGTATGATTATCTTAAAAGTTCTTAATACAGATTGCCACATTTCTTTTTACCAATTTATACCCCCAAAGCTCTGTACGCATCCTGCCTTCTCTCCTCTCTCACCAGCCTTGGGTTTTATTGTAATCTTTCCTCACTTCATAGGTTTATGTACTAACTCATTGTTTTGATCTGAATTCCTTTCACTATTTTGGTGATGGAGACTTCTCTCAAATACCAACAACCTTTGAAAAGTCTGGTGGCCACTAAAACTGGACACATCTTTAATAAAAGTGTGCCAGGTTCCAAGGCTGCCCGATCGGCAGGGAACACGCAAGGCTCTCCTGGAAAGTCCAAACTCTGGGAGCTTGGGGAGGATTCTCCGTGATCGCTGCCTCCTGGGCTCCGGTATCCTGTCCCCATCACCATTCCATTCCTACACTCACCTAATGCCACCTCTTGAATGAGGACAGTGAATTCCAAATGAATGCTGATTTGTCTGTGTTTATAAAGCAAAGGAAAAACGAAAACAAGCCTGGCCGGAGTGAGCTGCAGAAGGCACCTGTGACCCTACAGACCAGAAGCTCAGGCAGCAACTTCCGGGGGAGACTAATTCCAAGACGTTGGATGTAAAAGAGGTGGCTTGCATTCTAGATGACTATGCTAGAGGCCTGTGATTCTTCTGTGAAACTGCCTGGGGAGCAGGGGGCAGAAAGAATACAACAGAAATATGAAGCTGGAGGCTGAGAAACAGAAAAGGAGAGAAAAGGCAGGGCCTAGTGGCTCAGGCCTGTAATCCCAGCACTTTGGGAGGCCAAGGCGGGCGGAGCACTTGGAGGCCAGGAGTTCGAGCCAGCCTGGCCAACACGGAAAATCTCCGTCTCTACTAAAAATACAAAAATTAGCCGGGCATGGTGGCGGGCGCCCAACAGTGAGAACTGGGATCGCGCCACTGCACTCCAGCCTGGAGGGAGACTCTGTCTCAAAAAGAGGGAGAGAGGGAGATAGAGACAGAGAGAGGGAGAGAGAGGGGGAGAGAGAGGGAGGGAAACAGGGAGAGGGGGAGAGAGAGAGAAGAAAAAGTTACAAAGAAGAAAAAAAGACAAAAGGCAAGAATGCTGTAGGATGGGGAGAGGCAGAAAGAGGAAAGCGGAA
>NW_012104253.1:7787339-7805669 GCF_000951045.1 Mandrillus leucophaeus
GCCAGGTGCATGAACACATCCGTCCGAGTGATTAGGATTTTCAAGTAGAAAGATTTCCTTCTGCTCACATGAACATCAGCAGAACAAAAACTCGTGGCAAGATGCAACCTTGGCTGTTTGTGTGTCTAAGGGCCGGGGACTAAGAGGAGAGAAGCTGCAGTTTAACCATGTGTTATTTCAGTCTCACCTGGTCATCAAAAGAGGCGTGAGAATCGCCAAATCCACAAAAACCAACGAGCTTACAGCCATCGTTGCCTAATAGGGAGGGGTTGAACACAGGAATGCGAGGGACAGTTGCCTTTTGTGAAACATGGATGGATAGATGGGCAAATACATACAGAGATACGCAGGTTTCATCTGCAGTGGATATTTTGGCTTTTTATTCAGCTGTGCATTGACACTATCATAAATTCGCTGGCACAGACACCGTGATTGAAGACAGGCTCTCCCCGCATCATCCCTGCACACGAGTCTTCCTGAGTTTCTGTCTCTGTTGCCGAGGTTTCTCATATTTCATACCTCTACAGCCCTCCCGTAAATCAGGGGTTAATTGTGATTCTTTCAGACCCAAGGAAATAAGAAGCCGAGACTTCTGAAGGATCAGTTGCAAGTCAGGAAGGGTTCGAAGGGAGGGGGGTACTGTCTGAAATCCGACTTTACTGCTTTTACCGAACGATTTGTTGTGCATGTGTGTGTGTCTAAAAAATACATTTGGTACAAATGTTTGAAAGCCTTGGTGCGCTTTAATTAATAAAGCCACTTAGGACGAGTGCAAATCGTGCACGCGGAGATGTGCACAGCCCAGCATCTCTCTGACATCCAGCCCGGTTTGTTTAGTGTAATAGTCAAAACATTTTTTCTTCTCTCGGGTCATGTTGATCTGTAGAATAATTTGAATTCTCAAGCTGTTATCCATACATCACTCCCAATAGCATCCAAATGAAAGGAAACAATTTTATATTCTATAATTAAGCAACACCAAGAATGCAACAGGCAGAAGGCGTTGTGAGGAGGGGGTGGGGGAGTGGGTAAAGGACTGAGGTCTGAGCCCCAAGCCCACCAGGCGCGACCCCAAGCAGGTGACACAGCGGCCTCACCTAAAAGACACCCTTCACCTAAGTATTCTCCATATTCAGCCGCAGAGCTCCCACCCGCACTGTCTTCCCTCCTGAAACAAAATCTTTCTTTCTGGAAAATTCCAACATGTTTGACAGATTTATTCCACTGGGGATCCTCCACCCCCCTTTTTAAAGGAAACCACTTCTGGGGTGCACAGAGCAACCCTATATACCATGCGCTGTAGAAGGCTGGGCTGATGCCTTTCTTTTAATTTTTTTTTTTCCCCCGTAACAGGAGAGGGTTTGAAGAATGCTTCTACCATGGATACCAGAGAGGGGAATTTTAAGTAGGCAGAATGTAATCACCCAAATTGGAACTCAGCCAGGACACTGCCAGGGCAATTACTCCTCCTCTCGTGCTAAATACCAGGGGGGCGTAAATGACCTGCGGTTTTGCACCCTCCTGCAAGCGGAGGGGCTCCCAGGGGCAGGAGCCCAGGAGCTCACCTCGGACAGCCCAGCAGCCCCTCCCCGTCACCCCTAACTCATCCCTGTCTTCAACTTGCCCTGCTCCAGGTTTCTGTAATTCCAAGGGTTTTTAAGCTGAGGTCAGAAATCACTTTTTAAAATAATATTAATTGGCTCCCACCCCTGGGGTGCCTTCCCTCTCCCAGAACCTGAGCCAAGGGTTCCCTGTGTCCTATATGATGCAGCCCACCTCCCAACAGCTCTGGGGACATGGCTTCTCTTATCCCACCTCCTGAGGCCAAAACTGAGGACCAAGGAGGTGGTAACCTGCTCAAGGTCACAAAGTAGGGTTTCAGCATCGTCAGACCCCAGACCGCACATCGGTCTCTTCTTTGATGGAAAAAGAAGAGACATCTCTGCTTATACTTTCTCATAGAGCACATTTCTCTTTGCGGGCAAGGATTTATTTTCTAAACAGGTCTCAGTGTTATAAGTAGGATTGTAATGAACATCCTTGGTGTATTTGTCTTTGCACACTTCTCTACGTCCTTAAAATAATTTCCTAGCAGTGGAGTTGTTGAGTCAAAGAAAATACAAATTTTAATAAACAACGTATGATTAAATTGCCTTCTGGTGAGGTCTGCATGCTGGCCAGTGGTGTGAGAGTGTCTCCTGAAAGTGTGGTTCTTTTAAAGCTCATTGTATACACATCCAGACTCCACGTGGACCCCGACTTTGTGAACTCTCACAGTGACTGGGACACCTGACTATCACTGCTGCGTTCATCGGCGGCTTTATATGAATCTGTTGGTTGTTCCAATGGGAGGGTGAGCTCGCTGAGATCAGGAATCGCGTTTTACGCATCTCTGTAACCCCAGAACCTAGCACAGAGCCTTGCACGTAAAAATGGCTCCATGAATGCTTGTGCCTGTGAATTTGTAAAGCCCAAGGCTGTTCGAATGGAGAACACACCTGTGCTGAGTGAGAGACAATGTGCTCGGTGGAAATTAACACAGGGGTTGGAGTCAAGGCCACTGAAGTCCCAGTTCCTCCTCTACCACAGCTGGATCTGTGGCCCTTGAGCAAAATCACTTAGACCAGTAGAGTCCCATTTCCCCCATATATAAAATGGAGCTAACGGTGTCTGCCGTGCAGCGCTGCTGTCAGGAGTAAAGGTCAAGTATGGTGAACACCTGGCTCTAGGATTTTTAGCCTTCAGGTTCCTATTCACAGCAGCCCATGACTCGTGGGTGGTGCTGGTTTATAACAAGTTTTCACTAACCTGCAGCCAGATGAGAACGAGGAAGATAATATGTGGAGTTTTTCATAAAGCGAAATCCTTTCCATCGGAAGGGCTGTTTTATTATGAGATGATGTCATTTCTACTTCTTCTTTGCTGTTTAAACATCCTTTTGTTTAGGAAATGATGGTGACAGTATGCGGAAAGCTGTTTTTGTGTTTCTTTCTTTCTACATTTTCAACTTTGACAAGATTCAAAAGTTAGCGACTCTCTATTAGCCTCTCTCATCCCAAATTTGTTTCATGTATTTCCGGCTCATAAACATAAAGGGCTTAGAACAAATGGCTGAGGCTAAGCTTCATTCAGATTTCTGATCAAATCTCCCAATTCTAAACCCTTATTGAGGGTAAGAGAAAAAAGAACTGGGAGGCAAAAATGCAAATGTCCCCCATAAAACTACTCACAGTTACTTTTGAGTGATACAAAGAATAAAATGAGTATTTTTTTAGAACAAAAATGTGAGAATTTTCAAGTGTGCATGTTGTTCCCTTGGCAGCAGTGACTTTGGGGGGCTCAACCTCCATGCCACATTCAGAACCGCTTTCTACTTTGTGCCCCTCCTGGCTTCCTTATCTGCCATCCTTCTTGACTCCAAATGGTTTCTCCGGCTTTTTGTCATCCATCTTAGGAGCTGCTTCAGTCCCCCATGGCTACTGACTGTTTCTAAAAATCAAATCTACCCATAAAGAATGGAGATTTGCCAAGGTCCGGGAGATTCAAAAGAGGAACCGAAGCTCTGAAATGTGAGCAAAGCTACGTTACTCTTGATTACCTTCTGGGCCTGTGCTTTTTCATGTATGGCCTTAATATCTTGGTGGGTGCCATTCCTGCTTGGCTAAGAGACTCGGGACCCCAGCCGTCTTGGCCGGATGCCTCAGGCTGGGATGCCTGGTGGGAAGGCTGGATGAAGAGGCAAGTCTAGAAACAGTCCTTGAAGGAGACAGATTGTTAAGACCTGCTCTGAGAAGCAGGTAGGTGACTGTGATGCCCCAGCACTGGGTCTCATCCTGTGACCAGGGTTTGAGGAGTAGCCCCAAATGCTGCAGCTTCAAAGGCTCTCAGAACCAAAAGCCCCAGAACAGCGTGGTTTGAGAAGGTGCTTTGTCTGCTCACAGGGCAGGGGGGAGGCAGGTAAAGATGGTGGGTGGCGCTGGTATGGAAGGCAGCCACAGGAGGGGTCTCACAGTGGATTGAACAGAGACTCCCAAAAAGCTGTGTCCACATCCTGATGTCTGCTCTGAATGTGGACCTTATTTGTAAAAAGGGTCTTTGCAGATGTAATTCACTGAAGGATCTCAAGATGAGATCATGCTGTATTATCCAGGTGGGTCCTAACTCCAATGGTAAGCCCCTAGAAGAGACACAGAAAAGAGAACAGACGCCGAGAAGCCATGTGAAGACAGAGGCAGAGATTGGAGTGATGCCTCCATGAGCCGCGGAACACCAGGAAACTCCAGGAGCCAGCAGAAGCTGGAACAGGGAAGGACAGATTCTCTTCTAGATCTTTTGGAGGATGTGCGGCCCTGCCAACACCTAAATTTTGGACTTCCGACCTCCAGAACTGTGACAGAATAATTTTTGTTGGTTTAAGCCACTCGGTTTATAGTATTTTCTTCCAGCAGCCCCAGAAACTGATACAGACCTCTCTGGGCAGAGGTGAGCTTTTGTCATCTTAGGAGATCAGGGCACCCCAAGGTAGTGGCTGGGAGGAAGAGTCCTTGATGGATGCACATAGAGAGTGGAGGGGGTGCTGGGATTACAGGTGTGACCCGGCATTCTGGGAGGTTGAGGCTGGTGGGTCGCTTGAGCCTAGGAGTTAGAGACCAGCTGGGCAATATAGTGAAACCCTGTCTCTATAAAAAAATAAACAAAATGGCCGGGCATGGTGACTCACGCCTGTAGTCCCAGCACTTTGGGAGGCCGAGGCTGGCGGATCACTAGGTCAGGAAATCGAGCCCATTCTGGCCAACATGGTAAAACCCCGTCTCTACTAAAAATACAAAAAAATTAGCAGGGTGTGGTGGCGGGTGCCTGTGGTCCCAGCTATTCGGGAGGCTGAGGCAGGAGAATGGCGTGAACTCGGGATGTGGAGCTTGCAGTGAGCAGAGATCGCGCCACTGCACTCCAGCCTGGGCATCAGAGCGAGACTCTGTCTCAAAAATAAATGAATAAATAAATAATAAAAATAAAAATAAAAAATAAACAAAATTATCCAGGTATGGCATGCACCTGTTATCTCAG
Source organism: Mandrillus leucophaeus (assembly GCF_000951045.1). Lineage (NCBI taxonomy): Eukaryota > Metazoa > Chordata > Mammalia > Primates > Cercopithecidae > Mandrillus > Mandrillus leucophaeus. The sequence continues at coordinate 7,792,407 of NW_012104253.1, forward strand.
CTACTCGGGAAGCTGAAGTGGGAGGATTGCTTGACCTTGGGAGGTCAAGGCTGCAGTAAGCTGTGATCCTACCACTGTGCTTCAGCCTGGGCGACTGAGACCCTGTCTCACACACGCGCATGCGCACGCACACACACGCATACACACGCACACACATGTGCACACACGCACACACACGCATACACACGCGCACACACACATGCACACACACACACGCACAGACGTGCACACGCACACACACGCACACACACACACGCACACGTGTACACACACGCACGCACACATACACACACATACACACTCATACACACACCCACACACACACGCACACACTCTCTCTCAGAGGTGGGGTAAATGAGCATCGCCGTAAAGCCAGGGAAGTACTACTGGTAAACCACAGAGTCTTAAAATCTGAGTCAGCGTCATGTTTCCGGGATCTTGAAGAGGTTCTGGAACAGGCAGAGCAGCAGAAAAGAGAGATGAAATAAATGGGAGAGACAAAGCATGCGCACACAGATCTGAGAGCAGAAATCATGACCACATCTTCTACAATGGCAAAAACCTTGAAACACTTGTACCCAACAATAGTGGATTGAAAAAAATAATATAAACCATTGAAACATTATGTCGATTTATAGTCGGTTCAATGGGCAGGGCTCCGCTATACACCATTAAATGTAAACAGTCAACTACAAATAATATCCACAATGTGATCCTGGGCCTGTGTTATGTAAATGTATGTTCTCCCTACAGAAAGTCTAGAAGAAAAGCTCACTAATGTGATCATCACTGGATGATATTTACTTTTATTATATACATATATATTTCCCACTTTTTCTAATTTTTTCTACAAAGGAAGTGATGATTGCATAATATTTTAAGGCTTTCTTTTTAAAAGACCCTATGATAGTATCTAAATAGAATCTTTTAAAGTGAGGTCCCTGGTATAAAATCATCAGCAAAGTTGTCTGCCTACCTAGAAAAGCCTCTAGCACCACTGGTGCGAATGTGAATTACTTCAGTCCTTTTATAGAACAACTGTGCAGCATCCATTCAAATTTAAACTGCACGTACCCTTTGATCCAGCAAATTCATTCCCCAGCTTCTATCTTAGTGACTTTCTCAAACATCCATGCAAATAGCTTGTATATGGTATTCATGGAAACGTTGATTGTATTAATAGCATCAAAAAAGTGGAAGTGAGCTAAATGTTCATAATGGAGAAGTATAAATAAATGATGCTTATTACTATTGTGGAATACTATGTAAGCATTAAAATGAGAGAGGATGATCTATATACAATGTGAGTGTGTGTGTATACTGTGTGTGTGTGTGTCCGTACACCAGCGTGGAAAGATTTCTGAGATGTTGTTAAAAGAGAGAAAAACAAAAACAAAACAAAACCAGCAATTTGCAGAGCAATATGTACAGTATCATCTTGTCTAGGAAAAAAACAGCGGCCTACTTTTCTGCAAATACACATAGGTTTATAAAATGCTGAGCAAAAGGTGTGAGAGTGTTCAATCCACCCCTGCCTCCTTCTGATAAGGGTGATTACACTCTGGGGTCCACCTGAGCATCTAGAATAATCCCCCATCTCAAGAGCCTTAACTCAATCACATCTGCCTCTTGCTTCAGATGTCTCACTGCGGTAGTCAAGGAACAGAAGTGGTATTGAGAGAAGAGTAGTAGACACTTTACCTTTTGCTCCCACTAATTATGTATGGTTTGAATAATATACATTAAGAATATAGTTGTGTTTAATAGAATGAATAAATAAGCTGAATGAGTAAAGAAGCTTGAAGGCTTTTGCGCCCCTAACTGAACACAGGACTGTGAGTCGGGCCAGGCCCCTTGCTTGCCTGGTGATCATATAGTCACAGGTCACCTCCTCTTTTTGCTCCTTGGTCTCCTCATCTGTCCAGCCAGGGAGCTGGATACCGCAGCTTCTCAAAGCCCTTTCAGCTCAAAGAATCCCCAGTTGTCTGTCTACCATGACAAGAGAAACGATTAACTTTCCTTCTGTCCTGTGAACCCTGACGGACACAATGAGGCAAAGGGTTTGGCAGGAGGCGTGTTGCTCTGTTTGCAAAGTGAGCAAAAAAATTTAAAAACCTCTGCTCATGTGACTTCCAGAGCCCACCCAGTATGCCAAGCCCTCAAAGGGCCTCTTCTGCAGAAAACACTGTTCGTCTCCAGCAGACTTTAAAAATAGTTGATAAGCGAAAAGATTTTCTGAGACTCTTTGAGAGGGATTTTTTAGTACCTTGCTCTGTAATAACCAGAAGGTGTTTAATAAACATGATATGCAGCAGTTGCTAAGAGAATCTGATTTATGTACAAAAGCAATACAGAGCAACTGTGCATCAGGGTGGTGCCCTTTTATTTGACTGTGAATGCTGATATTCTGATGGAAGCAATTGGGCTGAACTTTATTTATAATCAGCTTACAGCCTGGATAGCTGTATTGTAAGTGCTTCTCAAATTACATAGCAAATCTTGCTGTCTCCTTAGGCAAATAAGAGACCCACATCATAAGCTTTAATTGTAATACAGGTCACTGTCAAGGGTAAAATATTTCCCAAACCCTTCTGATTAGCAAAATCACATAGAGCTTAAGCATGGGCTGGGGCTGCAGCCACAGCACCTGAAGACAGCTCAGAAAGCAGCCAATAAATAAATGTCCAAGGAAATTGACGTTAAGGAAAATCTCATTACAAAAAAAAAAAAAAAAAAAATTTAATTTTTCTACATTTGTGTTGAAGAGTTCACCAAGAAGTGCAAATCGCTTGGGCTAAGGAGCTTCCTGGTTCTAAAATGAGTCCTGAATAAATATCCGACAAGTGTGAGGCAGTGAAGAAAGCTCATATCATTGGCTGAGAAGGAAATCAGAACAGATGCGGAAGACCAGTTTCCCAGATACACAAATAGGACGCAGGACCAGACTTGGAGGCTTTCTTTTCTTTTGCTGGGGCTGCCTGTCAGAAGATTGCATAGCGATTCTTTAAATGTTAAGTCTAAAATTCCTCCCTGAAGAGGTATCCACAGAAAGGATCCCAGAGGGGCCCACCACATCTTTCTGAAATGTTCTCATAATTCATAATTAATATGCTATGGATCGAACCAATACAGCCTGCTTTTCGGGTGCCCCTTTTAAGTCTCTCTGTACCCTGGCTTTCTCTTTCTGCAGAAATCAGTTGTAAGTGACTTCAGATCAACCTCCTTGTCTGAGGCTTGTGTCAGGGCTGGAGAAAAGCTGGGTCATTCCAGGCATCAAGCAAATCCTGGGACCGTCATAAAATCTTCAACAAAATAAATCCACAACCCCAAAATAAACATCTTCTTTCTCTGTCCTTTTGTTCCCCTTCAAGTATCCTTTTCTCATCTCCTCCATTTCTTTGCCCCTTTCTAGAAATTAGAAGCAGGCACTTATCCCCCACACCCATCTCAGTTGGCCTCAGCCGGCTGCTGTGTGCACATGGTGAGTCCTGATGTGCGCCTGTGTGTGTGGGATAGCTACTCCCAGCCATTTGACGGGGCTCTCCAGGAGCACTAAATCAATCCCTTCACTCATCAACAAATATTTATCAGTATCCACAAATATCCATCAAGCATTGTGCTAGACTCTGAAGATACAAAAGCGACTGAGACAGAATGGATACTTTATAGTTTTATGAGGCAAGACAAAGAAAAACAAAATAAAAAAGAAACTAAGTGTAAGTTGGGATGATTGCCCTAAAGTAACCAGGGTTAAGAGAAACAACAGCAGGGGTCCCCTAATGGTCAGGGATGGAGTTCGTTCTCACCCAAAGAGCTGGGTAAGAGGCTCAGGTGTAAACATGGCAAGGAGGAAAACCAGGCTGGACTCGGTGCACAAAGTCCGGAGTTCTGTGGTCTGCAGGGAGTGCCAGGTGTTGCCCGGCTTCTCTGCATCCTTTCTAAACCCTGGGACTCCTGTGAGCAATGCAGATGAGAGGCGTTATTGTCCCCTTTTACAGACAAGGGAATCAAGGCCAGAGGGGTTACTGGAGGTCACTCTGCTGGAGGTCACTCTGTGAGTGAGCGGCAGCTCACCCCAAGTCACTCCAAGTCACGAGCTCCACGCCGTTGTTCTGTTTCTACCACAGATGGTATGGGAGCCACCAGATGGGTTCTGGCTCACCCCAAAATGATCACAACCCTGCTCTGGAGTGACGAGAGTAACACTGTCCTCAGAGCCCATAGGCCATATCTGTGGGACACAGGAAAAGGCAACCCTTCCTTTGAGCAGACCCAGCCCAGCTTTACCGGCTGAACACTGGCTGGATGTCAGCCCCTCTCACCTGCCCCAACCTGCCCCAACTGCTTTGGTATACTTGTGCAGTGAACAACCAGCACCACTGCACATGGCAGCCCTAGAGGGTCCCTTCTGACAGAACCATGTTGGGCTTTTTGTTTGACTGTTTGAGATAGAATCTCACTCTGTCACCCAGGCTGAAGTACAGTGGCATGATCTCGGCTCACTGTGACCCAGTTTCCTGGGTTCAAGCAATTCTCCTGCCCCAGCCTCTAGAGTAGCTGGGATTACAGGCACGTGCCACCACATTCAGCTAATTTTTGTATTTTTAGTAGAGACAGGGGCTGGTCTCAAACTCCCGACCTTGTGATCCACTCGTCCCAGACTCCCAAAGTGCTGGGATTACAGACTTACAGACGTGACCCACCACGCCCAGCCAACCATGATGCTCTTGCTTCCTATTTCCTCCCACCATGTGACCCTGCCTGCTTCCCGCCCCTCCTCACTCCACTGCACACACTAGCCTCCCCCGTGTAGCAGCTGGACCTCTACAAAAGCTGTGTCTCTTTCTCCTCTGACTTCCTCTCGACTTTTCGATTTTCTTAATCCTGATTCCAGACACCTGTCTCGCCCAAGTTGCAAAAGCCGTTTCTCAGATTCCCTGATAGCCTATCTGACTCTTCTCTGTTCCAGTCTCCACTCAGTGGTCAAAAGAATTTTTAAAAAGTGCAAATCACATTGTATCACTTGTTTGCCTAAAAACCACTCCAAATCTTCCCACGGTTCCGAGGATACATGTGAAATCCTCGCTGCCACCTCCAGGAACTTGCTGCATCTGGCCTCAGCTTGTTCCATATATTCACACGCCACCACTCTGTCTCTGTTCTGGCCTTTGTCTAGTTTTTTTGAATTCACAGCTTCTTCCTGCCCCCAGGCCCTTTGCACATGCTCTTCCCTCTGACTGGAATGCAGAAGGAATGCTCCCAACCTTCTCATTGGAATATGGTCCTCCTGTTTTGTTCTGTTGTAATGATAGTCACTGCTTAGTGAGTAATGCATGTCTCAGATCACTGTTCTAAAATCCTTTTGTGTATTTACTTATTTAATCGCCACAAGCACCCTGTGAGGGAGACGCTAGTAGTATTCCCACTGAAAAGACTCAGGGAGGCCCCGAGAGGCTAAACACTTTGCCCAGAGGCACATAGCTAATTAAAGCTAGAATTGTCATTCAGGTCCGGGATTGCAGAGCCCACCGCCTACTTCTCTGATGCTCTAAGGTACATTTCCTATTTACAATAGGCTATGCACAGCCTTGCCTTATAGCGCACACACACACACACACACACACACACACAAAATATATTGAGTACATATCGGGTACTCAATAAATGTGCAGATCCATGAACAAGACGTACTTAGGGAACATCATGACCTTTCTTAATACCATCCTCTACCGCTACACACAGGAACTGTGTGATGCATAATAACTACATTCATTTCCCATGGCTACCAGAACAAATCACCACAAAATGGGTGGATTAAAACAACACACATTTATTTTCTTACCATTCTGAAGATCAAAGTCCAAAACCAGTTCCACTGGGCTGAGATCAAGGTGTCAGCAGGGCTGTGCTCTCTGGAGAATCCATTTCCCTGCCTTTCCCAGCTTCCAGAGCTGCCTTTCCTCCATTCCTTGGCTTGTGGCCCCTCCCTCCACCTTCAAAGCCAGCAGTGTCGCATCTGGCTTGTTGTCACATTTCTTCTGTGTCAATTTCTCCTCTGCCTCCCTCTTACAAGGACACTCATGGTTACATTTAGGGCGCACTCAGATTATCTAGGATCATCTTTCCATCTCAAGGTCTTTCCCTTGATCCCATCTGCAAAGTCCCTTTTGCCATGCAAGGTAACGTATTCACAGATTCTGGGGATTAGGGCCTGGATATGTATCTCTGGGGCCATGATTCAGCCTACTATAATAATAATGGCTGGCTGGGTGTGGTGGCTCATGCCTGTAATCCTAGCACTTTGGGAGGCCAAGGTGAAAGGATTCCTTGAGCCCAGGAGTTCAAAACTAGCCTGGGCAACAAAGCAAGACCTTGTCTCTAATAATAATAGTAAAATAAATAAATTAGCTGGGCATGGTGGTGCACACCTGTAGTCTCAGCTACTCAAGAGGCTGAGATGGGAGGATCGTTTAAGCCCAGGAGTTCAACATTGCAGTGATCTGTGATTGCACCATTGCACTCCAGCCTGGGTGATAAAACCAGACCATATTGCTAATAATAATAATAGCTGAAAACAAAGAGCTAACAGTCATTGCATGTTGACTGTATGCCCAATACTCTTGGAGCTTCACAAGTACCGGTCACAGCATTGTTAGTGCTGTGAGAGACATACCATCATCATCACTCCCATTTCTCAGATGAGAACCTTGAGACTCAGTAAGCAGTAGAGCCAGGATTTGAATCCAGGTTGTTGAGACCCAGAACCTGTGTGACTAACCTCACGGCACCTGTAAGCACCATGGTGGTCATCCCAGAGTCCAGAGTTGAGGGGAATGTGGCTGGGTGGCTTCACGGGAAACCTCACAATAAGCTTCAGACAGACGCAGCCCAGCTGTCTCAGCACTGGTGGCGACCCTTCCTCATCGGGCTGTGGACACCTGTGGGCTGGGAAGGCGGGAGGCCCAGCCCCTACTACTCACTGGCTTCACTTAGTACTTGCAGCTTTATGGCCTCTGCTCCGGCAGACCGCTGCGTCTGGCAGGGCTCCATTACTGTCAGCCCCTCTGACTCGGGAGTGCTGCACCTCGTTAATGTATTATTTATTTTATTACCTTATTGTGGAAGTTGTTGTTTATAATTTGCTATTCTATATAATGGCCTTCTAATGCACACACTGCTAAATAATTAAAAAATGTTTTGCCACCACTCCTCAGGAGCCCCATTCCTTCACCTTACTAACTAAGTCCATTGTTTAAGTCCAGTCTGATGTGCTCCTTTCCTGTAGAGCGTCCTGGTGAAGTGCGGGTCCCCAGATGTGTGCTCAGACCAGGGTGGCCAGGGTTACTGGGAACTGAAATGGGGGTGCTGCCCATCCCTTCCACCTGTAGAGCAGAGAACTTGTGAGACAGGCTGGATCCTGGCCCCCAAAGATGCCCACCGCCTCATCCCAGGAACCTGTGACTATGTCATCTTACACGGCAAACAGGACTTTGCCAATGGGATTAAGTGAAAGATCTTGAACTAGGAGATGCTCCTGGATGATCTTGGGTGTGCCCTAAGTGTAATCTTACGTGTCCTTGTAAGAGGGAGGCTAGGGTCAGAGGACAGAGAAGAAAGTGCTATAATAACAGAGGAGGGAACAGTCTGATAGTCCCTGTTTGGCTTTGAAGATTAAAGAAGAGGCCACAAGCCAAGGAATCTAGGCAGCCTCTGCAAGCTGGAAAAGGCAGGAAATCATTCTCCTGAAAGGCTCCAGAAGGAACCAGCCTTGCTGCACTTGATTTTCATCTTGTAAGATGCAATTTCTGACTTCTGGAACTGTTAGAGAATGAATTTGTGTTATTGAGCCACCAAATGTGTCCTGATTTGTTATACTCACAGGAGGAAACTGACCCACCATGTCACATGCATCCACCAGATACAGAGCTCAGTGCAGGGCAGGTCCTGAGGGGAGGTCAGGCTCAGGTGTAGATTCCACAGGCAGAGGGTCGAAGGGAAGGCCACACAGTGACTCGTGAACAAGGACCACAGCATTCCCTTGCATTGAGTCCAGCTTGGCAAAATCCAGGCCGGATTCCCAAGCCTTGGCCAAATGGGGCTGGCAGGCAAACAAAACCCACAGAAAACCCAGATCTTCACAGTGGTGAATGGGCTTCACTTCCTCTCTTGCCAAGCCTTTGGCGGGTGATACCTACAACGGCTTGCTCATAATGGCACACGTTTTATAGGCAGCAAAGTCCCCATCCCAACCAGACTTGAGAGTTAGGCAGAACAGGGTTTGCAATCCTAACAGACAAGAAAAGCAAGGCTTGGAGAGGTGAGAGGGCTCATCCTGGAGAGTTCAGTGAGTCGGCAGGTCCTGAAACCCCTACACTCCCACAGTCTCTTGGGATACAGAGCTGGGGTGCCTTGCATGGATGCATTTCCTTTCCTCTTTCTGGGGGTGCTAATCCACCCTGCCAGGGAGCAGGAACAGAGCAATCAGGGCTGAAAGGTCCAAACAGGTCCCTAATTTAATAATTCCTCCCTGAATAATTGATTGCTTGTCCTCATGAGCTATCGGCTGGGGGCAAATGCCTGTTCCTTTCCCATCTGGAATCCAGTCTCTGGTCAGCCAGTCACCAGCCAAGATTAAATGCCACCCGCAGCACCACACGCCAAGCCCAGGAGGAAATTACATGTGCTATGGGTCTAGTTCCTGGCCCTGGGGACCCCTGCATCCACCCAGGTAGCCAGGCCAGAGCTGGGAAAGCCAGAATCAAGGAGCAGAAACTATAAAGACTTTGCCTCAGTTTCTCCTGTCATCCCTCAGCTCACGGCTTATTTGGGGGAACAGAGAGAAGGAGAGAGCATTAAAGCAGACAAGGTTTATAAAGAAATGAGCCAGGGCCCTCCACTGCCCCTCCCCACCATGGCAACACAGTTGGTCAGTCGGGGAAGAGGCTCCTGTTCACTAATGGAATTCTCCCCTTGAAAGTCGTGTTCCCGAATGCAAAACACACGGCGAATCTCTGAATGCACAGTAAGGAGGGTGTGTTCCCGCCACAGAGCAAGGCTCCCACCTCTACCAGGGCGTTGCTGCCATGGTGTGTGGTAGTCATATCCCTAGGGTTATATTATGGGTTTGCATCTATCCCTGCCTTCCTTGGCTCATCCCAAGAACACGTATTGAGGGCCTAGATGGTGCCAGGCCCAGCTGAGAACCACGCCCCTGACCGTGAAGGAGCTTAAGCTCTGCGTGGGAAAACTGATGTCAGCAGACAGTGGCAGGACGAGTGCCCACACGAGGGTAGAGGGAAGCTCAAAGGGCTGGGGGCAGAAAGAGAACCCATCCATCCACAGAGGCTTCCTGGAAATGTGACCCCGGTCCCAGTCCTGAGAGTTGGAATGTCGCTCTTATTAATGAGAAACCCAGAAGTAAGAGAGGAAATAAAACTTATTCAATCACCCAGAAGAAATCCTTTCTGCATGAATAAATGGACAACTCAACTTGCAATCTTAGATGTCAGGGGAGGCCACATGGTTCAAGGAAGCCGAGAGTCTCAGCTCTTTCAACTGCAGCGCGTGTTTATTCAGGCCAGGCTGTGACAAGCCTCAACTGGACTTTGGGTAGATGGCAATAGCCCAGACCCTATCAGCCCCTACAGAATTTGTAAAGTAGGGTGTTGGGAGTACGCCCCAGGCAGACAGGGCCCCCTGTCATTTTAAGCACTCCTTACTTAAGTACTCTCTAGTGAGCACCTGCTGCTTGTCGGTACAGTGTTCTTTCTTTCGGGAGGAGAGCTGTGTCCAAGCTTGGGTCAGATTTTACAAGATGATGAGCTCCCTGGTGGCCACCAAGATGATGGCAGAAGGAGTTAGCTTTAGAGACTGAGGGCCTTAGAGACGCTTAGAGGTAGTGACTCTTAGCATCTGAGTTGGATCTGCTTGGTCATATGCCATGAACGGACTTCCACCCTGTCAAAGCCTCAAAGATTTCTCTTTTAGACAATACAACAAAAATAATCACTACCTCAGGCCTCATCTGCCCCCAGCCCTCAGACATGGAGAAGGTTTTCCACTCAAGGGACCCTGACAGGAAAACCATCTCAGGAAGGCATAATGTGGGTTCTGTCACTCCACCCTCAGGCCAGCTCAGCCAGCACTGATTGGGGATGGGGTGCCTTTCCAAGTCCTGCACTGAGCACCCCAACAGGAGTGGCCCCAGCAATTGGAAGGCCATTTCTCACAAAGCTCCATCTTCCTGCAGGTGCTGTGTCAACTTTTCCCAAGCTGAGTGACCTTCAGGAATACCCAGAGAAGGCTCACAATCTCTCTTAAAAAAAAAAAAAAGATGAATGCCCAGTTGATCATTTTTGGGACATTTTGAGTGAGGCAAAAAGCAGAAAGGAGCCCGTAGAGGTCTGGAGAATAGAGACCGTGCTCCTTGCTGCTCCCCGCAGCTCCCAGGACAGACCTGGCCAGAGGGAGGCTGGCTCAGCCTCCACCAGCCCACAGGCCCTGCTGTATCTGCATCCATGCTCTCCTTGTGAAACTCTCCCAGCAGCAAGCCAATGAGAAGTTTCCAGAAAGTCAGTGACATGAGTGGACTCCACATTCCTCTCCTGCATTCTGCTTCTCCTTCAATAGTTGGGCTGGGATTTATGCAGATGTACAGATGAACAGAAGAAAAAACAACGTAACTTGCTGTGTTGTCTATAACTGCTTTCCTCTTGCTCTCGAGTCCCAATCCTGTGATGGCAGAAACCTTGGTTTTGCCAATTAAGGCTGCTCTGTGGTTGTCAGGTGAGATCTTAGCCTCTTTCTAGGCTTCTGCTCCATTTTCCAGGATCTTCCTCTCCTCCTTTCATGATGGAATCTGGGGTCAAGGGGTCAGTGAGGTGCTGGGGATGGGGAAATGTTGCTTGAGGCTCCCAGTGACCTCTGGTTAGGGTGTGACCCACCCCATGGGATGACAGATGACAGCCCTAGTCCCTTTTCTGTCCTGTAAGGAGACATATGGCTGTCAGGTCTCTGGATACCCTGCTCTGGCACCCACTGGTCTTTGCAGCATTGCCCTGTGCTCCCTGGATCTGGTTCCAGGGCCCCATACCACGTGGCCTCCTCACTCCCATTCTTATTTTAATCACATCTGCAAAGATCTCTCTGCCACTGAAGTTACCATATTCACAGATTTCAGAGATTAGGATACAGACATCTCCTAGAGGGATGGGAGTATTCTGTTCACAGTGTGGGTGTCAGAGACATGTGAAACAGAACAACTCCATCTTGAATAGGAGCTGGGTAAAATGAGACTGAGACCTACTGGGCTGCACTCCCAGGAGGCTAGGGCATTTTAAGTCACAGGGTGAGATAGGAGGTTGGCACAAGATGCGGGTCATAAAGACCTTGCTGATAAAGCAGGTTGCAGTAAAGAAGCCAACCCAAACCTACCAAAACCAAGATGGCGATGAGAGTGACCTCTGGTCCTCCTCACTTCTACACTCCCACCAGTACCATGACAGTTTACAAATGCCATGGCAACATCAGGAAGTTACCCTATATGGTCTAAAAAGGGGAGGCATGAATAATCCACCCCTTGTTTAGCATGTCATCAAGAAATAACTATAAAAATGGGCAAACAGCAGCCCTCAGGGCTGCTCTGTCTATGGAGTAGCCATTCTTTTATTCCTTTACTTTCTTAATAAACTTGCCTTCACTTTGCACTGCAGACTGGCCCTGAATTCTTTCTTGCATGAGATCCAAGAACCCTCTCTTGGGGTCTGGATCGGGACCCCTTTCCTGTAACAAGGAGACATGAAGAGTCTTGGCCTGGGGTATCGTAGGAAGGCTCTGAGCCTGTTATCATCTGTGAATGAGCAAACATTCTGAGCATTGTATAGTATTTAGCTTGGCCTGCTGAACCAGAGACCCGAGGTACCAAATCCTCGCCTAGGTAGAACCGTAATTATCTCCCCAGGTAAACAGCTGGGGCAAACAGTGCAGGGCTGGGCAGCAGCCTCACGGCATCACGGGCCAGGCCCCTTCTGTCTTACTGCTGTGCCCTGTTAGTGCATTTCCCTTTGCTCCACAGCTCAAGGGGGCTCTCTGTCATGCCCAAATTCCAGCCAGCCTGCAGGGGCAGAGGAAGGTGTGTGCTTACTCTTTAAAGGCAGGATGTAGAAGTTACTCCTATCGATTCCCTCCCATTCCACTGGTGCAGGTGGCCACACCTCACTGCAAAGAAGGAAGAGAAATGCAGTTCTCATTCTCAGCATCCGTGGGCATCGGTAAAAGTTCTGTGTCTATGGAGGATGGAGTGAACAAGGGTAAGTGTCTTCCACCAACACCTTCTAAGTACATAGCACATGGCTGGGGTATTAGGGATACAGTAGCAAGGGAGTCCTTGCCCTTGAGGAGCCCTCAGACCACCAGGGGACATGCCATGGAAACCCCAAGGCTGGGCAACTGGCTAGTCCTGGTGGAGGAGAAGACCCAGGGTCACAGTAGGTGTCCTAGGGAAGGCAGCATCTAGGCAGTCTCCAGGAATCACCGTTCCTCCCTCATCCTCTATGTCTCATAGCTCGGTAACTCAATGTCCTCAGTGTCCCCACCCCCACTCTCTCTCTCGCTCCACCCAGAAGCACTCTGGCCCATGGCCACCCCTAGAGACTTTGTTCTGAGTCAAAAGAAGCTCTTCTCTGTGAGTGTGCACGTGCGAGTGTACATTCTTGGAACTCTCAGAACCCGCCCCACCTCTCAACTATAACCCTTACAGAGGATGGTTTTGGCTGGGTGCTCACGCCTCTAATCTCAGCACTTTAGGAGGCCAGGGCAGGCAGATCACTTGAGGTCAGGAGTTCAAGACCAACCTTGCCAACATGGTGAAACCTTGTCTCTACTAAAAATACAAAATTAGCTGGGCATTGTGGTGCACACCTATAATCTCAGCTACCTAGGAGGCTGAGTCGGGAGAATCATTTGAACCTGGGAGGTGGAGGTTTTGGTGAGCCAAGATTGCACCATTGCACTCCAGCCTGGGCAATAAGAGTGAAACTCCGTCTCAAAAAAAAAAGAAAAAAGCAAAGCAAAGAAAAAGGGATTCTTCTGCTTAAATTAACCAAGTACATAGTGCCCACACTTTTGCATGCACACACACACACACACACACACACACACACTCGTGCCCAAATAGACAGTTTTTCAGAAATGAGGATGCAGATGAGAGACTCAAGGACAGGCCTTACTTGCTCTCTGTCAGTTTACAAGAGAATTTATTCCACA